>NC_044302.2:79579002-79895408 GCF_004027225.2 Strigops habroptila | reverse complement strand
AGCTCTTGAGAAATGTTACCACCCTAAAATTTAAAATGGTCTTACTGTCTTCATAAATAACTTCTGGGGAAAATGAAGTAGGATGCAACATGCTGCTTATACAACACAGAAAATTCATGTCTTGCATAAAATGAAGTCTGAGTGTTGTAATACCTGTTCAGTGAATGCAGTTTTCTGTGTGTGAAAGGAAAAAAAATAAAAATAAGCAATAATTTCTGCTCTGTTTATCAGGCAGAAAAGATTTGAATAACAGCAGCTTAAATCAAGTATCTGGAAAGAGGATTTATTTATGTATCAGTATACTGATAGCTGACCCCTTTGAGGCCATCCATGTTCAGCACTTTCAGTCTGAGGCATCTAATGAAAAAACTTGAGGAAAGCAAGCTTTTGCGCAGTTTGGATGACTTTGGAAATGAAATACCAAGGGAAGAATGTAGTGCTTATTGCTGACAGTTGCCATCAAAGAACCATTATTTCTGACATAATTTCTAATAAAATACCATCAAAATTAGAGTTGAGGAAAGATAGGTTAATCAAACCAAGCATCTAGATATTGTCTGTCAGAAAAACAATATATGGAAGCTTAATATAAGCCGGCAGTGTGCACTTGCAGCCCAGAAAGCCAACCCTATCCTGGGCTGCATCAAAAGAAAACTGACCAGCAGGTCAAAGGAGGTGATCCTGCTCCTCTACTCTGCTCTCGTGAGACCTCACTTGGAGTACTGTGTACAGTTCTGGTGTCCTCAACATAAAAAGGACATGGAGCTGTTGGAGCAAGTCCAGAGGAGGGCCACGAGGATGATCAGGGGGCTGAAGCACCTCCCGTATGAAGACAGGCTGAGAAAGCTGGGGCTGTTCAGCCTGGACAACAAAAGGCTGCATGGAGACTTCATAGCAGCCTTCCAGAATCTGAAGGGGGCCTGTAAGGATGCTGGGGGGGTCTCTTCATTAGGGAGTGTAGTGGTAGGACAAGGGGTAATGGGCTCAAACTTAAACAGGGGAAGTTTAGATTAGATATAAAGAAGAAGTTCTTTACAGTGAGGGTGATGAAGCACTGGAATGGGTTGCCCAGGGAGGGTGTGCATGCTCCATCCCTGGCGGTGTTCAAGGCCAGGTTGGACAGAGCCTTGGGCAACATGGTTTAGTGCAAGGTGTCTGTGCCCATGGCAGGGGGTTGGAACTAGATGATCTTAAGGTCCTTTCCAACCCTTACTATTCTATGATTCTATGGAACAGTTGGATTGCATTTTGTTACTGCAGATCCACCTGGATTTTTTTTTGTTTAACAGCAGAGGACCAAATTTCAGTGTCACTTTCCAAAAGTTGCATGTAAAAAAGAAGAAAAAGGGCCTTTTTTTTTTTTAATCTATCGCTAAATGAAGACATCTGAAACACTTTTGTATTTTGGTGGTTTATTGTTTTAATTTTGCATTACAATGTCTACTAGAGATGGATTACAAACTGCAAGTTTTAGTGAGTCAGAGTACCTACGTAATCAAAGTTGAGAAAAATATCTTGCTTCTTTTGTTTTTGTTGATGACTCCTAGAGTCTTAACCTTAAATAATTTTTTTTTCTTTTCAAAGTGTCATTTACAACTAAGAGAAAATCTCTGGAAAAACAATAGAAGTTTTATAGGAAAAAAAAGATATTTGGACTTGCAAATTTGTAGTAATTGAAAATCTACCATCGTTTTCCTGATTTTTTGATGTAAAAACATTCTGTGTATTTCAGTGACCAGTTTGTTTGCATTTTAAGGAAACTATATGATTTTTTTCAAGTCATCACAGAACTGCATAAGAAGTGAATTCAAAGATTTGGTTCTGATGAAGTTAGGATTATTCAGTAGTGATTTTGCTAGGTATAAAAAATTGAGCAGCAGTGATGAAATGTGATTACCTTTCCCCTAGGTTTCTTTGAAACCACTTACTTGTCCTTATTTTGCTTCAGTGTAAGTGAATGAGCGTAAAACTGCTTAGAGATGGAGTCTATTATGTAATAAATAATTAAACTGAGTTTAAGAAGCTCAGTCAAGACACTTTAAATAGGTGGCCTGATTGTTCTGAGCAAGATCATCACCCAGTTGTTCGATCCAGATATGGAAACTTTTCAAAACTGAGAAAATAATCTGTCTAAATATAGTTTTAGGTTCCCAGTTTTAGGGTGGCTTGTTTTAAAGCAATTCATCTCACTAGGTGACTCCTTTTACTGTAATATGTCACAAACTGTGCCTCAGTTGTGGAAACAGGGAACTAAATTTATTTAAAGACTTTTTTGGGAAAAAAAAAAAAAAAACAAACCAAAACAACAAAACTGTGGTGAGAATTCAGTTCAGAAAACTCATTTTTCTGTCCAAAACAGTAGTAAATCTTCTATAACCATATCTAACAGCCAGAAACTCTGTGTAACTCATCATGTTGATCTTTCGATAGCTGTTAGCAGACACATCTATGCAGTTGCTGTAGACTGTGTGAGCAGACAGAACTGTATCTTGGTGCTACCAAATCCCAGGAACAACGAGGCGTTGGTAGGAAACTTATAATCCATTGTTATTTACAAAGGTGTGTTTCAGATGTGGCAATACAAAGTTTGTAAGTGCTTCAGAACAGCAGTGGACCTCCCTCTCTGACCAGCACTCCCCATGTCACCTACTCCACTTTCTGCTGTATAGTGCTGGCGAAGGAACCTATTTTAATGACAAGAGTAGGTGTTCTGCACTAAAAGGCTTTTCGTATGCTGTTAACTCAGATTGTGTCATGCATCACTGTAATTTGCTTCAGATTTATGCTGAATGACAAGAAAAATTTCAGATGTGTTATTTGATATACTATGACTGTATTTGTGCAAAGCTGCCAAAATATAGCAGCACTGTTCGAGACTTTCTTTTACAGACATTTTGTTATGAGTATTTTCCCTAACAAAGTAATATATATACGTTTACGCAAAGCCTAGAAGTAAATGGAAAAATGAATGCATATAATTGCCTGTTATTTCAGTATTGCAAATCTCTGCTAAAATTAAAACATATGCTATTTTTACAGGTATAATATTTCAACATAAATGCTTCATTGATTCTCTAGCTCTTCAGGTACATGAATTGACTCTCATTTTTTACCATGTACCAGCACAACTACTAGGTTGTACTAGAGAGCAGTTGTACGCTTGTTGTACTAGAGAGGAGGACGCCAGCTGTAGATAGCAAATGCTTTGATCTAACTAACAAGGCAGTCTTTGTGCTTGGAGCTTGTTTACTTCTTCAGGTCTATAATTTAACCCTTCAGTCCACATATGTCTGTAAAGCTCAAGAGTATGCTTGTTACATGTGTTACTGCCAATTCTACATCTTTGCAGTTTCCAAAATACAAAGGAGATCTGTAATACCACAAGGAGGTACAGTACTCTCCTTTTTTATTTTTTCCCCTATAAATTCTGTAAAAAAAAAAAAAAAAAAACCTGTTAAAAAAGAAAATGTTTTCTCTGCATGGAATTCACACCAGAAGGGCCAACTCAACCTTCTATCTGTTATTTAGGCATTGCATCAAGGCTCAAGGAGATTCACAGAAGTTTCTGCAGGTCTCTGCAGCATTTTCTTCCTCTTTATTTGAAATACTGGTTACAATAAAGATGAACGATTATTAATATTTGCTTGTTAGGTATGCTGACACTAATAGCTGTGCATGAATGCTCTACTCTGCATATTTATTTTTGGTGTGAAGTTTCATTTGCCAACTTAGCTGTACTGCTCACACCATTCTCTTTAATGCCTGAATAAATAATGTGTGGTTTATTAAACACAAAATCAAAATAAAAGTGAAGATAGGCTTGTAAGATGGCATTTATTTCTTATATACTAGTTTAGCAGTGGATATAAATATTAAAATATTCAGATGATTGTAGTTCAAGTACTTTGAGTAACATTTATTCCAGTGGCCGTCTCTGAATTCATCTTGATAATTAAATTATTTTAATAGGAATAATACTTTATGATAAGTCAACGAAGTAGTTGCCATGATCTTCAAGAGATCTTCATAAAAGCTGTGTTTACAGATGTTACTTTTAAACAATAAATCTGATTCTTCTAAGAGAAATTTCCAAGAGGGTAATAATATCTAGAGCTAGCTGCCAGTTCAGCTGTATATTCTAAAAGTTTTAAGGCTCCATTACTCCATAGAAGGAACTGCAGAGATTAACCAAATTGCATAACAAAAATACTTAAATAATTTCAAATCAATCATAACAAGAAGCTGAAATATATTATAGAAGATGCTTGGAAAGAAAGGGGATATGTGCATAGTACCCATATACAACATCTAGCACAGAGGTTATTCAGTTCCATGTGGCCTGTTTCAACTCGATCAAAATCAGTAGTACAATAAAACAGTCATTATTCTAGTTCTGTGACGTGTGTACAGGGATAAAAAGAGAAGATATTAGATCGTTTTCTTCTCCTTTATCTTTTTTTCTGAGTTTCATTTTTCGTTTCTTCCACAAAATAAGCCTTTGTCTCCTGACATAAGTAAGATTAAAGATCTGCTGAAGTAAAAATACTTCAGTGAGACAAATCAGTTAACTTGCCACATATCAAGCCATTTTATAAATTGGTTTGTCCTTTTACTTAAATCATATTAATATTGCCCTTAACTAATATTAAATAATGTTTGTCATTAACAGGCTACTGAGGTTATTACAGTTCTGTAACTTCTAATGAATCTCGAACCAGAAGTTAAAAAAAATGCTCTAAATAATGTTCATTAATTAATTTGGAATTAATGAAGTGTATAAAAAGGACATGATTCCTTGAACAATCAGATTAAATAAATATACCCTGTTTCTTTGTACTAATTTTAGGTCTATCAAAGTCAGATATTGTCAGCTTTCCTTGATATTTTTGGAACGTAACTGCTTCTCCAGAGAAATAAAACGCAGGCTGAACCTATTTAGACTTCAGTGAAGCGCTCATGTAAAATGATGGGCTTTATGTTCAGTGAAGTGCTGAATTAATCCAGCCATGTCAGTGCTAGTACTACCTCTCTAACTTCTGTCTGCAGCGGGTCTGTAATAGTTATCCTGATAAATAACCTCCCATAGGCTTTGCACTCAGTGTCTCATACCTACTCCATTAATGCACATGCTGTGAGATTAAGCCATTTTGAAAGAAAATAATCCACATATATAGTCTGTAAGTGGTGGAGAGTTTATCACATTGATAATCCATTTAAATTGTTATTGTTCTCACTTCAAATTTGTGGCTTGTTTTCAGTTTGAAGTGTAATTGCATGTGTAAGATGTGGCATCTTATTATTCCTTTCTCTGGTAGATTTTAAAAAATCAAGTTGATTAAATTTCTTTGCCTTCTGTTGCATGATGTATTTTAGGCTTTTATATGTTTTTATTGTGCCTTCTCTGTTTTTCAATGCCAATTATAAATTATAGGTGTTCAAACTTGGCATTTCTGGAAGAGATCTCGATAACAACCTGTGCAGAACTTCAGGAGAGCCTTAAAAAGAGTTCTGTGTAGGCAGCAAGAGATGAAATTCCTTTGGGGCAAGCACAAAGTATATCATTCCAGTGTTTTTTTATATCCACACTTACTCTGTGGTTATGAAGGTGTCCTGGCATTCAGTACTTGGAAGAATTTTTAGGCCTTACAAGACTCCATAGAGTTGGCAGCTTTTTCATTTCCCTTCATATTCCATTGGTGAGGCCTCTGCTGATGACGTGAATGGCCTCGTCAAAGAGGCAAAATCACATGGTGTCCTGGGTTCAGCTGTAGCAGTCATTTTTCTCCTTCTTAGTAGCTGGCATTGAGTGGGTATATCACATCCCCTACCATGCACCAGCCTCTGGGAAAATCGAACGGTACAATGGGCTGTTAAAAACTACACTGAGAGCAATGGGTGGTGGGACTTTCAAACACTGGGATACACATTTACCAAAAGCCACCTCGTTGGTCAACACTAGGGGATCTGCCAACGGGGCTGGTCCAGCCCAATCAGAACATATATGTACTGTAGAGGGGGATAAAGTTTCTGTGGTGCACATAAAGAATTTGTTGGGGAAGACAGTCTGGGTTATTCCTGCTTCAGGTAAAGGCAAACCCACTCGTGGGATTGCTGTTGCTCAGAGACCCGGATATACTGGTGGGTAATGCGGGAAGATGGGGAAGTCCAATATGTACCTCAAGGGGATTTAATTTTGGGGGAAAACAGCGAATGAACGCAATAGTATACTGTTGCCTGCTATATAACACTTTTATAGCCCAGCAGCTAGATATCCTCAGGTCACCAGCAACTGACCCTAACTTCCCTCCACTCATCACCCCAGAAAAGAATGAACTTCGATGAAGCCAGATGAGTTTGGCGGTGGTGTCAGCAGGCAACAATCTAACACTACACACTGTCTCTCCTGCCCTGAAAGACTGTTACAAGAGATGGAGCCTGACATCATGGACTGGATGAATTCAGCAACTTTATAGGGATTGGTCCATGGACTAAGGACTGATATCTCTCTCTTTGTGTGTGTGTGTGTATATATAGGTATGTGTGTATATATATGAGACAAAAGGAATGGTATATGTTAAAATATGGGATCTGAGCATGACGTGAATGGTATGGAATAAGGGGAGGATACTGTCCTGGGTTCAGCAGTAGCAGTCATTTTTCTTCTTAGTAGCTGATGCAGTGCTGTGGCTTCGACTTTCAGCCTGGGAACAATGCTGATAACACCGATGTTTTTGGTTGTTGCTGGGTGATGTTTGCTCCGATCAAGGACTTTCTCAGTCTCGTGCTCTGCCAGGGGGGAGGGGAAGCCGGGAGGAAGCAGAGACAGGACACTTGGCTCAAACTGGCCAAAGGGGTATACCATACCATGGCACATCATGCCCAGTATAGAAACTGAGGGGAGTCACCCAGACGGCCCACATCGCTGCTCGGGTTGGGCTGGGTATCGAGTGGTGGTGAGCAGTTGTATTCTCTCCCCTTGTTATTTCCCTTATCATTATTGTTATTGGTGGTAGCAGTCATGGTTTATATTATACCTTAGTTACTGGGCTGTTCTTAACCTGTGGGAGTTATGTTCTTTCAATTCTCCTCCTCATCCCTCCAGGAGCTGGGGGGGGGGAGGGGGGGAAGAAGGAGGGGAGTGCGCGAGCGGCTGTGTGGTTCTGAGTTACTGGCTGGGCTTAAACCATGACACATGCATTCAATGAAATGCATAAATCCTTGGCTCTGGACCCGTGACTTCCTTCTTACTAGTCATAAGGAATAGTTTCCAGCACCACTGCTCCAGACAGTGTTTGTAAGCACTGAAGCAAGGCCTGTCTGTGTCCAAACATATCAGTTGCTCAGCTCCTACTTCCCAGTTACCCAAGTGTTTCCATCTGGAACCAAAAATAAGTCTCCTTTCTTATCTCTTTCTTTATGCTTCAACAATATTTTCAAGCTAACATTTCCAGGCCAGCATATGAGAAGACTTCTTTGTATTTCACAAATACAAATTGCACAACACAACGTCTTTTAATTTCTGAGAAGCGCAGTGAACTCAGAGCAATTCTTAATGATTTGTTGACCATGCGCAGCCTTGTCAGAGCCTTTGATCCTTCCTCTGAACTGTGTCAAGTGTGAGCGTCTGAACAAAAGAAAACGGTGCTAGTGCCAGGTCACACATTAGGGTTCATAACAAACAAGCATCATTTCCTCTCTATGAGCATCTCATCTTCAGGCAGATTGCTTACTGTTTTAATCTCTAGTACCTTTCTGTATGCTATCCAGTTTTTCCACATGCATGTTAATTTCTGGCTTAGACCTTCTAATGACTCAGGAGTAATTTGTGCAAATGTAGTCACCTAGTCAAGTCCAAACAGCACTGTGCAGAACTTCACAAGTTTATAGCTGAGTAGGTTGGCAATAGTACAAAGTCACAGACTTGTGAAGTGCTCATATGCTGAAATAATAGACTGGATAATTATCTTAGGCAGGAGTATGAGAAACTCATAGAGTTATTGACCTGAGTCTTTGTAGTATGTGTGATGTTTGGATATAGTAAACATTAAAAAATCCTGATACTTTCTCAACTATGGCCTATGCATAGTAATTCAGTAAAATTTAACTAGGTAAGAAATTTAACTTGCCTGTATTTTTTGCTGAGATCATTCAGGATTAAGAAAAGATTGTAGCAATACTATTGTAGCCATCATTACCTAAAGATAAAAACAATTTGAGACTGATAGAAAGAAGTTAGTATGTGTACATATATTTGATTAAACAAATCAAATAAAGCATATTTGATTAGGCAAACTTCTGGGGTGTGGAAAAAAACAAAGCTTGGAAAGTCAAAAAGTGTTTTCAGATCTGAAAAGCAGTAACTGTCATGAATAAACATGACCTCAGAACAACCTTTGATAACTCAAATAGAGACAGAAAGGGAACTGAAGTGTTAAGGAGCTTATCTTCTGTAAGAAGCAGGAAAATAGGTTATTTTCTCTGGAACATGGAAGAGACTGCATAGAGGTTAGAGTGCAAATGTCTACTGAGAATATTCTGATTTTAATTTTGATTGTTTATTCATTTATTGCCATGTTAGAGCCCCATATACAAAAAGCATAAGTGTCCTATCAGTAATTGACTTAGAAGCCTTGGTCTGCAAAATGCTTGATCACTTCGAGAGCCACTTGATTGCCTAAAGCTACTTCTAAATGGTACCAAAAAAAAAAATAAAATATAGATATATACACTGTTAGCTTTAAACAAAAGTTCTCTAGACTAATAATGAAGAAAATGTTATTCAGTTTTATACTCTTCAGCAATTTATCCAATCCAAATGCAGCAGATAGGGTATGAATGGAAGATGTAGCAGTAGGTATCTCCAGAGAGCTGCTTTGCTCTGCTTTGGAGTGCTTGCCTTTGGATTTTTCTGAAATATTGTATGGGGAGAAATTTTAGAGTGTAGGGATTTCAGACTGAATTATTGGTTTGTACAAGTGATTGATATTTAAGCCATGGGCATTAGCATCTCTGGCCTATTGTGATATATGTGTTTCAAGCTTAGGTTTGCCAGACATCTGAAAAGCTGTCCTTTTGCATTCATCATACCATTCAACCAAAACAGAGTGCTCAACAGCATACAAACCCTGGTGGACCTTACAGCCTGATTTGGAAGAACTTCTGCTAGTTTAGGTAGTAAAGATTTTCAGTAGGGGTTTTCCTACATCTTAAAATTGCACTTGCATTTGTTTTCTGTATTTGCTTTTGAAACCCCATAAAAAGTCACCAATTTAGTCTGCAGAAATTAGGCTAGATAAATTCTTTTCAAAGCAACAAAGCACCTGCAGACTTTCCTATAGCAGTGACACTCGTTTTGGCCTCTCTATTCAACCTAGCTGTCAATTTTTATGAAATTTTCAGGAACCAAATATACCTGAGGTCACAACCTGTATGTCACGTTTGTTTACAATTTACTAATGGGTTCAAAAGCTGTTGTGGGATGATCTGTGAGATGGATAGATGTGACACTCCCATAAGCTGCATTTCTTTTGGGCTAAACCCACTGATCGTTTTTTTCCAGCAGCAACCAATAAATATTTATTTCTTTTTAATCCATTTCGATACAAAACAGTATCTATATTCATTCTTCAAAACTTTTTCAGACCTGGGATGTATGATTCTGGTTACATAGTATAGTTCAAGACACAAATTTGAGGCACAAAGCTGTAGAAGCCTTCCTTTGATCCTCTAAGGAAATTATTCTTAACTACAGTCTAGTTTTGCACAGGCAGCTCCTCTATACACATTTTATATTTCAGATCAGTACTTATCAAAACCAGTCAGCAAAAACTTGCTTCTTCCCTTTCTCCCCTTGCCTCCATCTTTTGATTTTGTGCTAGCTTCTGTAGATGTTAGTCCCAGCCAGACCTCTGCTGGCTGATTATAAGTACAGCCCAGCTGCCTCTGCAGTAAATTTCAATATACGCTGAATTTTTGTGGGCCACTCTCAAGTCTGGAATGGAAAAAATCAAGCTGGAGTAATAAGTGCTGAGGTAAGTACTACAAGAGCCACACAGTTATTGATGCCTAGGGTTACACAAGAGCTTAAGTTTGAACACACTGCTAAACCCAAACTGTCTCCATGGGTTTGTGCCACAGCAGGACAGAATTTATAAGCCCTCTTGGCACCTAGTATTCTGTAAAGTGCCATGTAAAAGCTGAGCTGGACTGACAGGATGAGTGCTTCTCCAGAACTGATAGATTTGGGTAAATACTTCTGCTCTGTATTTTTTAATTAATTCACTAGTACCCATGCTGTTAGGGGTTATTCGTTATTCACAGTGTCCAGTATCCCACGTAGAAGAGGATTGACTATTGAGAGACACAGAAATCCAAACATATTAGCCATGTATGTAATAATCTCTGGAACACATCTAGAGACTCCCATCTCTACAGTAGGCACAAAATAACAGTTGTTGCTAATATTTGGTATACCAATATCAGGCAGTGGTTGTCTGCAATGGCCTATGAGTGTCAAAAGTGGCCTGTGTAATGTACAGCTAGTGGGCATGCAAATTAGATGCAAATCAAGCAGCTGCTTTAGCACAGAGTAGTAGTTATTGGGTAGAAGTGCATCAACAGGTGTGCTTAATGTCAGTAATAGGTGTCTGGAAGGACTTGCAGGACTAGCATTGTGGGACTAGCAAAGAGTAGCTACAGAGCAGTGGTTGAGCAAGGGGCATGAGTGTGTTAAGGGTGGATACTGGAGCTTGCAAGAAGTCACAGATACTACAAGGCAGCTTAGAATTAAGACACTTGAACTGAGATAATGAGGCACGGACTGGGAATTTAGAACAAGGGGCATGAGGGAAGAGTTCTGACAGCAGTGTCTGACACCCTTCTCTGTCTTGGTTCTTTCCTGGTGGGTGTCTTAGATACTGGGCTATGTTGTGTTCTGTTAGATGTGAAAGAGGGAGAATGCATAGAGAAGCTAGAGCAAAGTCAGTGTCTCTTGTATGACTCCCTTACAGATGAAAAAGATATTTTTTTACTTTAAGCCAAAAACCCCAGATGCTGTTCGTATAAGATCTTCAGATTGCATGGAAAGGTTTAGTCATCTTACAAAAGTGAAGCAGAAACCTGGCAATATACACAAGGTGTTACAGTCATATGGCAAGTACACCATTTGGGAAGTCCAGCTATGTTCTCCTGCAAATATATCGATGCAAGAAAATTTGGAACACATGTGCTGGCAGAAACAAGCAGTTACTAAAGATGTTAGAGGTTTCTAGACTCTACTTTATACTCTAAGGTTTAGATTCTGCATTGTAGTAATAAAGTTGTGGCTTGTTTCAAGCTGTGATTCATTATTCATGCTGAAAATGCCCTTTGTAAATTACTTTTCAAAGGCAGAACAATCCAGGGGTTATTTTTGGAGAATTTTTGTTTTGTTTTGCCTTTCTTGACAAGGTAACCAGGTATTTTGGTAATAAAGTTACAAATAAATTTTTAAAATCCATATTAAAAGGAGAAACCTGATCATAGTACAGTTTACTCAGCCTTTTTGCTTTTATTATTTCCTTCTTTTACTGTCTTATATGATTTTTGTTCTCCTTTTCCACAGAATGCTTGTTCTGACATTCCTCTTATCATTATATGTCATCATCTCGTTACAAGTAACCTGTATTAAAAATTAAGAATATCACTAGTGTGTACCAGCTTCTTAAGTGTTGTTGAAAGTCACCTTCCTGGTGATTGGTTTATCCAAAATAGTGATGAGCTGAGCTGTGAAAAGATGTTTTCTTTTTCTTCTTGCAGACTGGAAATGATAACCTGCATACAGATGATGAGAATGACCTCAGAGGAGATAAAGAAAGCTATCTCTGTGCAGTGTGCCTGGATGTTTATTTCAATCCTTACATGTGCTATCCATGCCACCATATCTTTTGTGAACCTTGCTTAAGGATGCTTGCCAAAGACAATCCAGCCAGTACTCCATGTCCACTGTGTCGCACTACAATTGCCAGAGTCTTTTTCCAAGCAGGTATCAAAAAGAAAGTTTTTACAATAGAGACAAGTATTTGTGGCTTTCCCTCCTGTATTTCTGGCCTGAATAAATATGTAGTTAAAAGTATAGTAAGGCCCTGCTAACCAAATGTAGTCATAAAAAGAAAAAATAAATGAAAAACAGTATGCAATGGGCCACATTCAAAATGTATGCAGAACAAAGTTTGGTGATGTTAATCCACTGTAAGGTCTTCTTTGTATTTAACTCCTCTTAGGACTATTCCGTGCAGGCTTTCTTCAGTAGCAAGAAACTATTCTGGATGCATATTTTAAAACTTTTTGATTTTTGAAGTGCGGTTCTGATGTTTTGCATTTCATTGGCTTCCTCTTGCTAAATACTCACAGACTCCAAACATAATAAACATTTTCTTAAAATATCCTACCAGAAAAGCATTTTTAAAATTATTGACTTAACGACACACAAAAATTGCTCTTTTCTTGGTTTTATGGCTTTAATTTAGCTATGAGTGAAAAGAAAGGCTGGCAGAACTATATCCTCCTCACTAAACTTTTAGAATTCTCCCCTCCTGGCCTCTAACACCCTCATCTCTAGTGGTCCTGACTTTTAGCATTAGGAAAATGTGGTGGGTAAGAAGTGTTTGATGTCAGAAAGGGTACAAGGATAGAAGAGGGTAAGCAGTAATGTAGATGGGATACCTGGAACAGCACAGGTCAGTGCTTTTATACCTGGAGCTTAAAAAGGTAAATTCAAACACCATGGACAAAATTACACTATGATAACTGGAGCTAGGCCCTTTAGAGCTCTTAAAATGTGCATAGACAGGTCACAAAGTAATGGAAATGGCTCAGCCACGCGGGAGTATTTGTTTATTTTGCTGCAGAGTTCTTGCAGCGATCCTCTTTAAACTGGGAGAGTGCTGTGATGATGACAGGTTGAGGATGGAGAGTATTGAAGTATGATATCACATTCATCAGCAGACCTGCCCAGCTTGTATTTCTGTTTGTGCACACTCTTCTTATGCACAAGCTCAACTTTGTATAATTTGATGCCAGACCAGTTCAAAGAATCAGCTAGGTCAAATGTGAATTCCTTTAGGTAGAAAGGAGGCATTTTTCAGACAAACTAACCAGTGAACCAGAATGGTCACTGTGGAGCTGCTAGTGGCCAGAAATAGGGACTGACTATATCAGTACTGCAGCAGAGAAAATGGATGGAAAGCTGCAGCCTGAGTACTCTCAGCACCCTGCCTGGCTGGTGTGTAGAGGTTTCAAGCTGTTCGCATTTCATTTTCTTAATGTGTGATGCTGCTTTGGATTTGATGTACAGATGAAGTGTGTTTCACCGGTAGATAATTACTTTTAGTTCATTTTTTAGGGCTATTTAAATTCAAAAAAAAAAAGCTACTTAACAGATTTGCTGCAGCAAAATACTTCTGGGAGAGGACAAAGGGAAAATATATATGCTTTGTAAAATGTATTTGCAAAACTTTTCAACACATTTGAAGTACTGTCATTTAAGTGAAATATTACCAGGATTATTTGCAGTCTTTGAGTACTTAATATGCACCGTGTAAAAACAGTTGATGGGAGGGAATGAAGAGGGAGCTGGACTCTTCTCAGTGGTGCCCACTGACAGGACAAGTGGTAGTGGGCACAAACTGAAACACATGGAATTCCGTGTGAACACAGGAAAACAGTTTTTCACATGTGAAGGTGAAAGGTCAGACAAGTTGCCCAGAAAGGCTGTGAAGTGTCCGTCTCTGAAGGTACTCAAAACCCAACTAGACACACTCTGGGCTGCCTGCTGTTGCTGACCCTTTTTGAGCACGGTGGGTTGGACTGGTTGATCTCAAGACATCCCTTCCAACGTAACCCATTCTGTGAAAATATTAAAAAAGTATGTAGTGGTGTTGAGGAAAAGTATTTGTGTGGCTAAAGTGTAAATACAGTGTCATAAATATGTAAATAGGGAGCCTAGTGTAAGTAGAGAGTCATAACAGTGAGTGTATGCGATGTGTTTAGTATTAACAATTTCAGATGAAAGAAATCCATATGGCCTTACAGCAGCTATTTGTATATCGCTATTCAGTACACAGCAATATGTGCTTGACTTGGCAATATATTTTGAAAAGGAATCACTAAATTTACTTCAATTTATTAGACGTATATTAAGAAAAGTATTTTGTAGTTTCCCAGTGCATAACATATTGAGCAGCTTTTAAATCAACCAAGAAATATTGATGATGATATCATATCCTTAGAGAAGTCAGAAAAATCAACACATTAAAGAAGATGGATGGTGACAGACCAGTGTAAAGGGTAGTAATTTCTTTTTTTACTCAGGAGATTTAGTAAGCCTTATAATAGTTGTGCTAAAGTCACTGCTACTATCAGTTTGTGCAGCCAGCAAAGCAAAGTTGCTAGCATTCTTTACGTATTTCTGTAATGCCAGAGCTGAGAAGACTTAGTTTGCTCTCTAATTTATTCTGGATACTTTCTACAGCTTTACTTTTGTATACCTGCATTTTACTTTACAAGGATGTCTCAAAAATAAAACATTTAAGGGTATATTAAGTTCACTTCTTAGCTTGTACAGTTTTGCAAACTGAATATAACTGCAACAGAAGGTTGCATGTAACATATCAAAAAAAAGACGAAGGCTAACAGCTGAATTATCCAATTGTGAAGAAAAAAAGCGCTTAACCCAGAGCTACAAAGCTGGATGTGACCCATGAAGATACTTCCTTTGGCCTGTTGCCTTGATCAAGTGAGCTTTTTTTACTGATTACCTTTACAGTGAGTCCCAGTCCAGATAGGGTTAGGGTTAAGGTTCAGGTCTGATGGAGTCTGCAGTGCATTCCCATCTTTCTTAAAGGCTTTATTAAAAGCCCTTCTCCCATCAGGCTAAAATCACATCTGGTCAGTTGATAGGGTGCCCAGGATACAGCTTGTGATCTGATAGCATACAACCACTTCAAGTAACTTTGTCTTTTAAATGCCTCTCCTATCAGAGGAAACAGTGAGGCAGGGATTGGCTTAAATACTTCCATTTATGTGAAGGTTCATTTATGTTAAGTGTTTCTAAGAGGGGCCAGTTCTGGCATTTGTGCAGTAAATCCACCGCTTTGGAGAAATGCAGATTCAGTGTAGTGGTTGTGCACGGGAGGTCCAGGCATGTGACAGAGAAAGAGTCACATACAGAAAGACAGCTTGCCTGCCCATCCAGAAGAGATGTCTCATTGCAAGCCTAACCAAGCAACCTTTTAAAAGATAGTAAGGGTTGTCACCACTGCCTTTTGTGAAAAACAAGGACTGGTTGCTTCACCAGAGAATTCAGTATTTGAATTTGGACAGTAAAGTTGAAAGAACTGTGTCGATTTCTATGACCGGTAGAAGAAACCTAAAATATTCTGTGTTGATATGATGAGAGGCAAGCAGAGTCTCATCAGAGGCAATTTCTCTGAATCTGAATAGTACTTAATCCAAATATGTTCAGTAGCATATAAAGCTCTTACATAAAAATTAAAAACCACTAGTGAAAAATACACAGCTTGTTCCTTTTACATTTGGGAGAGAAAATGATCTCTTTTCCCATTGGTGACAGAGGCTTATGGGTGCCGTAGCATTGTTCTTGCATAATGAGATAGAAGGATTTGGAGATTTCTGTAGTCTGCATGTGTTGTGTAGCTTCATTCCACCTGTGTTTTGGCATGGTGAAATACAGGATAATTTTTAGAATGAGACCAGGTAGGGGAGTTTTGGCTTCAAATCTGCCGATGCCTTCCTCTTGTTCAGAAAAAGCTACTGCAACCTAAGGGCATTTGGAATTTTTCCCTCTTTCTGGAGCCTGCTCAAGAAAACCTTAAGGTTCTCAAATTTGACAGAGAAAAAGACTTCATAAAATACTGATTATTGAAAAAGTATGTTCAATTTCAATGAACCAGGTAAAGAAATAACACATAAGACTTTTTGAAGGTCTGTGAAGGGCCTTTTCTTTCTAGTAAGGTACAGAAGGAATTATGGTAGCGGCTGCTGGTATTTATCTGGAGCCATGATGGTTTGAAGGGTCAAAATGGGGGGTTGAAGTTTTCCCTGTTAACTTCTAGCTTAGCAACTCTGAGTAAATCACTTCTTTCTGTGTTAGGAAAATATGTTTATTTTAAAATTGTTTTACATTGTTAAATTGCTATGGATAAGTTAGTTTTGACAGTTTTGAGTTGCAGTGCATGTAGGTATTTCCCAAGATTATATCCTGAGAAGCTGATGATTTCTTGAGACTAAGAAGATATGTCAACTCTTGCGATGTGCCATTAATCATTCTACAAATGAATTCCTGTTAATCCACAACATTTTAAAAATCTCAACAAAGATTTTCAGACTCTTCCCCTCTGCTTTCATTACAGACTGTTACTGAGCCATGGTGTTAAACAAAAAACAATATGAACTAAAAATGTGTCAGTCAGTATGATAGATGACATTTTGATTCATAGGCGTCATCAGTTTTGTGCATTAAATGGCCTGATTTATTATATGCTTCCTTTTGCTAGATTTTTGTCATCTTTCCTAAATGGAAATAAAAGGAACAGGCTCAAACCAACCATGTTTAAGACTTGTTCTTGCTATATCTGGAAATGCTTGGGTTCGTGTGATATTAAAACAGTTTAAGAGATGTTATAATTAGAGAAAGGATTACATAATAGATAAAGCATTTTTATTTTGTATTATAAGTATGCAAATAATTGCTATATTTACAGCATTGATTTGTACATTTTTTCCCATTCATTACCATAGAACTGAACAACTCCACCAAATCTTTTTTCCCTACGGAATATTTGAAGTTAAAAGAAAATTTTCAAAAATCAAATTCTGCAAAGTGGCCTCTACCAAGCTGCAAGAAAGCCTTCAGAGTTTTTGAAGGTAAGTTTTTTAATTTTTCCTTAAATTTCACTCAGTCTTGAGTATAATATTTGAACATAAGTCTCTAGCTAACACATGCCATAGGAAATCAAAGATGGATGATTATTAAAGTAGAGCTGAATTAAATTCTCCTGGATGATTTATACACAGTGCTCTGAATCTGAGGGTAAACTGTAAATTCTAAAAAGGCAATTGGCATGTGTATGTACCTTTTTGTTTATTAAATCTTCAATTTTGTGCACAGTATCAGGATAATTGTATGTAGTTTTCCGTTCAGAAAAAATTGTGTCTGCATAGTGGAATAAAGAAAATTACTCAATTACTCTGGCAAAAAAGGTTACTAGTTCTGAGTGTGGTCAGTAGTCACCTCAAAGAAAAAATTAGAATCACTCTTATGAAGGAAGTCATATAAATAATCTGGAATAAGATCACATGTATTATTATGTATTGCTTGTTTTATATATGAAAAGGAGTAAAGGCTGTGGGTGTTTTAGCTTTGTTTTCTGATTATTATATGTAGAAATTTTATTCCTCTTGTTGCTACTTTAACACTTTAACATTTTCATGGTTATTAACTGGTTGTTAACTGAACAAAATTTAAGTTAGATCACTGAAATGTGCGATTCACTGTTTACCTATTTCCCTGTTTGCAGTCTAAAGGCCTTTCTTCACCAGGCCTCATCTGTGTTTACTTATATAGTTACTTTCTGTTGTGCTGAGTGTTGCTAGCAAATACATTTTTCCTGTTTGTTAAAACAATACAGATTGCTTCTAAAAGTAAGTGGAGAGAATAAAACAGGACATCCTTTTTATGTTACTTTTTTGAGTCTACCCAGGACTTTCTAGAGGTTAAATTTGATAAATTCTAGTCCTCTACTTACAAAATTGTGTCACACAAGGGAATGATTTGATACTCAAAATAACAAGAAATGCTCCTATCAAAATTTAGCAGACTTGAGAAGTTTGAGAACTGATCATCTTTGGTATTACTCAGAGGAGAATCTGTTGGCAGGAAGAACATGAGTATTTCTTCTCTCTAGCAGCAATTAATGTAATGTGGATGTTGATGCTGATGTAATGTAATGCATTATGTATGTGACATAGTTCATATATGTTCCATAGTGTCATATCAATTATGTCTTTCATAAATATGAAAAGCTACCATGCTGAGCCTTGTACAAAGCATAAATTAAAAATAAGAGAGATCACAGAAGTTTAGTATTGCGCTACATGAAAACTGGGCATATCATTCCACCACAATAATTCTGAATGCTGGATTTATGTGTCTCCAAAGGATAGCCTGTAAGCCCCACACCAAACGGGAACATGATTACATCTAGTTAGTAGGAAACCTGAACCACATAGCTGTCTTTGCCTTTGTCTTTGTCTTCTTAAATACAAGGGTCACTGCCATATCCCTCTCTTCTGACTTTTTATTTGAATAAAAACTACTGCAGTGTTTGTGTCAGTTCAAAACACAAGTGTATAATGTTTTCTCCTGGACTGCTTTTTTGGGTTTACAGCTACATTTTGTTTGGCAGCACCAAAAATTCTGTATTTGATTTTCTTAACTTTGCTTATGTTTCCTGCCTCAGGAGGCTCCCAGGAACTACACAGGCATAGAAGACTGAGCATACTGGCAGCAAAAGACTTCTGACAACATAATAAATGCCCTCTGCAAATACAAACCCTAATATCAGTGAGACCAGTAGGGGAAAAGAGGCTACTTAGATTAATTTCTGTTTTATTACAAAAGTAACAACCAAATAATATGTTAGAGTTGCAGAAGGCAAAATTTAAAGAATGGGAAGAACATAGTGGGGTGCATGAGTAGAGTGACTAGAGTGAAAAGGGTTATGATTACAGTGCTTAGAGAGCAATGAAAACATGCTGGTTAAAATGTGAGAGTAACTGCCTCTTTATAAGACAATACTGCATTGTCAAAAAAGAAATGCATATGCTCTTTTGTCTAGTTCATATTCAGCAGATTCAGTGGTCACTGAGAATCTAGAAGCTCTTTTCAAGCTTTTCATATGATTCCTTTTTTCCATATGACAAAAATTCTGTAATAGTATTTTAATAATTTGGATATAAAAGTGGTGAACTTTGAACAGTAAACCACTCATCAGATACTAGACCTGATAAAATCAGACCTCAGAATTAGATTGGGATGCAAGGAGAGAAGGACGACTGTTGAGAAGCCTAGATCGGATTTATCAGTTTTAAAATTTAAAAGGTCTAATTTAGACTTTCTGAACATTGCAGGACTGCTTGATAAAATCAGATGTCTTTTCAATTTCCTTACATTTTTCCTGAACTGATTCACTGAGCCAAACAGATTTTGCACTTGACTACAATACGTAATCAATATGTGAGTCTTCTTTCGTATGAGAATCTGCATGAGGAATGCACAAGTGTTCAGTAACTAAAAAAAAAAACCCAAGCTATATGAGATAAAATTATTACGTTAGTTGCTGTTTTGAGTATTTGTAATTGTACAATAGAAATAACATCTCAAATAATAGTTTCCTTAAACACATTTATAAATAAATAAATAATGTCATTTGAATAGAATAGTTAAAAAGCAGATGTGCTTTATTGGATCCTAGTATCCTAGTATCGTATTATAGTTATAGTTTAATAACATCATAAATGGAGCCTTTTAATGCCCATAATTAGAGTTACATTCTATGAACATTGTACAGTTATAGAAAGTTCACAAACTGAGGATAAGTCTCCAAAAGTAGTTTGATACCGGAAATGTGGACTAAAAGAAGTGATAAAGATCGTTTAGATTGAAAATGTGATACTTAATTTGACAGTGACTTTGGAGTAGTCAAGTGCAAGATTAAAAAAATCAGACCAAGACAGTGCACTGGGCCTGAGAGGGTTATTTCAAAAGCTTTTGCATAAATCTGATGTAAAAATACTTTGAAGAGACCAGAGATACAGGAGGCAGTATTCAAGATAGTGATGCTAATGTTGTAAAAGGGTGCTGGCTGCCCGCATATAGAGAAAGATTGTAAATACGCCTGAATATAAGTACGCAGCTACGTGTTCAGAAAGAGAGAGGGATTATGAAACCTCTGAGTTACAGCCCTTGGTAACTAATTCAGGATATAAGTTTTCCTAAGCTAATAGGAAATTCCCTCCAACTGTTTTTATGGTAATGTTTTTATTTAAAATGCAATGATTACATAGAAGTTGGAAAGCCTATTTAGAAATAATGTTTTTTTAAAGGCTTAATCTAGAAAATATTCCCCCAGTGTTGCATACAAGGAAATCTGTGCTAGTTCTTTACTGATCTCATCTGTTTAGTGACTTAATAAAAAGCTATTGATTTCTGCATCAGTCAAGGGTTGCAAGATACAGTGTTTTCAACACCTGCTAATACCAGTGGAAATTCCCACCACCTCAGTAGGTCACATCTGCCATGTCCTCTTATCTAATAATTCTCTATGGAAAGGGGTGCTTCGTTTCCTACGTGTTGGGTTTTGGGGGTTTTTTTTAAAGAAATGTTGTAAAAGCTTTTAATAACACCTGTTAATATATTTTTGTATCTCTCTGTCTTTAAAATTGGGGTACAACATTTTAAAATCTACTTTATTCAAGATTCTTGTTATCATGATTTCAGTTAGATAGGCAATAAAGAAAGGATGTTAACAGCTGTGAAAATTTACAGCTATGGAATTACATCAACTATGTTTTAAGTTCATAGTTCTCTGTTTAAAAAAACAAGAATTGTACTGGCTTTCAAGTTTCTGATGATGTGATCTATCGAGAAGAGAAACAAGATAGGTGTTACTGAAAATAGCAGGTGCAGCATTCATTTTAGCTATGAAGTGTGATGCTGGAGTATAAGAAGTCTCTCAGAATAGTCCTTGTATTGAGGTATTTTTATCCCTAGTCCTATTCCATCCTTCCTTACTACATTTTTTTCTTTCTGTTAATTTCCTCATTTCTTTAAGTTGTTTGTTCCTTTGACATACTACTCAAGACTGCAGTTGTGGGACCATGCAATGCTTCTTCACCAGAAGACTTTCATTTTTAACCAGATCCATCAGATTTTACAGTATAGCTTGTGGAATCACAGAAAGCTAATTTGCACACATGCATTTCTCACAAGATGCATTTATAGTCAGTAGTCTTCACAGTAAGTGAATTTTGTGCCTCAAGGAGACACGCATTACTGGGAAGTGTAGTCTTTGAGCATCTCTTACGCCTATAGTGCACTAAAACTGAAAACACGGAATCCAAGCACTTCTGGTTGAGTGTGTCTTAGGCCAACTGCACTGATGGCAACTTTGTCATTTTGTTGTTTTGTCAGCACTTGGACCCTAACGCTTGCACCCTTTTTTTTAACCTTGCCCACTAGTCCTTTCAGGTCCAACAGGTCACTGATAAAAACCACAAGACTGATTTCTTGATTTGAAGGCCCCTTCTGTCCAGTGCTGCAGCTGTGCTCCAGCTGTCCTTCAGTCCTTCACTTCTGCACTTCACCAAACAGAAGTGAATCTGAAAGAAAAATGAAATAAAATAGAAGGGGAACCTTAAGGTACAAAGGTCAGTGCCACATAGGTGTCTTAAGCTTCAGCCCTAATAGCATGGCCACATTCTGTCCCTGCTGTTTTGCCAGCAGCATTGTGCAAATTATTGTGTAAGTATCAATAGCCTTGTGTCCTGGGTTCAGCTATAACAGTTATTTTTCTCCTTCTCAGTAGCTGGTGCAGGACACCTTGTTTATCTTTTAAGATATTTTGCAGAGGCAGTTCTTTAGAGACTTCTTCAGACCCACAGTCCCATTGGGAAGGATATCTTGTAGCATTTTCCCAGTCCTGAAGACTGCATCCGGATCTAGCCTGTGTAGGAGAGTGATACAACTCTCAGAAATTATGGCTGCTCAGTCATTACTATTGGTTCATCAGTGCATTGAAGGGAACCAAATTCTAGCTAATCTGTACGTGTCCTCAGGATTGCTTGTTTCCATTTAACCATGATATTAGAAGATTGTTGTACCAGGAATATTGATAGCTATAATTATGCAACATAAGGATTATGATAGAATGGCCATGTCAAAAAAGCATGCTGTATCCTTTCCTCATCTATTTCTCAACATGTCCCTAAATGAATGTTAGGTTGACATCTTAAGTTCTACTTAGGGAACCAAGTGTTCATACTGGCTTGAAAGACAAATTAAGAACATTTGAGACCTTTTACAAAGCCATGGTCCAACAGCTGTACTGGAGGGACCCAAATGAACTTGAAGGGGAATTAGAGGTATCATCCTTTTCACCCTGCAGCTTACAAATTCCTCAAGTCTTTTAAGAAGGTTCTTTTCTGAAGATGCTTGAAAAAATATAGCTGTGTTCATAATAAGAGAGAAAGTCCTGTCATCCATTAATAGCTGGTTAAAAGATACCAAACAAAGGATGGAAATAAGTGATTCATTTTTCTCACTGGAGAGACATTAGAAGTCTACTCCTAGATGGGTATATGGAACAGTTTGTACTATCCAGCATATTTGTTACTAGAAATGGAGGAGATAACATTTGCTTACAGTACTGAAATATTGGGGATAATAAAAATGAAAGCCAAGTTCGAGCAGTAGCAGAAGACTGAGTGATCTTCAGCAGTGTTTACATCATTTTCCTTTTGTAGAAAAAGGAGGTAATAAACTGGATGGGTACAGAGAAGATAAATAAGAATGTCATTTTTAAATTACTTCCTGATGAGTAATATGTAAATAAACTAGAACACTTCAGCCAAAACAAGAGATGACTAAAGAGGGACGATAATAGAGGTAATTAAAATCATGAGAGGCATGGCACAAGTGAATGGGCTGTTGTTATACAATGTCTTATAGTAAAAGAACTAGAGGACAGTAAATAAAATTATCATTAACCCAGAGCATGGCTTCAAATACTGGCAGTTTCTTGGAAGAAAATCGAGTCAAGAGTATTAAAATCAATAATATCACACCTGCCTGTGAAGATTCTTGAACTGCAAGTCCCTGGGAGCTGAGAGAGAATACCAGGGAAGTATTGGAATATGCTTGTCCTGTTCTTATGTTCTTTCCTCATCACTCACCAATTCATCGTTAGACCTTGTCAGAGAAAGAATGAGAGTGTAAGTAGACCTTTAGTCTACTATGCCTATTCTTATGAGATATCCTACAATTTTATGACAATGGTGTCTTCTGTTGCAATTTTAACTTAGGCATTGTAAAAGGATTTTATGCAGTTATCAGGTTACATAAATATTTATTATTTGCCCACTAAAGACAACTGAGAACAATACATAATCGTAGTTAAACCACTGTGAGTAAACTTTGAATTGTTAGCCTTTTGAAGTGGTAGTCTTTCATCACAGAATCTGTTTAGAGCATAAAATATCTCTTGGTTTTAATTTTTTATGCTTTGTGTAAGATTCTGCTGAGACTATTTCAGGTTACGGCAGGTGTCCTTGAACAAGTGGAAGCAAAGACGCCTTCTGTCTTCATCACTGGCAAGAGTTAGCAAGTATCTTTCTATACACTTTTAGTGGAAGTGGGGAATAATCCTTGCCAGCTCTGCAAAATAGAATGGCAAAAAGATTGTGGGCACTGAGCAACGATCAGTAAAATTGGCTATATTCCTAATTAGCTGTGAACTAATTATGTTTAGTAAGGGTAATGTCAGACATGCTTCCCTAGCATACTCCTCCGCTCCACTTTGCGCTGAAATGCACTACAGTTTGTACTGAAGTAGCCCCTAAAGAGTCAACTTTACTGGTGTAAACACGTATTTACTTGGAAGTTCAGTTTGCCTGGTGTTCAGCCCTTTGATTTGATACCTCATAGAAATCCCATTTACTATAAGAATCACACATAATTCTTGGCTAAGAATGGATTGTAAAGATGTCATTTGGCTTCATCACTATCAATGAGTTAATAGAGAAGTAAGTAGGACAAATGTGTACATTCCTACCATGCCTGTGATTTCTGTTTCATACGTCTGTACCTGTGACACAGGGACCCACACCATTCCAAAATTTGGACATGAACACAAGCTCAGTTTGATCCTAGAGCGCTTATTGGGTAGAAAACTGTTAAGATATCAGGAGACATATGGTATTTGCATAGCATAATTATAAAAAGTGAGGCAGCATTTTGGGGGCAAGGCAGCGTTTTGGAAACCCCTAGAAGTGAAAACAAAAGCTGGTGTTTGAATTTGATGGACAAAAGAGAAAGCACGAAAGTACTCAAGGTGACATGTGAGAATAGTAAGCAAGAAAAGGTGATAGTATTTTTATTAGATCAGAGCCAGATTAAGTATGGTTTCTCAAAGAAGCAAGAGAAAAGCAAACAGCAAAGTCGGGAGACCTTTGGTGATTATCTTAGGTGAGTATGTAAAAATGGATATTTGAAATGGTGTCAGAAAAAGTCAGAGTTAAACACCATAACACATTTGATGAAGGATTAAAGGAAGGATTTTTTTAACAGTTCATAAACTTATTTTTTTAAATTTAAATAACTTCTTTCTTGATAGCCTTTGAAGTAACGTAACTTTGGGAAAATTTATCTTTAATTTTCAGTTGAATATATATGAAGTCTTTTCAGACAGCTCTTTCTGTAAAACCTTGGTCAGCATCCTAAAAACTGCACCAGCAAATTTTCAGTTCAGAAAAAAGGTGCCAGTTTGCTCAAGATGTAGTCTTGCACTTTGTATTTTTTGTTCCTGGGAAGAAATAATATTTTTTTTGCTTGCTCAGATGGGAAGCAGTGTTGACATTCGCTAAATATGAATGTGAATTTGTTCGAAGGCAATGGCATGGCTCCAAGATAGGTCATTCACCAGTTTCTCTGGAGGCATGTTGCCAAACAGCTAGATTTGCAAATAAACCAAATGCTTTGTGTATTCATATATAAGAAGATATACACAGCGTTGTTTTACAGAGGGGTGTTGTGAGGCCCTGAAATGTCTATCCTGTGTATTGCCCCTGACCTTTTCTGTCAGACAGACCCTGATTTAATACAAGTAGAGCCAATTCATCAATTTATTCTTAAGAAAGTATTTCCATTACTGTTATCTTACAGTGTTCCACTAAAATTGGCTTAAAACAGTAAAGCCTTAAGCACTGAAAGACTTACGGACAGCAGTGTATGACATAACTCTGCAAAGTTTTGTTAAATAATCTTTAGTATTAATATTATTTTTTTAACAAAATACAGCAAACTTGCAAGCCAAGAAATATATATCTAGAGCAAATTGAACAGTATGCCAAGTAGCATTCACACGAGAGACATCAGTATGAGATCCTTTTTAATGCTATTTTATACTTATTCAGTCATTTTGAGCCATTCTATTAAGCCTACCTGTAAATATCAATAGCTTTTGCCTCTCCTTACTTCATACAGTACCTGTCCGAACAAATGGAGCCTGGAGGGATTAAGTATTTAGGGAGGAGTTATAGGGAAGAATGAGGGCAGTGATGCCGTTACAGCAATGATACAAAAGTTTGGAAGCTCTTATGATGATAATTTAGCAAGAGTTGCTGACAGCTAAAATATAGTATTTGATCATCTGGAAAGATAAAAAATGTAAAGAAAACATGAAGTTGCAACATGATTTTTAGAATGTTCAATGATAAAAAGTAGCAAACGAAGAGGGTATTGGTGAATAGAGTTCGAGACCATGAGATTTACTGAAGAGACCAAAGAAGAGAAATGGAAAATAGATAAAAAATTAGTAAGAAAATTCATAGAGTCAGAATAGTCTTAATACTTTTTAAAATTTGTTTTTCCTATAGATTATTGGTGCACATACCATGGAAATCAAATACTTCAGGTTGATGTTTGAGGTTCCCTCATTCTTGTTGTCTGCACTATCACAGCAAGGAGTGAAGTTGTCCACAAGTTAAATTCACTGTTAAAATAGAGTTTATCTATATGTGAACAAAAGTGATTGCAAATCCCCATCTTAAAGACAAATGTATGAAAATTGCTGTAACTATAATATGTATGTCATCAATATACAAATTAACTTGCCTTTAAAATTAAAGAAAGCTATTTTACAGTCTGGAATATATGAAAACTCTGCATTTAGATCCATGACATGATCTTACATGGAGACCATGAAGCTTCATTTCCTGTTGCAATAGGACGAGGGGTGGTGGCTTTGGGGAGATTCAGGATGGACATGAAAAAGAAATTTTTACAGTGAGGGTGGTAAAACACTGGCACAGGTTGCCCAGAGAGGTGGTGGATGTGCCATCCCTGGAGACATTCAAGGCCAGGCTGGATGTGATTCTGAGCTAGTTGAAGATGCCCCTGCTTATTGCAGGGGGGGTTGGTCTAGATGACCTTTGAGGGTCCCTTCCAACCCAAACTACTCTATGATTCTATGACACCAGTCAGCACAGCTATATGGATCACAGCCACAACAGGTATGGTGAAGGGGAGGGCAATTATAGAAGCCAATGTTTCATTTATTCACAAAGCTAGTTTGCACCGTGAAAAACAAAGACATGCATTTCAATTGCTGTATATTATTTTTATATCATCTGTATATTTTTTTTTTATTTCATCAGCCTTAATTGAATTTTGAAATAAAGTGGGTTTAAAATAAGAGAGTAGGTTTTGCTATAACTCATTTTTTAAAGCTGTAATATGATGTCCTACCTATTTTGTACTTAGTGTGTTATGGTTTAGTGAAGGAAAGAAAAAGCAGACAAATAATTCACTTGGTTACTTAAAAAAAAAAAAAAAATAGATCTGCTTGCAGACTGGCTTCATGGCTTCCACAGACAAAAGACGTTTACATTGTGAAATGTGAGATTGTTTATTCCTGGTTTAGTATGCATCCCAGCACTTAAACTGGCCAATTAGCTTGTATTTGTGACTATTGATAATTATAGAATAATCATCACAGATGTTTGGACAGAGTATGTTTTCTAAACTCATTCAGCCTTCCCACAGTCCTCTTGTTTCTTGATTCTTCCAGGGAAATAAACAGCCCAAGACAGAAAACACAAGTTGTTCTAGTTTTGCTTTGAATTTGTGAGAGGAAGTGGGCACAAGTAATCATTGAATATTGCTCATAAATTGGTAAATAGATTTCATATTTAATAAATTAGTGAAAATGTTAGTTATGCAAAATGCTCAATGTAAAATGCGTATGCTGACGTTTAGTGTGGGTTTATGGATTTTGTCTTTCACTTTTAAAGCTTTCTCTTGTTTTCTTTTCAAATAGTGTGAGTCTTTGATGAGTTTATAGAATCATAGAACCATAGGATGGTTTGAGTTGGGAGTGGCCTTAAAGATCACCTAGTTCCAAACCCCTCTGCCATGGGCAGGGGCACCTTCCATTAGACCAGGTTGCTCAAAGCCCCAAACAAGCTGACCTTGAACACTTCTAAGGATGGAGCAGGCACAGCTTCTCTGGGCGGCCTGTTCCAGTGTCTCACCACTCTTCCAGCAAAGAATTTCTTCCAAATGCGTAATCTCTTTCAGTTTAAAACCATTCCCCCTTGTCCTACCACTACATGCCCTTTCCAGAATTCTTGTAGGCCCCCTTAAGGCACTGGAAGCTGCTCTAAGGTCTCCCCAGAGCCTTCTCTTCTCCAGGCTGAACAAGCCCAACTCTCTCAGCCTGTCTTCATAGGAGAGGTGATCCAGCCCTCTGAGCATCTTCATGGCATCCTCTGGACTTGTGCAAGGAGGTCCATGGACTTCTATGTTGGGGCTGCAGAGCTGGACACAGTGCTCCAGTGGAGTATCATGAGAGCAGAGCTCGACCTCGCTTGACCTGCTGGCCAGACTTCCTTTGGTGCAGCCCAGGATACAGCTGGTTTCTGGGCTGCGAACGCACACTGACGGTTCACGTTGAGCTTCATGTAAGTCAATATCTCCAAGTCCTTCTCCTCAGGACTGCTCTAAATATAGTCTCTGCCCAGCCTGTAGTTGTACTTGGCATTGTCCCAACACAGGTGTAGGACCTTGCACTTTGCTACGTTTAGCTTCATGAGGTTTGCACAGGCCCACCTCTCAACCATGTCAAGGTCCCTCCGGATGGGCATCCCTTCCCTCCAGCATATCAACTGTACCACACAGCTTGGTGTCATCAGCAAACTTGCTGAGGGCACACTCATTCCAACTGTCCATGTTGCTGACAAAGATGTTGAACAGGATCAGTCCCAACACCGACCCCTGAGGAATATCACTCGTCACCCATATCCATTTGGACATCAAGCTATTCACCAGAACTCTTGAGTGCAACCATGCAGCCAATTCCATATCCACCAAGTGTTCCATCCATCAAATCAACGCCTCTCCAATTTAGAGGCAAGTGTGTCATGCAGGACAGTGTCAAATGCCTTGCACAAGCCCAGGTAGATGACATCCCTTATCCACCAATTTCATGGCCCCATCACAGAAAGCCACCAAATTTGTTAGGCACTATTTGCCCTTAGTGAAGCCATGTTGTCTGTCACCAACCACCTCCTTATTGTCCATGTGCCTTCACATAGTTTCCAGGAGGATCTGCTCTATGATCTTGCCAGGTACTGAGGTGAGACTGCCTGGCCTGTAATTCCCCAGTCTTCCTTTTTTCCCTTCTTAAAAATGAGGGTTATGTTTCCCCTTTTCCAGTCAGTGGGAACTTCACCAGACTGCCATGACTTCTCAAACATGATAGATAATGACATCCACCAATTCCCTCAGGACTCATGGATGCATCTCCTCAGACCCCATGGACTTGTGCACCTTCAGGTTCCTTAGATGATCTCAAACCTGATCTTCTCCTACAGAAGGTGGTTCTTCATTCTCCCAATCCCTGTCCTTGCCTTCTGTGACTTGGGCGGTATGGCTGGAGCTCTTGCTGGTGAAGACATGCAAAAACTTCAATTATAAATAATCTGCACAGAAATCCAGTGAGCTGACTTGAATGGAAAATTATCACATCTTCATTTCCTACCCAGAGTAAAGTTGTCAGATATTTTTGTCAAGTGTAAATATTGTGATTGAAAGAAATTTAAATTATTTCACAGAGGCAAAAATAGTGAGTATAAAAATTGGTTTAGATAAGATTATGTCCAGCTTAAGTACATTGTACACCTAGCTTTTCTAAAGCTCAACTGCTAGCATGAAAGTAGGACATGGATTCTGGGGATGGAAAAGGAATGGAGAGACGTTTAGGCCACCATATAAGTTTAGTCACACATGAGTATAGGGTGCTGGCGGCCAGTGAGAGCCCATGGTGAAATCAGAAGAGCAAGAGCAGAGAAATATTCAAAGAGCAGGATAAGTAAGAGGAAGGTAGGAAGAAGTAGGATTGTGAGGGAGGTTTGGGAAGGTGATTGAACTTCACAGTGAGAAAGGCCTTGAAAGATGATGGTAGAAGCTTTAGCATAGGAAAGCTGGAGGTTCTGGTGTGCATTCTGGGGCAAAAGGAGTTTGGAATTTGAGGGCTTTCTCTAGGAAAAAGATGAGATTTTGCCTTCTGAAACAATAAGTGTGTGGAGCTGATATATCTGAGGGAGGAGGGCAGAGAAGTTCAAGCTTTTCATGTGCGAGCAGGAGAAATGCTAAAACTCTAGACCTGAGAAGGATGTTGATTGGGTTCAGTGGCCTTGGATCGGGGAAGGAACTGGATGCTTTGAGGACTGAAGTTTGGTGGAGGGCTTGAGGCTGCATTAGAGCTTTGTACATGAAATCAGGAGTCAATGGGACATGCTTGCAGGCATTCACACAGACTAAGTGCCATCATCCTCATAAACCTCTCTAGCAATATATGCTTTTTTCTTTGTTGGAAATACCGCTCTCATAGCTAATTTTAACTAGCAAATCTTGTAATTTAGCTATTGCATTAGCATAACCAGAACGTGATGCCATGTGATGTGCATATGGGAGAAGGCTGGTGTTTATGCAAGAAGTTTGGGATGATACCTTGTTTGTGAAAGCATTATAAAAAAATGTATCCTTGAAAAAAGTACAGAATGCTGTGAAATTTTGGCCTATTTCTGCATGCTATCATCAGGTCTCCAAATGACAACAAATTGAAGGACTGGTTGGTAGACTTAGTGGCAGGGCTGCTATTCAGAGTTCAAGACAGGCTGGAGAAAAGTGCTGAAACAGTAAAGCAGGTGTTTCAATAGATAAAAACCCCTTTCAGCAGCACACATAAACAGACCAATGTAGAAGATGGAAAATATGATGTGAAAGAGCGTCTAGCAATTGTTGTTGGAATCCCACAGGAGTCTGCAAAGTTCAGAAGATTCGTATGTGATGTGAAAAAGTAATACATATACAGCTTGATCAAGTTTATTAGCAATACTGAATTATTCAGTTCATTGATTATAGTAAATATGAACTTGACAGCTAACAGTTTTCTTGGTCAGCAACCTCAAGGAGACAACAGAATGCACTTTCATCAGGTCTGAAGAGGACAATAAATGGGAGGACAGGTTGACAAACTCAGCAACAGGGTTGTCACTCATAGAAACCTAGACAGGCTGGAGAAATGTGCTAAAAGGAACCTTATGAAATTCAGCAAGGAGTCCCGCACCTGGGAACTGAGATAGGCAATGAGACAGGCCCTGGCAATGAGGCAGGCTGGGCACTGACAGTGTGAGGAGCAGCTCTCTGGAAAGGACCTGCACGTCCTGATGGAGAGCAAGCTGCACATGAGCTGGCAGGGTGCCCTGGCGGCAAAAGCAGCCAACAGCATCCAGGGCTTTATGAACAAGAGCATGATGTATGAATAGCAGTAGATGAGGAAAGTTTTTATCCACTGCTACTCAGCAGACAACTAAAATACTGCAATTTTGCCCCCTCCACCCCCCACTCCCCTTCACCCCAATACAGGAAAGGTGTTAGTAAATTGGGTAAATTGAAGCAGGTTTAAATTGAGTAAATTTATGAAGGTTTAGTGGAGGGACATCAGGATGCTCAGGGTCCTGGAGCAACCTGACTTGCGAGGAAAGGCAGAGGGAACTGGCTTGTTCAGTCGGGAGAAGAGTAGGCTTTTTGGGGAGGATCTCTAGGCAGCCTTACCATACCTATCAGGAGACCACCAATAGGAGAGACCAGCTGTTCACAATGGTGCCTGTCAGGAGGATGAGTGATAATGGATATGAGAGGTTCAGACTGCAAGTAAGAAAAACACTTTCACTATGAGGACAGTCAAGTGGTGGAGCAGATGCCCACAGAGGCTATGCAATCTCCATAATACGTAATACTGGCTATGATAAGCTGTAAATTAGCTACTGCCACTCAAGAGAAGAGGTCTGTGTAATACTGTGATTAGTTTTCTGAAAACATTCCAATGCACAGCCATAGCCAAAAGGTAAGCAGGAATTATTAGGATCGTAGCAAAATGGAAAACATTATGTCATTGTCTAGATTTGTGGTGATACCACATCTCCAATTTTGCATATAATTTTAATTACATCATCTCAAAGAAGGATAAAGCAGGGTGAAGCGTAATGTGGAAAAGATGATCTGAAGTATGGAAGCTTTTCCATACAGAGGAAATTTACAAGTTTTTTCTTTTAAAAGGATATTACACAAGACAGCTGAAAGAGGTCTGTAAAATTGTGAATGGCATAAAGATGTTTTACAAAAGATTGTTGGCTATCTCTCAGAGGCATTCTTGCATTAGCAATGATATCAGCCATAATAGATAGGGCAAAGCAATTGATGCTGAGGGCCAGCTGTCCACATTTGGATTTTAGAGACAGGGGCAAGTTACTTCGAGTCCCAAGGGCTGAATGCCCATTAGTGGTTGAATTGTATTACTGGAACATATAAGAGCTCTTAAAGCTTATCTTCTGGTTTAGTTTCACCTGAAAGGAAGTAAATTTATTTGTTGTAAGACTCCTCCACCAAGGGACACAAAGCTCAGTCAGTGGAGGCAATGAGATCTGGTTCAAAAGCAGGCAGAGACACATAGACAGAAAGAAAACCATATCAATGCCTTTTTAAGACACTGTTCTGAGCACAGCTTCCAAATCACTGGGGTCCTAAGTTGCTGGTTCCTGCAAGCGCACATATGGGAAGGCGTCAGTCTGTACTTGCCTTTTTTCTTGTAGTCTTTCAGTAGCTCTCTATGCTGCAGCTCATAATCAGAAAGAAGAGACTATATCAAAATGACCTTGGTACATCTGATTACCTAAGAACACTTGTTTTAGGGTATTTTAATTTTACATGAACACTTAAAATGTAAATGGTTATTATAGCTTGCTTATTATTCATTTGGGCACATTTTTAGAGTAAAATTTTCCATCTCTTATATTCTTTAGTCATAGCAAAATGAGGTCAGTCAATTTACAATAATGGGAGAATATCTCAGATTGTTTGTACTTTTATTTTGAGTATTGCTAGTACCTCAACAGGAGGTTGCAAAAACTTTGGCAGGGACACGCGTAACAGATGTGTCTATTGATGCTTTGGTGAAAATCCTTTTTGATTTGCACGCTTTGGTGGGTATAAAAGTGTGACTTGCACACATTGTTTTTGTTATCTAGTAACAAGTTTTCACTAACAGCCTGCCAGACTCTGCTGGAACTGTGCATGCATATTCATGTGATTGGAGTGGAAGTTCTTGCTCAGAATATAGCAACACAGGCATGCACAAAAAAGTTAAGTAAAATTTGTTTTAACAAATACATGCTCATGTAGAAAGTGTTTAGGCACTGTGTTCACCAAATAAGATAGGGTTTCTTTTTAAAAAAGGAGTAAATACATCAGAAGTAATTTGAAGCTCCCTCAGCTCTTCTGTTTCATAATGCAGACCTCTACTCCATGTTGCTGTACAGTTTTTGAGGAACTCTACAACTCTCAGTTGTTATCCGCAGATGGCTAGAATCATAATGTAGAGACATAGCTTATTTGCGTTGTAGCTCGAGAGATAGACGTCTGAAGGTACTTTTCATGTCAGAATTTATGAAAGACAATAGTCGCAGTGTGGAACAGAGAGTCTGCAGTAACATTTGTGCATGATCATACAGGGTTTCTAAATCTGATCCTTGGTTTCAGTACTTTACAGAAGTTTGGTAATATACTTCAGTTCTTTTTCTTTGTTAGCCTCTGTTAAATCCTAGAATTCAGTTTACATAATAATGCTACTGTTGACATTTTCAGCTGAAGCTTCATCAATTTACAGATGGTAAAAAAGACACTACTTCAGCCACAGAATATAAATATATATGTAGTAGCTTTACTCACACTCAGGGAAGCCATAGGGATTACATATGGTGTATAGTAAGCAGTTCCTGATTGTATACATACCTTTAATACAGCACCAACAATTTTTCTGTGGTTTTCTATAGGAAGAGCAATTAGAGAAAAGCCAGTTTCCTAAACTGAAAATGTTGTTCTTCAGTATATAATGATTACATTACAGAGTCTGATCTATCATAAACTCAATGCAGGTTTGCTTAAGATGAGTTGCAAATGTACAAATCAGGGATAATATTTGCCCAAATCTTCTAGAAGACGATGACTAACAAGTTAAAACTAATGTAGCTACATGTTTGCATAATTCCCTGATTATCCCTGTTGATCAAAAAACAGCCTCTAGCATTTTGTTTTATATTTACGTTAAGTATAGAAATAAATAAAAAGAAAGCACAGTAGCAGTCTTGACTCAGAGCCTCCAGAGAGTACAATATATACACTAAAATTCATGTGTAAAAGGCAAAGTGAATGATACAGCATTAGTAATGCCATTTGCAAATTAAATTTTAGAATTAGAACATAATAACATAAATCTAGGTTTCTAATTGACAATAATACTTTAAAAGTGTTAGAAAAGAAATTAAGAAAAATAACAGGTTGGAAATTGGTGTAAGTTTTGAAATGAGCATTTTTGAAGTAAATTCAATCTTGTCAAGGTTAACTTTTTTTTTTACTCAATCTCATTGCTTTTATACAGATTTTTATCTCCTAGTTTGTTTTTCAGCAGGTTTTCAAAGACGTTCAGATACTGTAACAAGGAGGCATTTCCCACATGCTGCTCACAGAATGGACTACATGGACTTTGAGGATGATAGCCGTGTATGGCGGTTTGATATGGACATGGTGATAATCTACATTTATTCAGTCAACTGGGTAATAGGATTTATTGTGTTCTGTTTTCTTTGTTATTTCTTTTTCCCCTTTAGTCTGTAATAGTCACAGCTATGGAAAAAAGCAGTCATGTGAGCGACAATAACGTGAATAGAAAAAACTCAAAGGCGGCAAATGTTTGATATTGCATTTTTATAATTCAGAATTGTAATAGACTGCATCAAGCATGCTGTGAGGCTGTTTAATACTTCTGCTATGTGTGAGAAAGTACTTGAGTTTGGTTCCAAGTATAATGTGACTTCTAGATTGTACTTCATTCAGTGGGAGTTTTGCCTTGATTTTGGTGGGAACAGGATTTACTCCTAATGTATAAAATAATTACTCCGTAGAAATATGGAATACTGCTTGTTCTTAGGGGGATTCTGTCTACTACAAAAGAATATGATCCATAGAGTCATTTTGGGGTTTGACTCTGTGTTGACACACTTTGCTCGCTCATTGGTACTTCAATTCCTCATACCTAAAAGCAATAAATATGCTTCCCATTTATAGTCAGATCTTTTGGGAGCAGGGGATTATTAAGCAGTGCTGGACCATGCATTAACAGGTATTTGTCAGAGCTATTTCAACAGTATAACCCAGATCCTGATTTTGACAATTGGTAGACCTGTCAGCATTCTACTGTGGAGATGTGCTGTACTCAGTGCCTGAAATTTTGAGCCTATTAACCAAAAAAAGAAGTGATTCTGCACAGTGTGCTGACAGTTTGTATTTCAGCAAATGGCAATCAGAAGGAATCAACAAACAACCCCATGTCCTGCACATTAAAGGGACCGTTTTTGTGCAGATTCCCAGAGTAGCACTGCACCTTTTCTTACCCATCCAGATGGATGTGTTTGAGTCCAGCAAGACAGCTAATGGAGGACAAGCAGCAGGCCTGCTGGCTATAATGATGTAAGACACTAACCCAGTAAATATTGGAGAAAGAAGCATTCTCCAGTGTAAGAGATCAGTACCATTATTGAATTGCTGTAACAATTTGGGGATACTCTTAAGTGTGAGCTCACCAGGACTATGCATCTCCAGGGAGATCACATAAGAGGACACAGTATTTATTTGCACCTTTCATGTGAAACAATTCTAAAGCACTTTATAGTTACTCTATATATAGATTGCTGAGTTACAGTACCAAACTGCAGCCAGTTCGGCAATCATTGTATACTTGCTGCTTTACACAGTATTTTCAAATGAAAGTGAAAGAGCATCTATTAAATTATAAAAAGGATATTAGAAACTATTGTGGGAAAAAGATGCTAAAGAATAGTACCAGAGGCTTACTTTTCAGGAAGATACAAAGCCATTTTTATTTCTAAGGGCATGACCCTGCAAGGTACAATGTGGTTTCATCTTGAAAAGCATGTGAGTATATATGCGTATCTGGTATCAGGATTTGTGTGGGAGACCTGTGTTTTTTCAGTAGGTGGTGTACTCCCCTGTTCTAGCAAAGAACAAGGAGAAATGTGTTGTGGAAGGTGCCATCTGCCAAATGTGATGGAATGAATTTGGGGATTTCATTAAGCATGTGCTTATGCTTCTTTACTGAAGCAGGGCCAATATGGTCAATCTCTTATAGGCTATAAAGGGATTAGGACCAGAAACTTTTCACTTAACCTGAAAAACAGCAGTAAATCAGCTACTAATATTTAGTTTTATTACAGGCTACATAAAATAATCTCTTTGAGAATATATGTATAGAATTAAAAATTACAAGTCTAACTACACTAATTAGACTAAATATTTCTTGCCGTCTTTTTAAATATATGTGAATTTACAGAGATATAACAATTGAAATTCACCATCACCACACAGTCATGTTTGTGACAGTAATGCATTTTCTGTAATTACAGTATATCTAGTTACTTTGTCTCTACCTAAAGGTGATTGGCTCTATTACTGGTGGCATTAGGCGTAACATTTTAAAAGCTTTAAGATTGCATTAAAGCATTAGGTGATTTTCCCTCTTTATATTAATACAAACAAGTCTTTTAAAAGCTAGGGTTTTTAGGTCGTAGGCTCATGTTTGCTGTATGCATATGTGTAGGTTTGTATGCTGAAATATTATCAGTCATTTTGAACACCTTTCTCATCTGTGCCAGGACTGGGATTTTAACTGCAATTTTCATTTGTCTCTAATTTTATGAATTTACTGCTCCTATCTCAGCAAAGAGAAGGACTGATTCACCAGTGAAGTTGAAATTACTTCTACCTTTTGATCTCAGAAAATACTAAAAAAGATGTCATGAGAAATTACTTTAACTTAGCTGACATAGTCTGAAATTCCAGTAACAATGTAATTTGAAGTTATTTAACTGGAACATTGGATAAAACAGTATCCTTATGTAAAATATTCTAAAATATATTGAGATGTAAGAAACATAATATAGGTACTAACTAATTATATAAGAAAGAGATACTCAAATAATTTTTAACAGCATGTTACCATGGTTTTATTCTGAAAAAGGCAACAAAGGAGAGTAAAAAGTCCAATGTAATATTGGCCCCTTTTGTACAGCAAGAATTCGTAAGAGGGTGGCTGCACTTTCCTAAATTTAGTAGGTGTGACAATTTTGTGTGGCATTTCTAACTGTGTAACTCTACCTTTCTTCAAATCCTAAACTGTTTCTTGGACTATATTCTTTTATTTTATATTGGTTTTCCAGGAGACAATTAATTTTAAAGGATTACAAATATGCATAATGAAGACTGTTGCAACTCTGGGAGACATACTCCATGGGAAAAAAAAGCATAGAGTGGGTGGTACTTTTTTTTTTTTTCTTTATTGCTTTTTTGAGATACATACTTTTGTAAAAATACAGTAACAATTTGAAGGCTTAGATCTGTTTTTTCTTGAAGTCTGCCTGTAATATGCTGTCAGTATCTGTGGGATCAAGAGCAGATCCTTTGTAAGCAATGTTCTGGTTAAATTGATCCTGCTCTGATCTGCTTGTCTTTCTTATCTACAGTAGTATTAAAATGTTTGCAATAAAATTTGAGTTGTTTGTAGTATTTTGCAGTCATTTCATTAGATTTTGCATGGTGGAATCAAATTTTAATATTTTTTTCAATCAATGTCTTTTTTGTTACCCTGCCTGTTCTGTACCTGCTTGGGGAGCAGCTAGGGCTTGTCGAATTTTTTACTACTGTGATTAACTCTTTTCATACTAGCAGCCTTTTATTTGTTTCAGTACTTCCCAGGAAACAGTCAGCTTCTGTCAGAAATCATCTAAAGTCTGGATTTTTTACAGGTAAAGGTTTGAATTCAAATTTCCAAAAACACCTCCTAATTTTGGGTGCCTCAGTTTGCATTCCCAGCATTAGGCCTTCCTTCTAAAGGGGCCTGATGCAGAACTGAAAATCACCTTTCTCTAAAATAGTTCTTTAAGATTTCTTACGTTGGGAACCAAAGACTGGTAAACCTTAGATACACCTACTTATGGTGGACTTCAGCAGTGATCCAGGTCTGAGCAGAACCCGTAAGAACCATCATTGTAAAGATCTAGTTTCTCATATATATCTGCAACTGGATTTGTGTCTTACAAACATTTTCATTACTGTAAAACATTTTCTGATGCATTTTTTCAAATTAGTTTTCAGAAATTCTTGCGGCACAAGCAAGTTCAAACTTTATATTTACTTCCCTTTGATTACCCTGTGACTGAAAGTAAACTAAGCCTCATAGTTTACAGTGTCATAGACATGTTAGGATTTCTTTGCTGCTGTAATGTAATCCTGGAAAATACATGGTCTCAAAATGAATTTAATGAAATAACTTTGTTTAAAAAAGTTAAAAATAAGTTAATAATCTATTTAATTTTCCATCTAGCATTTTTTTGTTTGAATGTTTCTACATTTTGGTAAGGCATTAAGTTGCAATCCTATTTGAAAGTACTTTGCAGTGTGCTGTGGAAGTTATACCCTAAAATGTAATCTTTAATTTAGGATATTTCGCTTTTTGCTTTATTATATTTTTACAAAGTGATTTCTTATTTTTAAAAAATACAGTGTTCCTAAAAGAAGGCTGAAGGTATGTGTATTTCGTATTGTGGTTCCCTAAAATTGGGTTTTTACAGATTCTAAAGGGCAAACTTCATCTGTGATACGCATTGGAGAAAATATGCTGAATAAACTAAAAATTCTAATCTGAGGAATGTTTCTGGGCAAGTCGGCAGATTGACACTATAGAACAAAAATCTCAGGGATCCCTTCTCAAGGAAAAGCTTTCAGCAGGACAGAGTTAGGTAGGAAACCAGGTGTCTTTATCTTGCCCTTTGAATGCTACACAAGACACTTTCTACTTATTTGGATACACAGACTCCACTGGCACTTCAGCATCAGCTTTTATCCTCTATTGCCCAGGTGTCCCATACAGGTCGTTGGGAGTTATCCAGAGCGTCTGATAGCAGACATCATTGATTTTCTCTTTCTTCTTCGTTAAAACATTCCTGAATATTGCCAGTTTTCTTAAGTTTTTTTGAGTTGTGACTGCTGAACTCTACCCAAAGGAGACAAGATGATGTGCTATTATTTTTCATTACTCTTTGCCCTTTGGGGCTGATCTTCCATTTCAGTCAGTTCATGCACTGAGACATGAGTGACACACTGCCCTGAAACTCTGAACAGGATTTTTTGTAATTTCAGATATATCTGTTAGCACTTTAATATTGTAGCAACAGTCAGTATCTGCTGTCTACTTACCTAAGTAGGTTTTGAGTTTGAAAGATATTCTAGACTCAGTGCTACAGCATATCCTAACCCAATACTCCTCAGGCACTCTTCAGCAATGCTGCCTTACGTCAACCACATTCTTAATGTCTGTTCTACTATATAAAATTTGGAAAGACTCCTTCAGCTTCACATCCTCAGCACCTCAATACTAATTAACAAGTGAAATAAAACTGTTCCCATGATTTCTAGATTGATGTTATACAAGTGTTATGTGTCACTATGATACTGTACTGGTGATGGTTCATTTAAAGTTACAATTTGGTTTTAGGATGAAAAAACTGCAGTCACTGTATTTGGGTTTTTCATTAGATACAATTGATATAATTGATAATAATGTATTTCATTTTCCATCAAACATTTTCAACATTCAGTTGAAATATTTCTACATTTCCAGAAAGGCATTAAAATGTAATCAGGCAATCGCTTAAAATATACTCCATATGTAATCTTTTATCCTCAAACAAGACGATGAAGCAGAAAAAGTAAATGCAACCAATAAAAAGATCATGGTAAGTCATTTGATACTGATACAGCACTAAAAATTCATTATTTAAAATAATTTTTACTCTGCCATCAAAAAAAAAAAGTATTAAAATGCTAATTATGTAATGTACTCCAGTGTTTCTGAGCTGGTCAATGAAATGCACAATGAGCAGAAGGGAAGTCTTATGTAGCCTTTCTATATTATCTGTATAAAATAAAGGATGTTAGATATTGACATAAAAATCTAGATGATCATCCTGTTCAATGAAAAGTGAAAAATAATACTTTAAAGAATCCTATATAATCCAAATCTCCCTAAAATAATCTGAGGTTTAGGGGTATTAACTTCTTATAATTAGGGTGCTACCCAAGAAATATTGTTTAGACTTACAATCAAAGTGTGAAAATAACTGAATTTCACAAAACCCTGTTGTAAATCCATGCAGATTATAAATCCGTGGGGATGTACATGAATCCAGAACTCATTACCAGGCATAGCATGGCATCTGATGGTGCCTGAAAGATAACACGTTCCAATTAGAAACATATGAGGTAAGAATGTGTTTGCCTTGCAGATGGCTCTAGCTAGTTAATGTATGCATTTCAGCTGTCAGAAGTTAAACTACTTCTAAAATAATTTGAATTAGACTTCAGGGGAGGAAGAATATGCTAATTTTCTTTTATATCTTACCAAGCAGAGAATGTTTGCAAGAAGTTAATGTACAGTCAATTTATAGGCTTATTTTGTTCCATTTTAAAGAACCGGACCCTTCTTTTTATCTTTTTAAAGAATTCTGAATTAAATTAACATAGAAGTTAATAATTAGCTATATGGTCATAGATTTTTCCAATGCATATAGTGCAATTTTACTTGAACAGCAATTGCATGACCTACAAAATTGTCTGATAGTTTTGTATTATACTCACCTAGGAGTTAAGGCTCCTAAACTCATTTTTATTTGTCATCTAGACTGTGACTTAAATTCTAAACTACAAAAAAAGACATAATGGCATTAAATTACCATGCTATGCTGCTATTTTTCTTTAATTCTGCTTAAAATGGGAATATAGCATAGTGATAATAATAGCATAAAATCAAGATACCCTGTCGTTGCTTATCTATTATTCCTAAAATGCCTTATTTTCAGTATGATTTACAATGTGATTTACAGGTCAAATTCTCATCATTTTTGATTTCTAAAACCTAGTTCTTCAGAACTTCCATTTTCCATGCAGATTCTAGTAGCAACAATGCTCAATGTGCAAAGCATTTAGAGTTTTTCAAGTGAAAGGCACTTTTACAAGAACAAGATGACATCTAAATGCAAGTACTACAGTGTTAATCCAACAGGTTAGCGCATGTTTTGGCAACAGTAACTAAATTATCGTTATTACCATAATTTAAATCAAATGACAGCCAAATTACACATGCATGGCTTGCATAGATACTAACAATTCTTCACTGATTTAAAGGGAGAAAAAAAAAAAAAAAAGCTGATTTAGCATGTACTGCTTTACAGGAAGTTTAATATTAGAAATTTTTCAGCATTTGTGTGTGACCCACTGATCAGAAGGAGACTGGAAGATCAGACTGAAAGATCAGACTGGAAGATTCCCACTAGCCTCCAAGTACTGCTTAGGTAAGGACCATGAGCAGGAAAAGGAGAAAACCTTTAAATAGTGCAGATAATAGCAAATTGGTTCAGGCAACAAAATATAAATCACAATGTGATTTATGAAACATTTTTCTGGGTTTTTTTACTCACAGGAAAGATGAGTTTATTTCATGTCTAAGCTTTTTAACAAATATAAGTAAACCAATCCAGTAGTTATTGCACAAACCTGAGTCAAGATCATCAGTGATCAGGAATGTGATCACAGCAGTCATTCAACTTTTTTTGTACAAGGGGATGCTACTAAAGACTTTTGAACTCTCTCTCTGAAAAACACAATAATTCAGCATTATTTTAGAAAAACAGCACAACTGTGATACATGATGAGTGAAAAAAAAAAGGTATTGAAATGACTGACATTTTAGACAGTAATAATCAAGGACATGAAGGAGAAAATCTCAAGCTGTAGAAAAGACAGTCTTCCAAACAGGTGAGGATGAAGTCCTGATGCAGCAATGAAAGTTACCCACCAGCCTCTTGTTTATAACCTAGTGTTATGGCCAAATCCATTCTCTCACTAGGCCTTTTTCTGCACCTGCTGCAACAGCCATACTACATCTGAAATTGCTGTGCTCTGCTCCCCTTGTAGTGCAGGAATCCTCACACGGACTAGAGCCAGCATAGCTGGCTGTATTCACTACCACTTGGCGTCAGAAGTCGTACAGATGGCAGGGAGCATGGTCAGATGACACTGCAAACTGCCCATACAGTGCCAGAGCAGGCTCTTGGTGACTGTTAAAAACATGGAAAATGAGTGACTGCACCTCTCCAAATATTTCTCATATATTCCCAGGAAGGAACTGTAATGGGGAATGGTTTAGGCCTATACTCTCCAAAGGTACTGGACACCTAAGTCCCCTTAGAACAACAGTATCTGTTATGCATAATGATACATGTGCTTATCACTGATCACGGTAGTCTTTTTCTACAGATCAGTTACCAGAGCACTTCCAGGAAAAGGGTTTAAACATCATCCTAGCACCAAAATTCCCCTGTTTGACAGCAACTGCCCTAAGCACTAGATGATTGCATAGGCATATGAGAGGGCAGCAACACTCTACTGTCAAGTGAAAGAAGGCTACTATATTACAATTGGACTTGATGATCTTAAACACCTTATACAGCCTAAATGAGTCTATGATTCTATCTGAACTTAAATACATTGTTAAGTGCAGAAGATGGAGTTTCTAAGTTCCTGTTTCACAGAAACTATATCTTCAAGTTACATGCTTTAGTTGGGGGTATATGGGTGAAGGGGATAAGAGGCAAATGCTGGTCTTGGATATACCTTTCAGTTTTAGTTTTTCCCCCAGTCAGTATATGACATTGTGAATCCCGTTCTCCTGCATTTAGCCTTTTCTAGATAGAGGGAATTCTGTCTAAATCCTATTTTGAATTTTAGTTCCCTTGGTAAATGCCTAACTTGACGATCTGTTGGAGCAAATCCAGAGGAGGCTACAAAGGTGCTCAGAGGGCTGGAGCTACTCTCCTATGAACACAGGTTGAGAGAGCTGGGCTGGTTCAGCCTGGAGAAGAGAAGGCTCCTGGGAGACCTTAGAGCAGCTCCCAGTGCTGAAAGGGGGCCTACAAGAAATCTGGAGAGGAACTTCTTAAAAGGGCATGTAGACACAGGACAAGGGGGAATGGCTTTAAACTGGGAGAGGGTAGGTTTAGTTTACATATTAGGAAGAAATTCACTAATGTGAGGATGGTGAGGCACTGACACAGATTGCCCAGAGAAGCTGTGGCTGCCCCATCCCTGTCAGTGTTCAAGGCCAGGTTGGACGGGGCTTGGAGCAACCTGGTGTAGTGGAAGGTGTCCCTGCCCATGGCAGGGGGGCTGGAACTAGATGGTGTTTGTGGTCCCTTCCAACCCAAACGGTACTATGACTCTATGATCTATGATGTATTGGAATAAATGCTTTCCCTTTCTGTGTTAATTTATACTATTTATCTAAGCATCCTCCTGCAATCGTTACTGTAACGTATGTAAGTATTATTATGAGCGTGCTAGTTATTTTTATATTGGAAACCAGAAGAGTTCTCATTTATTATTATATTGGTAAATATATTGCTAATTTAATATTATAAACAAATTTATACATACTACTACTTTCAATTAGTGCAGTCAATAATATTAAGGAAGAATAGGAAAAAACTGTTTAATAAAGCCATCAGCAAAAGTCAGTTACTAAATATCTGAACATTTGTTTCTCAAGTTTTTAAAAACCTCTAAAAAACCCAAGAAAATATGTTTCTCTTGTCAGATAATGGATGAGTGCAAAAATATATATGTATCTCAAATAAATGTTTATAATAATGAAACTTTTCAACTTTAATGTAAAGAAAATGCAAAATAGCACTTAACGTAATTATGCTGAGTGTTCATTGAGAAATTGCTGTTCAACCTTACCAGTTTATACAAGATGCAGTTTTTAGGTACTGTATTAGGCTTGATGCTGTTTATCACATTCAGTCAGAGGCAGAGCTGCTGCAGTCCTTTCTGAGAGCCATGGGAACATGTGCAAACCCTCCTCTCTCACCATTCTGAGTTGTCATGAGTGTTCATTTTCTGGGAAATGTGACAAATCTTTCGTTCTATGCCAGACACTGCATTTACTGATGTTTTTATAACTGTGCTTTCTTCAAAGGCCTGTGGCAAATTCAAAAAATTTTATAATAAACTAATAGATTAAAAACTCCTGCTGATCTACAGGCTAAGAACAGTACTCTTATTGTGCAAAGTGAATATGATGATCTATTATTGCAATAAAAGAAGGTCATCAGTGAATTTGAATAGTTTGAAAATCATGAAAAAGAGTAATTTTTTTTATTAGTATTATTTTCTCTGTGAGGAAAACGATGATGTCATTAAATATGATGTGGTGATCATGAGGGAGCCAGTATGGGATTCAAAGAGTTAGAATAATCTGGCTTGACCGGTATGCATGTATCATGAAGCCCATTAGAGAGCCCCAGCCCACTGTTCTCATGAGCCATTTAAAGTAATGTGGGAGTTATATTAGCTTTCAACAGGCAGTGAATAGGATGAGTCTTTGCTGCACCAAAAATTCCTGCTGGAGCAGGATCAATAAGGAAAGGTAAGGAATACATCAATTAGGCCGCTTTTGTTACCCATCAAAAGATGCTTGTGCTAGGAGTAGGTCCAGCAGAAAAAAAGGTTACATTTTTTCATTGGCTTTTCAGAGAAAAAATGAGAATAAAGCAATTCACACAGCTGTATGGAGATAAAGAGTCACAGACAGTGAACCTAAGGAAGAATAGTGAAAGAAAAGATTTAGAAGAGGAACTTCTGTTTCTCGCTGAACTTTGAGACATCTACTCTCATCAGAAATTAGATCATCATTGCGTTATCTTGAACTCTCCATTGTGGAATGCTAATAGTGTTTCTAGGTTTTGTTCTGTGGCTTTGACCTGATTTCCTTCATACTTTCTCAAAACAAAGCCATCTACTCCCAACAGAATTTTATTTTTTTTTTACAGACATGGGGTTATAAATTACTTTGGTTTTAGCTAATGTTAATGCTTTGAGACAGACTTTTTTTATGCTTTCCAGCACCATTCATAGGAGCATGTAACTCTTTGTCTGGCTTATGTAATTTAGATCTATGAAAATGGTTTCAACTATCTTTGCTTTTCACACCATTCTTAGAATCAAAAGTATGTAACAGGTACTTATCCCATAATGTCAGGTAGACTTCCCTATCCTATTCTGGAGGAGATTAAAATGTATTTCTTATTGCATCTACTACTAAGTGACTTCTCTATCTCTCTGTACAGTTTAAAAACCATTCACCATATTCTTAATTTCCTGTCTACGAAGGAATAAATATGCTAAATTAAAGCCATAATTGCAAGTTCACAAGGTGAGACATATGATACAAATGAAATACAGCATTTTATCCACAGTCCTTTGGCTGCAGGAAAAATTGAGCAAGGTACAAGGTAAGCCACTATTAGACTTGCTATAAACTGTTCATTGAAGTGACAAAGAATAATGCCTTACTTCTTGAGCATTTTATATGTCTTTGACTAGAAGAGAACTGCTTTCTGGACTATTAAAATGATTTTACTCACTGTCTTGAACTGCCTGTAAGTAAGTTCCTTCATTTTAGCTTTTACTTCTGCATTTCGAAATTGGGACAGAGGCATAGTTTATTGGTATGAAAAGAATATGTTTCGGCCTGTAAGGGTCATGAATAGATGGCAGAAGTCTCTTACAGAGAAGACCTTTAAGTTAGTATTGCAGTGATCTAAATAATTCCTTAGATCACCATCCGTCTCTTCTCATAAGTGTTTTGAAGGAAACAGCTTTATTCGAACATCACTGAGAAAAAGGGCTCTAAAGAATAAAATCTTAGGCGGGATTTTTCAGACCTACCCAAGTAAATCAGGTTTTAAAATCACAGAATCATAGAATCATAGAATGATTTGGGTTGGAAAGGACCTTTAGATCATCTAGTTCCAACCCCCCTGCCGTGGGCAGGGACGCCTCACACTAGACACGTTGCCGAACCTTGCCTGGAATACTGCCAGGGATGGAACATTTACCACTTCTTTGGGCAAACTGTTCCAGTGCCTCACCACCTTCACAGTAAAGAACTTCTTCCTTATATCTAACCTGAACTTCACCTGTTTAAGTTTGAACCCATTACCCTTTGTCCTATCCATGTATCCCACTTTAATCTCAGGTATACCGAAGCTGAAGGAGGTCTTCCAATAACCATACAGTCTTAGCTGCCTTTAAAGCCTTTTTCTTTTTTTTTTTTGGTACTGAAGTAATTTTAAATTAATTCACAGTTTTGTAACCATGGAAAACCCATTACAAGAAAACTTCTGCCTGGAGGAAATGGAGTTGTACAATCTTTACGCTCTCCAGATGTTTATGAATGTTTATGAGGTGTTTGTGAGAGGCTCAGAAAGAAAAAGAGATAGATGGTGGCAGTGCCTGGATGTATCAGTAGAGCTACATACTCCAAAAATAATTTTGTCACAGACTCTATGTAAGGGTAAAGAGGGGACTTTATGAGAAAGGCTTTTGTCCCTTGAAAGCCGTATATGCTAAATCTAAAGCCTCTGTGTTTTAAATCCACTTCTCTACAAAAGACTAGAATTTCAAAACTGGGTCTGACCTCTTTAGAGTCTTTTCTACCTCCTCCATTTTCATGTCCCTTCAGAAACCTATCGCTTCATGCCTGCAGGAGTAATCGCCCCAAAATGATCAACTGTGAATAATCTCTGAAGCAGGAAGTATTACCATATTTATCAAGTAGCAGCTCTATGGACTTCCAGGGTTGGTTACTCAGCAGCTGTCACAGGTCTTTCCTACCTATTCCCAGCTGCATTCTGGTAAAATTTCCACAGATTAATGTCCTAATGTTTTGTATTTCATGTATCATATAGCTTTATTTGCATTGTTCAAATTCCCATGATTAAAATATGACCATAAAAAACAAGTCTCTGAGAGAAATAAAAAATCTCATTCTTATATATGACAGTTCTGTAAATATACACGTGTAAATGCCTATTTCAGAATTACTTTGATTTGTAAGGTTGTAAAAGCATTAGTAATAAAACTATTCAATTTTTGGTTTAGTATGAATTTTTTTTCAGTGGAAAAGTGAGTTGAAATTGCTTGGAGCTAACTTCTTAAATAACTTCCAGATTGAACTTGTACATTTTGCATGCAAATAAGACTGAGAGACTGTGGCTACAAATAGCTATGCTTAATCTGAATATGCAAAGATAGTATTTGCATGTGTGAACTTTACTAGAAGAAGAGTAAGAGAGTTTAAAAAACAGGCTTGATATCTGTGTTTTTGAATCTGCAGAATGATAGGCATGATTATCAAACACATAGGAATATCAGGAAAATAACAAGCCTGAAAACTGATGGAGAAAAAAGGGAAAATAATCAAATTATAATCCAGTATACTTCCATAATTCGGCAATCAATCAGATTGTACGTTATATATAAAGCTTCAAAAGCCTGAATAATAATGATAAACATATGACAACTTACATTAACCAAGTATTTCTTAATGCCAAGTTGGTAGATCTTGCTTTCCTTCAGATGCAGTCCTTGATTTTTTTTACTGAGTCCCCTACAGTTCTGTGCCCTGGTTCTGCATCTGGATGAAGTCCAAATTCTATTCCTGCTACCTGAGGGAATCGGGAAGTTAAGAAGACAAATACTTCATAAGAAAAAGGAATAAATCAAGTTTACGAACCATTCAGAACAATACAGTAAGAGCCAGACGCAGAGAAAAAAGACACAGCTCTTAAAATAATATTAGTAAGATCATATATGCACCAAATATCCTACAATTATAAGAGTATTTGAGGCAGCAGCTGTTACTTTTCTCGCCAACAGTCCAGAACTGAACATCTATGTAAAGACACCACCAAATAAAAGGTATCTAAGTTTTTATCCCAGTTTTTGGTTTGTTATACTGTTATCGGCATTAAGTCAAAATGTGTGAAACATTTTAAGTGTCTAAGACAACTAATATGTTCACACACATGTAGAACAGACTGGATGATCACTCTACAGACTTTCCATCCAGAGCTGGGTATCTGTAAAATTCCTTCTAAAAAGCTTCCAGGAGTTGTCTCCCTGGAACTCTGACTACTAGCAGGGGATCTCCAACAGGGAGGACAGCAAAAAGATCATCCATAGTAAAGTCCTCTGGTGGGTATACTCAGTTTAAACAAAGGGTATATACAAAATCATAATAAAATAATGAAATTTCCTGTAGTATTTTTCTTCATAAACATTTAGTTTGGCTAAATAATACATTTTCTTGTTGAAGAATTTGAGGTAGGTTGGTGTTTGAGGTTATGATACATAAGAAAGAATGTGTGTTAAAAAGTTATTCAAATAATGATGTAGGAATCAATCTGCAAAGATGTGTACATATACTTTATGTACAGTAAACTGTCTTAGAAAATTAAGCAAACATGTTGATTTAATGATTTCTATATTTAGAGGTTTGTTGTTTGGGTTTTTTAAATATTTCATGCATGGGTAGATAGAGAAGCCAAATCTCAACTGTAATCCCTGCCATCATAACGATAAAGCTAACTTAAAACCAAGGCCATCAAGGCACCACGTAAACCAGTGATCTAATAAAAAACAACAACAAAACAAACAACAGAATAAAGAGAGTAATTATTAGCTAGGAAGAACAGCAAAATGGAGACTGCAACACCACCAAAATCAATTATATATGCAGATTTGTAGAAGCTTTCATTTTTTAAATAATTCAGTAGTATTTTCATTTAAAGCAAAACCAATTGCAGATTTAGTAAAACATAGGCTTTGTATGTGGGAAGAACACAATATGCTGGATTCCTGCCTTGGATACCGTATACTTGAAAAGAAAAAAAAAAAAAAAAAAGCCAAAAACCCAAACCTCGACAGAATGTGTACAGAAAAATAGATCTTTGAAGTAGTGGGAATCACCAATACAGTCTAACTGATACATACCAATTTCAAAATTATTTATTATAAGGCTATGTGTTCCTATATGCACCAGTATATATGTTTGTCATGCTTAATAAACATAACCTGAAGCAGTTAGCTTAAGTGATTAGTTCATGTGTTAACATGCTTATTATTTTCAGTACATGTATGGACGTATGAAGCATTGAGATTTACTTTTACAATTTTTTTGCTAATTTTAAATTCCTGATTTCTTTGGAGGTTTCTTTTTCTCTAATATAACTACCTTTGAATGCCTTCTTTTGTGTTACAAATCCCTGACTTTTGGATTTGATGTTACTCAGAGATTTTTGAATGGCTACTCCAAACTAAATAACTAAGATACATTTCCAAGGTTAAATATTAACTCATTCAAAATATTTTGGTTGCCAGATACGTTTTAAATGATGACCTGAAGTAGCTAGTGCTACATCAGCTGGAGCACCTTCTAGTACTGCATTGGCTATAGGATTCCCTAGACTGCTTTCTGCTGCTCACACAATATTTATACAAGCACCTAGTTCTGTATCAGCAGGACAAAGAGGTACCTTTAAAAGATGCTGAATAATAAGATTTCCAGTATACTTATTTGCAACAAACATTCCTTAATTCTAGAAATCTGTTTCAAAAAACAGATTTGTTTTATAATTTTCAGTAGAAGAAAACCACAAAAAATGTGTATTATCCCTTCAGTCCCATGAATCCGAATAAACATAAAATATCATCTTCCACTCTGCATCCATGCTCACAAGAAGCTTAGTCATAGCAACAGCAGCAAAGCTACAAAATACATCCCTGGAGCTTATCTAAGCAAGAGGAATTCCAGTCTAGCATTTCTTCTTACTGTATCTGATATAAATGATTTGCAGATAATTATAGTGGACAGCAGAAGTGATCATAGACCTGCAGTAAGATGATAAACCCAAGACATTTCTGCAAAAGCCATAAATACAATTCTATCCATTGCTGTCCTTCAGAAGAAAGCTTGGCTGGACTGCAGGAGATTACTCTGCAGGTGGCTGAAGTCGGGGAGTTTGTTCTCATGCAATGGATATCTGGGGTTTTACTTGGAAACTTTGAAAAGTCAAAATCACAGTGTTTTTTGGTTTGAGAGGATTTTTTTTCATGTTGCCTTTGTGAAGGGGAAGGTAGAAAGTCTCAACTGATTGTACTAAATCACATAAGAAGACTGAGAAGAAATTAGCCAGAACTCGAGGATACATGATAACAGCTGAGAACCATGTACATCAAATTAACAGGTTGTAGCTTGTTGCTTAAATCCATTCTTGGAACCATCATCATCCACGTGCATTTCCAGAGCATTTTTCTTAACTATTCTCCCAGTTAAATGTTCAAAACAAATTCAGCTGTGACCAGCAACAGAAATGTTTCTGCAGTTTAAAGACAGTTTAGATCAGGGGTTGCAGTCAACTTACAGTCAACCTAATTTGAACAATCTCCAAGTTTTACTGTTATGTGTGCTTGTTTTTAGCATCTCTAGTGAATACCAACAGTGTAATTAAAATTGTCTTGTGATCTCTAGAGTCCCCTCAGGAACAGAAAATATAGCAAATGCCATGGTACTTACAGCATGGCAAAGCTGCTTTATAGGAATATACCTGTGGTAGACTGTATCAGTGCTGTGTACCAGAAAAAAATTAGCTTACTTAAAATTTAATATTTTGTCAGAAGTATTTTATTCACAGTAGGAATGCACTGTGCAACTCAACAGCAATAATCACATAAGGGATTTAAGTGTAAGGCTCTAGGGATTGATGTGCTACAATAGTATCACTAATAAATGTCTATAATAAAGGAAATTCTTATGGATGGTGCTCTTTCACTAAGAAAGTCCCAGCATCTATAAAACAGAATGTTACTGAATGCTGCAATCTTTTACTCTGCCATTGCTTCTAACTGTTGAATGAGTAGCTGTTGCAAGGGTAAATTAATTCATATTAGTCCATATACCATTCATATAAGTCATATATTATTACCAACTAATTGTGTCAAGAATTCAGGAAGTAAACACAGAGCGGTGTCAAGGATACTGGTTTTACTATGAGCTTTCCTATTCAGTAATATTTTAGGATGAAACCTTATAAATGATAAGATTTGTAAATGACATTTTCATCTGATAAGGTGTTGTCTTTTAGTAGTGATCAAATTTAGTTGTGATGCATTACAGTACCATTCCATTAAAAATTAAACTGAGCAATTAGAGGAAAAAATAGGCCACATTCTTCCGTGGTCTAAGTTTATTAAATCAGGAAGAAATAGGGATCTTATTTCAAGATAGAAGGGCAAACTAATTCACGAATTCCTGTTAAAAATAAATCTAGACTGTATTTATAAAAGCAGAAAAATTCCATTACCGCAATGGGATGTACCTAAAATACACAATGTACACAAAGTGTATTTAATTGTATCTAGAATAATACAGAGTATAGGACATAAAGCACTTAGAGCTTCCAACCCCCTAAATTCACACTCCAATATGGAATCAGAATGCATCCATAGTAAAGCGCAAAATCCAGAAACAAGGAGATGCTTCCTGGTCCAATATTACTGATATGGCCATTGAAAAGAGTTGTTTTTTAATAAATTTGAACCTCATTAGCTGTTTATTTCTGAAGTAAATCATTAAGAAAATCACACTTGCCTGAAGGTCCTGAGTATACTCAGTGATCACTGATTTTGTGCATAAATCTTTTCTCTGGGTTTCCCAAAATGACAGTTCTTTGAAAATTATACTGAAAGGATGAACCAAAATGGTTTTGGGTTTTTTTCTTTTTTTCTTTTTTTTCTTTTTTGAGAAATTCCTAAAATGAGACTTTTTCCACAGTTCCTGTTCCACTAACCTTTTTTATTTCATATTCATTGCCATGGCTAGCTAGTATCAGGTCTACTCCATGGATATTCTGTGCAAGTCTGACACTCCATTTGCATCATAAACCGTCAAAAGCTCTGCTTCTTCTGCTTTAAGTTTTGCAGATATTTCATGAGCTACTTTGATATAACCTATATTTTTTGTTTATAGTAGCAAAGGTATCTAGCCTGTTAACCCAGTTTTTATACTATTCCATATTCTGTGTAGCTGTATTTTTTTTAATATGCCGTGACCTAACGGTTCCAAAGTAAATCTGTCATATACATTGTGGAGGAAACCTGGAAAGCTGTACTTGTTGCACATATTCTTCCAGAATATCCAAGGCCAAGATCAAATTCATGGTTTCCTAAAAGTAAGTTCAGAAAGAAATTTTTTTAAGTTAATACAAATAACCATAAATTTTAGCCAAATGTCTTTTTTATGGTTTGTTTTGGTTTTGTTTTGGTTTGGTTTTTTACCAAGAGCTAGTGATTGAGGAAACATACACTTCACCTTGTCCTTAAAATAAGCTCAATAGGGGAACTCAGTCCATCTATCCTTTATGTCAAGAAAAGCTTGATCAATTTAATTTATTTTTACAGCTATTCTAGATACACAATTGTAAAAGACACTTTTGTGCATCTATTACTTTCAATTCACAAGTTACCTAAGTCAAAACAATCATAGATCATCCACATGGGAGCATTTTTTAGTGAAGGCTCAAGGAAAAAAGCTTACATTTAATGCCCAGCCAAATAGTTGAAGTAGAAAGAATCTCTCTCAGCATAGTATGATATTATTTTCTGAATTGAATATAAAATAATATGAAGGACAGAAATCTTTATCAGTAGTCTACCAAAAAAAAAAAAAACCACCAAAAAAAAAAAAAAAAACCCACAAAAAAAACCCAAGACAAAACATTAACTAGTATACGGTAGGCCATAAGAAATATTGGCCATAGTATTCTCATATCTGTGTATGTTACAGAATCCTGCGTAAAGGCAGCAGTAAGTGGGCTTTTGGTTCAAACCCTGCACCTACAACTGGTATAATCCCTGAAAAGGTCCATCTTCAATGAATTGTCACAGAGGGTTCTGGATGCTAAATTAGCTGTTTCCACGCTGGATTTAATTGCTAAGGGCAAAATCCCACACACTTATTAAGTTTGAAAAAATACTAGCATGAGCAGGAGGGCTATTTAATATGAAAGTGACTGTTAGTGTGCACAGAGGCAGATTTTTACAGATAAAACCACTTTTCTTTGAAAAACATGATCTTTTCATGTTTTATGCTGCATACATTATTGCTCTGGAGTATATGTAAAACAAGAGCAGAAAAACAAATTTGATTATAAGGAATTAAATTTACTTTTTAAAAATTAATTAGCCTCAGAGCTTTGCAAAAGAGTAGCTGAAAAAAAAACTTAGGTGACCTCATCCTTCCATCCAACTAAATCCATGGCTGAAAGGACAGATATGTTTGGAAACACAAAGCAAAACAAACAAAAATTCCATTAAAAGAAAGAATCATCTACTTGTATTTTTGCTTTCCCTTTCTGGCTCATAAGAAGTCTTGTACTGGCTTAGTAACCCTAAAGGACCTTTGCCTTACTTAGCTGGGTAGCTGCAGAACAAACTAGCTTGAGTTTCCTTATTTTCTGGGTTACCACACTGCTGTTTTCAGTAGCCAGTTTTGTTGTCTACTCATTCTGAAACTATTTATCACAATTTCATTTGGGAGTCTGAATACTTGCTGCCCACATCAAAACCAAAGTCTGTTTCAACTGAGAGTCAATTACTCTATTTATTAAAAAGTATTTCCTTACAAAAGCACACTGTATATGGTTTGCCTGTCAATTTTGAAGCAGATTGTAGGCCAAACCAAAAATCTTACACAGACTTAAATGGTCTTGGATTTACTGTTCCCCTGAAGTAATAGTCCCACAGTTGTTACAAGTACTGCAGATCAGAGATGAGCTGTTTTCTTTTTTAAAGAAGTTACTGTTGACTGGTGATTATGTTACAGCCCCATACTTCTGTGATTAGATTTTCCTTGTATTTCTTCAGTCCTAGAGGCAAACTTTGACTCTTCACTCTTTCCTGAAAAGGATATGCCACTTGTAGAGAGGAGTGTTGGGGAAGAGCCTGCAAAACTGCATGCCCTACACCCTGCATATGCTATGAAGTTGGGCTCTGCAGAGCACAGACGTACTGTGGTACACCTCTATAACAGGAACTGGCAAAGCCACAAAGATGTTGTCACTACACAAATCATATGCTTGTCCTGCTGTGACAAGGGCTATGCTGAGGCTTGCAGAGCACTACTTCAGCCACTGGATCAAAACAATGCTTTTCTGTCCATCACATCAAGAATTTAGGCTGTGTTGACAACGCAAAGACCACAAGCTGCATCAAAGGTAAGAATAGAAGGTGTTGCCTGAGACAACTTATAATGAAAAAGCTGCAGATGACCACCCACACTGAGAATAATCAAACAAACCACAGGTATTATTAAATTTAACTTATCTTAGATTTATTTACCAAACATAGCTAATGGGCAGCACATGTAAAATAGGAGCTGTAGTTCCCTTTTGTTACTACAAGCTGGTGGATTTAAGTAGTGTCCACTAAAAGGTGGATTCAATGAATTGAACTTTTTATATCTACCAGATATAAATATCTTGTAGAAAAGTTATAAGTATCTACAAGAAAATAAACAAACAAAACCCAGGTCCATTTGACACAGTCTTATTACTGTTCATGCATAAGCGTAACTTCCTTTTCATTGCTGAATTATGCCAAATTTCATTTGGCATTTCCTCAAAACAGCTGAAATAAAACAGATGAACAACGCTTAGAACACTCCATTCTTTTTCAAATGTCAACAGAAAATGCCCTGTAAATAAAAAGGGAGGGAAAATAGAAAAAAGCTAAAGGCAAAATGTGAACTTGCTCATTTTCTGTGTCACACTGTCTTGTGTTTTCTCAGTCTGACGTCAACACCTAAATAACTGCTCTTACCAGTTTCCATTTAACTTTATTTTGTCATTCATAAGCATTCCCTGTTTCTGTTCAACTTTTTCCACTCTGTTTATTCATGTCATATATGTTTCTCTATTTCTCCTCCTTTGTTTCTTCTCCACTTCTTCATTAGCCTTATATTTAAAAGCTATACAAATTTCTGGAATATTTAATAGCACTGATGTTGGTGTCATTAAATCACTTCCCTAGTGCTCTAATGGGAAGAGCATTTCCAGTAACTGAATGTTAAGAAATGCTGTTTCCAGCAGTACTGAATTTGAAAAGTCAAAAAGATGCTCAAGTAGTGGCAAATACAGTGGAAGAAAGTATTTGTCTCATAATTCCAAACTAAACTTCCATGAAATGACAAAACCTTTCATAACACTGGGGAAGGTTGTGAAAGCAGATGTTACACCTCCTATAGGAATATTTACAAGTTACTATTTCTTATGAAACTGACATGATGGTTTTGTGTGGGACAGGATTTGCCTACTCTCAGCAGGACTCCCAGTGCTGTTCAGCTGATAGAAGGAGACATGTTGGAACTTGTCGGTCGTAAACCATGGGAGGAATAAGATAAGGATAAAAGCTTGGCTGAGAAAGAATGGCCCAGTGTTTATTTATCAATCACGGGTTGGAAAGGTCGAGACAGAAGGGAGTAGCCAACCTTGATGGATAGGAGCTAACTCTTTGTGTAAGAAAAGATGTTGCTGGGGGGAGATAAATGCTTGATTAATAGTTTGTCTTATGTTAGTTAGCCAATCAGTGTGTGCCTTCTGTAAAAGATAGACCAATCAGTATGAGACACGCTAGGTAGAGACAAGTATAAATGTATATGGATAACTGTAATAAAACGACATCTTGCTTGCATCAAGCTGCGTCCCGTCTCTCAGTCGCGGCAAATTGGTGACCCCGACGTGATATGGGATCGTGAACCACCTAACTGCGTGGCAGGCTGCGAGTCCCACAGAACGTTGAGTGAGCTGCTGAAAGGAAGCAGGAGCCGGCCGGCAATTAATCCCTCCGGAGAGAGGTGAGCTGTGGGAAACATGGGAAATCAGGCATCTTCCCCTGAGAGAGACGTATATGAGCTTATGAAAGCTCTCTTAAGAAAACATGGAAAAACCATCTCTGGGCATGATCTTAAAGTTATTCTTAAGTGGGTTCAAGTTAAATTACCTGCAGTAACCTCATCCACTATTTTTACAAAAGAACTTTGGGACAATGTGGGAGTGAAGTTATGGGATGCGGCGACTACGGGAAATGTTGAGGCTCAGCGTATGCTCCCGTGGTGGAGAAGCATTTTCGAGGTTTTAAAGGCCCAGGAGGAAAGTCATAAAAATGACCCAGATAGAGGGGAAGATTCCCCGAAAAAGGGGCCCTCGGCGCCGCCGACAGTATGCGCCGCGGGGTGTCCCCCAGAAGATGATCCCTTTGATCCGGGACCTGTGGACCCTGAGAGGGAGCCGGATCTGTACCCCCCTGACCCACATGAGGTATGGGCTGACATCAGACGTCAAGCTCTAAAGGAGGGGGAATTAGAGATCGCCAAAACGATAGTGGCTCCGGTACTTTATCAGCGAGGAGGAGGGGGGCAATGGGAAGCCCTATCCTTTCCAGTGATTAAGGAGCTACGCCGTACTGTTACTGAACATGGACTTTCCTCACCGTATTTTGCGAGTTTATTATCCTCGGTTTTTGATACATATGTTATGACTCCGCATGACTTAAAGTCTTTAGCGCAGCTGCTCCTGACACCGACTCAGTACTCTCTGTGGGAGGCCCAATGGAGAAGGGGACTTCAGGCACTCCTTTTGACTTATGTGGGCCATGACAATAATGCAATTGCTGCATTAACCCTAGAGCACCTTACGGGTACCGGTCAGCATACCAATCCGGCAGACCAAGCCCGAATTCCACGAGAAGCCCTCGAGGCGACCCGCGAAGAGGCAAAAAAGGCCTTTTTTTAAGGTTCCCGACTCGCAAAAACCGCAAAAGGCTTTTACTACTATCACACAAGAACCCCGAGAACCCTATATGCAATTCATTGATAGATTAAAACAGGCTTTGGAACGTCAAATAGATAATACAGAAGCACGAGAGATTTTGTTGTTAAAATTGGCTGTAGAAAATGCTAATGCAGATTGTAAAAAGTTACTAAAATCTCTCCCGAATCAGAACCCTACTTTAATCGAAATGATCGAAGCATGTAATAGAATTGGTACTGTAGATCATAAATTTGAGGCCATGGCTGCCGCTTTTGCAGCTATGCGCGGTCCGTCGGGATCGGGGAACTGTTATGGTTGCGGCCAACCTGGTCATCTGAAAAAGAATTGTTTGGCTACTAACACTGGCCCTAAGCCCCGAGCTCCAGGGATTTGCCCTAAGTGTCGAAAAGGAAGACATTACGCTAATCAATGTCGATCCAAGTATGATTTACAGGGCCAACCGATCCAGGGAAACCGATCTCGGAGCGCGGGACAGCGACGCGTGAAGACACAAATGACGCCGTCACCCTTCAAAAACCCCCAAAAGGAGACAGCGGTGCCTCAAGTCTTCACCCAGCAACACCAGGCAGCGCCGGACTGGACCTGGCAACCGCCCACACAGTAACGTTACTTGATTCTTCGGTTCATTTATTGTCAACAGATGTCTCAGGGCCTTTACCCCGAAAAACACAGGCCTTATTGATAGGAAGGTCTTCTACGACATTATCCGGGCTTTTTGTATTGCCAGGTGTTATTGACTCTGATAGTACTGAAAACATTAAGATTATGGCATGGACCCCGTTTCCTCCCTGTACGGTGCCAAAAGGCAGCCGTATAGCACAACTGATTCTTATACCCGCAGATACAAATCGCCCAAATTTAGATCAGCTCCAACAAAGACAGGGCGGATTTGGTTCAACTGGAAGCCCACAAATTTTATGGGTACAATCTCTTTCTCAAAAACGACCTATGTACCAGTGTACACTCATTCGCGGGGAACAAAAAGTAGTTTTAAATGGGATAATTGACACTGGGGCTGATGTCACAGTAATTTCGCAAGCTAAGTGGCCCCCACAGTGGCCTCTAGCTAATGTTTCTCAGGCGTTAGCTGGAATCGGCGGAACTGGTAAAAGCCATCAAAGCCTGGAGCTTATCCAAATTCAAGGCCCAGAAGGGCACATTGCCTCTGTTAAACCTTTTGTGTTACCTGTCCCCATGGTTTTATGGGGACGGGACGTGTTATCACAATGGGGAATGACCATCCGTACCCATTTTTAGGCGGGGCCATTGAAACGCGCGACACCCTAAAATTAACCTGGAAAACTGATGTTCCCATCTGGGTAGATCAATGGCCCCTACCTTTAGAAAAGCTTCGCGCCCTTCAGGAGCTAGTATCGGAGCAACTTGAAAAGGGACATATTGTACCTTCTACTAGCCCCTGGAATTCTCCTGTCTTTGTTATCAGAAAACAAACTGGCAAGTGGCGCTTGCTCCATGACCTCAGAAAAATCAATGATGTTATGGAAACGATGGGGGCCTTACAACCTGGACTCCCGTCTCCTACGATGATTCCCCGAGATTGGCATTTGACTGTTATTGACCTCAAAGATTGCTTTTTTAATATTCCCTTGCATCCAGACGATGCTCCTAAATTCGCTTTTTCAGTCCCCAGCGTTAATATGCAAGCTCCATTGCAGAGATATCAATGGGTTGTGTTGCCACAAGGAATGAAAAATAGTCCAACGATATGCCAATGGTATGTAGCCAAGGTGCTTAGTCCTGTCCGAACTACAATGTCTAATGTCTTATTGTACCACTATATGGATGATATCCTAGTGGCCGCACAACACCACGAAGTCATGGAGAAAGCTGTAGCCCTTGTCACGGCTGCCGTTAACTCGGCAGGCCTCTGTATAGCACCAGAGAAAATTCAAAAAACTCCCCCATGGAACTATTTGGGCTGGCGCATAAGAGCCCAAACTATAGTCCCTCAACCTTTACAGATACGGCCTGAGGTTAAAAACTTGCATGATGCACAAAAATTGTTGGGAACAATTAATTGGGTGCGACCTCTACTGGGGATTTCTAATGCGGATTTGAGCCCCTTATTTGAGTTGCTAAAAGGAGACACAGATTTACGTTCTCAACGCCATCTTAACCCTGAGGCTGTTACCTCATTACAGAAAGTTGCTACAGCTATTACTCTCAGGCAAGCACACCGCTGTGATCTTGACCTCGCCTTTCATTTAATTGTTTTAAACCCGGCTCGACAACCCTATGCATTGATATTTCAATGGGATCTACAAAAATCAGATCCATTGTTAATTATTGAGTGGATTTTTCTATTTAATCAGTCTACAAAAACCATTTTAACACAATATGAAATGTTTGCTCACTTGATAATTAAGGCCAGACAGCGATTGCTGATGCTATCAGGAACTGACTTTGCTTACATTTGTTTACCTGTGACGACTATGTATCTACAATGGCTTTATCAACAATCAGATGCCTTTATGTTAGCATTAGCAGGATATATGGGCCAGCTTACTTCTCATCCGCCTTCACATAAACTGCTCAATGCTAATTTCTGTTTAATATCTAAACCAAAACGGAGTGACCAACCTTTAAAAGCCCTTACTGTATTTACAGATGGATCTGGAAAATCACACAAATCAGTCATACTATGGTGGGACAACCAATGTGAGCGTTGGAATTCAGACATAAAGACAGTTCCTGGTTCCCCTCAAATAGTAGAGTTAGCCGCGGTAGTTCGAGTTTTTCAAAAATGGTCAACACCAATTAATATTATTACCGATTCAGCTTATGTTGCAGGAATAGTGGAGCGAGCTGAGGCTTCTATACTGCGTAACATTTTACACTCTGACTTATTTGTTCTATTACAAGAACTTATTTTTCTCCTAGACTCTCGCCCTTACCCCTATTTTGTTATGCATGTCAGGTCACACACCTCTTTACCCGGCTTTATTGCAGAAGGCAATCGCCGAGCTGATTTGTTAACATTACCGGTACAGGTGCTGCCAGATCGTGTGGCTCAAGCTAGACTCAGCCATTCCTTTTTCCACCAAAATGCGGGAGGCCTCAAGAGACAGTTCGGCCTTACCTCCCAGCAGGCATCTAATATTATTGCCGTATGTCCTGACTGCCAAAGGCATTCTTTTCCATCAATAGCAGGAGGGGTTAATCCCAGAGGATTACAGAGCCTACAACTATGGCAAACGGATGTTACACATTGTCCGGAGTTTGGTAAATTGAAATATGTCCATTCCTCTATTGACACCTTTTCAGGTGCTTTGTTTGCTTCTTGCCACACAGGGGAGAAGGCACGAGACGTCCGCAAACATTTGATGCGTGCCTTTGCCACTCTGGGTATATCCTCTCAAATAAAAACAGACAATGGCCCTGCATATACCTCAACTGTAACAAAAGCCTTTTTTGATTCCTGGGGTGTGACTCACACCACTGGCATCCCTCACTCCCCTATGGGTCAATCTCTGATTGAACGCTCCCACCAGTCTTTGAAGCGTTTACTGCAACAACAAAAAGGAGGAGTAGGGACTGCCACCCCTGAGGAACGTCTACAGAAAGCTTTGTATGTTTTTAACTTTTTAAATTGTTCTCTGTTAGATAACAATCCTCCGATAGTTCGACATTTTAACATGAATGCCTCACTTGAGGCAAGAGTTAAAGCCCCAGTGCTGGTTCGAGACCCAGAAACAGGTAAGGTTCTGGGACCGTACCCCCTCATCACATGGGGCAGAGGTTATGCTTGTGTCTCCACAGAAAGAGGCCCCAGGTGGATTCCGGCGAAAAACGTATGCCCTTTCCGTGAACCCCTACCACAACCATCTGGTGAGGACTCCGATCATCCTCCGGACCACCCTTCCGAGCAACAAATCGGTGAACCTCCTGAGAAGAGCCAGGACAACATGAATTGAACACCGCAAGCAAGGAAGGACTATATGAATCAGTGTAAAGAAATATCAACTGCAGAAATCGTTTGTATTTTATGTAAAACTTGTGACTTTAGAAAAGAAAATTGATGTAGCAAAAGTCTTAGTTGTCACAGGGCACGAATTGTTAGGAAATAGCCGTTATTTACATAGTTGTGTAGACTGGTCTCATTTAGTGTATAAAAGGTCGAAGGAGGTCCGTGTAGCCTCGAATGCCTTTCTGTCCTGACTCCTAATACATCTATGATTTTACAACACTGTCTTTCTCATAGAGCGAAGCGTGGCATTCATGCATATATCCCTGATTGCGATGATAGCGCGGAGTTTTGGTCTTTTAGTCAACGCTTTGTTACCTCTCTTCTGATACCTGGGCTTGCCGCTGGGAGAGCATTAGCGACTCTAGATAAACTCGGCTGCTGGCTTGCTAAACAAACTAATGCTACTAGCAATGCATTATCTGGTCTTTTATTAGATGTAGATAGTGTTTGCCATGCTACATTGCAGAATAGAGATGCTATAGACTTTTTGCTTTTAGCGCAAGGCCATGGCTGTGAAGATTTTGAAGGCATGTGTTGTATGAATCTCTCCGATCACTCAGAATCAATCCATGCCAGTATTCAACAGCTTAAAAAAGGAGTCTTTAAACTCCGACAAGACGATAGTTGGGATTGGTTAGATAAACTCCTTGGAGGATGGGGGCTATCAGGATGGTTAAGGAGTTTGGTAAAGACAATTGTTTACGCCTTGGCTGTCTTTGTTCTCCTGTTAATCCTTTTACCCTGTCTGTTGCAGTGTCTACAGAGATTGATAGAACGTTCCATGAAAAAAATTCTTTTTGTGCAACAGGAAGGGTGAGATGTGGGACAGGATTTGCCTACTCTCAGCAGGACTCCCAGTGCTGTTCAGCTGATAGAAGGAGACATGTTGGAACTTGTCGGTCGTAAACCATGGGAGGAATAAGATAAGGATAAAAGCTTGGCTGAGAAAGAATGGCCCAGTGTTTATTTATCAATCACGGGTTGGAAAGGTCGAGACAGAAGGGAGTAGCCAACCTTGATGGATAGGAGCTAACTCTTTGTGTAAGAAAAGATGTTGCTGGGGGGAGATAAATGCTTGATTAATAGTTTGTCTTATGTTAGTTAGCCAATCAGTGTGTGCCTTCTGTAAAAGATAGACCAATCAGTATGAGACACGCTAGGTAGAGACAAGTATAAATGTATATGGATAACTGTAATAAAACGACATCTTGCTTGCATCAAGCTGCGTCCCGTCTCTCAATCGCGGCAGTTTTGTAATTCCAAAAAGTCACAGAAGAATAGAGTTGAAAATGTCTTTGAGGAGTCTATAATCCAATTTCTTTCCCAAGGGGTGGTTAACAACACATGCATAATTTCTGGCAAAGAGTGTTTTTTCTTAAAAACCTTCAATTAAATTCTCCTGTAGAAAATTAATGCAGCTTTTCACCACTCTTAACATTAAACAAGTTTTGATTTTAACCTGGATACTCTCACTGAAATTTATTATATATTTCTACAATGGCAGAAAAAAAAATGCTGTTTCTCTCCCTATGCTGTTGCACTTTTTGTAGTTGAGAATGGCTGTTTTCCCTCAGCCATCCACTTCCAGTACTTGCATGTGTTCTAGCCCAACTTAAAATTTCTTTTTTGTCCCTCCCTCTTCTCTCCAAGTGGCCCACATCTTTCTGGAAGTGCAAGGCACCAGACTGGATAGATCTTCACCAACTGGTAAAGCCAAGACCAAGTAAATATTAAGTGGAACTACTATCTCATGTATCTTGTTGGCTGTAATACTAATTCTACCTCCTGGTATGATACAGGTTTTTCTCACTAGTAGTTTCATCTTCACGTCAACAACGAAAATGACTAGATCCCATTCTGCAGGGTTTTACTTACCCCAATCTTACATTTGTGTGGTGAAAAACTTCTACCAAAGTGCAGTATCTTACACATTCCCTTTCTTGATTTCACAACATTTTAAAAGATGATATCTTCTGTTTGTTATGATCACAATGAATTCTCAGCTGGCTAAGTTCCTTTTACATACATGTCATCTTTTTTAATAATCATATTCCAATAATGTCATCCCTCAGATGAGCTGGACTCTCAGCAAGCATCTGCTGAATCTCATTCATGTTAACCCCATATTCAGAGTATCCCATTGATTACACCTGGAGCTATTCTGCAGACTGTTTGTCCTCCCTTAGCATTGGCATTCCTCAGAATGAATGGGAAGAAATAGTATATAAACAGATATTAACCCATAGTCTACATATTCTATATATATGTAGCATATATTCAATAGGATTTCTCCAGTCCCTCATGGTTATTCATGGTGAAAAAAGGCAGAACTAGAGATCTGGCCCTGTAGGTATACCATTGTAGTGCAGTCTGTGTGAACATGAATTTTTCTGTCATTTTTAAAACTCATTTGTATAACAAATCTTCCTCTCATCATGATTTTTAGCTTATGCAGGGTAAGTTTTGAATTTTGCTCATATTTGGAGATCTGACACATTAATTTCAAAACTATAGTTCCATTTGTCATTTAGAGGAACAGAACACAAAACTGTTCTTTGATCACACAGTAGAAAACAGATGGGAATGTGGACAACAGAGAAATGAGTGAGAAACAAAATGGGAAAAATGAGGACAAAATATAGAGTAGAAGGATAATTTGAGACTAGAAGAACAAACAGAAGGTGAGAACAGGCCAATTAAAAAAACATACAGCATAAACTGTGAAGAAATTAAAGCAAAGAAATAACTGGACAAAGTTAAAAAGAACAGATTAAAAAAGGCACGAATATTGAAAAACAAACACTTATTTCTTTGCATTTATAGAATAATTCAGTCCTCTATATTTAGCGTCTATAGAATAATTCAGTCCTATATAGTTGGCAGAGTAGTCATACATTCTCAAATCTTCAGATTTTTACTGGCAGCACAACAGCCTCATGAAGGATTTTAAAACATATTTCAAGACAAAGATATGCTATATCTTTCCGAATCTCTGCGGGTCCTCCCACATGCTGTGTCCTTTTCTCAACCTAAGATTCATTAAAACTTAAGCTGCCTTGCTTTTTTTGCCTTCGAAATACATCGTCAGAAACACTGGCCCTGGTGATTATGACTCCCTAAATCCTCCGTCTTCAGAATTGATGATCTTGTTTAATCATTTTTTGACTCTTACAAAGCTGTTTATTTCACTATCATACAAAGCCCAAGTAAGAATTATTAGAAAGCATTTTTCTTCTTTCTGTCATCTGCCAAGCAGAAATGAGGAGGAAGAATTAAAGAAGATGGAAGTTGCCAGCCAGAGCCTTTATCCTGATGTTTCTCAGGTTCCAAGCAATGCAGCTGCCACCACAAGTGGCAGGACACTTCTCTTGTTATTCTACCATTCTAAAATACTGGGAGTGGAGGGAAGAATATAATCTTTTGTTTGATTTCATATGGATAATCATATGCTTTTTTTTTGGGGGGGTGGGGGTGTGGTTGATTTTCATATTCTTAAATTCCCTAGTTTATTCAGTTCTAGTTTTCCTTAAAACTCTCCCTGCTTTCAGTAAATGTCCTTGGAATAACACCAAGGAGCCACCATCATTTGTAATCATTTTCTAGGTTTTTTTAAAGGATAATGTAGAATTTAAAGGCCAGGAAAGCAAAAATGAAGGTCCTCATTATGTCAGACATGCACAGCCAGATTCTCAGAAGTGCAGAGCATTCATCAAGAAAAATTGCAGGTTTTGTTTTGTTTGTTTTGAGTTGAAAATTATACATATGAAATTAAAAAAAAAAAAAGAAAAGAAAGAAAGAAAAAGAAAAAGTGAATTGAGTAGCTTGATGAGCCTGGTGAAACCAGGTTGGTAACTGATTCAGGACGAGTACAACAAAGCCACTTGGCAGTACATGTGTCTATTAAGAATGGCTTGATTTCACTGTGGTTACTCAGAGCAGCAAGGCTAAAAAGCTTGTAGGGCAAAATAAAAGTTCAAGTTTCCCTACTGAAATCAGTGAATGATTTAATTCAACCCACCCTGCATTTTCATGTAAAATGAATTGTGCTGCACCTGCCGTATATCAAAAGTCATTGTTTGTGGTGTCCTGTAATGACACTTACATGGAAACCACATAATTTTTCTTGTTATTTAAGCTTTTATTTGAAGAAAATATGAAAATGCAGTTATTAATACAATCTTTCAAATGTGAAAACAAAACAGTCCAAACGACAGCTTATAAGAGGATGTGATCCATTTCTGTTCATTCAAATAAAACATTAATTCCAAAGCGAAGTAATGATAATTTCTAAAATCAATGTTGTATCTCTTCCAACCATTTAACAGAAACGTACAACAACAGAATAACTGAAACTGAGGTCAAAGTTTGCTTTGTAGGGCTACAATATCCCTTTCAATCCCTTCCCTATTCATGTAGCTAGTGAATAGCTATCAGGACAGGCAGGAGAGTGGAGATATGAAGTAGCCGGTAAAGGCTTTTTCACAAAGTCCAAACAGAAAAGGTTTCAGAGTACGGCCACCTCCAACGATATTACTGATACTTAGTTATATTCTCATCATCTTACAACACAAAGAGAATTATGTCAAACTGAGTAGGCCTGAGTGCCCAGTCTGATTTAGTTTCCAGATTTTCATTAGGTCACTTGCTCTGGGAGTTATATTTGCATTATTTCTTGGAACAACATAATTCTTGTGCTATACTTAAATTGGAAACAGTAGCAAAGTTTTACCATCTTTGACTTGCTTTTGAAATCTGAAAATATTCGTCCTTCAGATGTTATCAGACCTTTGCTTTTTAAATCTCTAAAAAAACCCAGCCAAAATATTACAAAAATAATCTTCCCTAAATAAATGTGTTCAGGTAGCCTTCTAGCAAAATTCCTCTCATTAGTATAGATTATGCTGTTTGCTATTCCATTTCTGAGCACCTGAACCATGTGACTAGGAGACAGTATGGACAAAATGGCAAACCATTTCTCATACTGACTAAACCAGAAATTTTCTATAGACTTTTATTTCTAGTAAACCCACAGGTCTACATGAAAAAACATGTACATGATAGTGACTACAAAATTTGCCATCTACTCCACTTCTATCAGGCATGTGACTTTTTAAAACATTCCTGAAGATGTAGAGGAGGGCCTCTTTATTGGTCCAGGCATTTTTCCTGTAGGACTAAAGGGGATGAAGATTATTTGGGTTTGGCATTTATGCGTTATTCTCAGATTCTCAAAAGACTATACTTGGGTTTTTTTAATTAAATATATGTGTTCTGAATGCATAGGTGACTGCAATTTATACATTTAATATAAAAACACAAATGCCACATACTTTTAGGCATCCATCAAACAGTCTCCAAACCACTGTATGCCAAATATTGCATTTTCTAAGTAGCAAAGCACTGATACATCTACAGACATTAATTTCTTAAACATCTATTTGGCTAAAGCTATATTCTCTCACTTCTCTGTCTTACAGCTCCTCACAAACCCTTGGTGTTTTCTTTCCCATAGCTGTTCGTATTCTACTCTAATAATAGCAATGTTTTACTTTTAAGAGTTTAACCTTCCCCATTCCACAAGTAATGTATAGATTTATTATATGTAAGACTTTATTCTAATATTTTACTATCCCGTCATTTATGAAATTTTTCATGGGACTTTGAATTCATAATGAATTTAAATAATATCATAAAAATTAGCTTTTAATTGTTAGTTATTATAAGTAGTTCTAAATTATTTGCAGGTTCTGTGTTTTATGACCTTAAAGATAATTTTTCTTGTCATTTTTTTACAGATACTTACAAGAACGTGTATGAGCGGTCTTTTTCATCTTCCATTCATTGTGTGGCTTTGTTTTCATGCCAGGTTTTCTATCATAAAAGGTAACATTAAGACAAATTTATATTTATTTACTGCAATCAATCCCTCTTCTATTGACTACACTACAGCTAAAGGTAAATTATTCCATTGACACTTTCATAATGAGAAACTGATTTTAGCCTCGTGCTTTTCAAGTTTCTACAGTTTAGAGATTTGTTAAGCTAATGTTTGGGGGGGGGTAAGTAGGCATTTGCTTTTTTCTCATAATAACAGAAGTGCTGATGGCACTAGCATTATTATATTATAATAATTATATTATGTTTTTTAAAAAAGTACTTACAAAGGTGAAAGCAAAAAACATCTGGTGGCATGGGCATTTTCTCAGACTTCTTTGTCATTAAACCCTAAACTGTGCCAGCAAATCTGTCTAAATTTGAAACAGTTAGTTGACTAACTACCTGAGTGCTCCCATAGGCATTTCCACATGAATTCATGTTGGAATTACATATGTAAAAACATATTGTAAAGGAAGTAGAGAAGGTGGGAACACATCCTGGATTATCTGATTTAGAATTTCTTTCATTCTCTGATTTAAGGAATGCAGTAGTTCGTAAGTGCTAAAAATCTCACCGCAGTGATCTCTAGCATCCTCAGGGCATGACTTCCATGTCACAAACAGTCTTGCAACACTTACAGAGAAGGCAAGTAAAGCAGACTAATCTATTTTGACATTCTTGCTAGCTTAAGCATGTTGTTGCATGCATTCATAACCAGGAGCAACATGTTTATACTGGGCTGACAGCTACGGACGGGCTCACTAATGACTGCATTTTTTTAAAACTTCCAGTGATTGCAAGCAAAATAAACCTCTTCCTCAGCATCTCCACTGCTAATGCACTGCATGGATATTAGTTTCCTAAGTAAACTTAGAAATTGTTGAGAATGACACAAAGGAATTAAAAAAAATTTCCTGCTCTCTTTAAAATCTCATCTCGTATAGCACTAGTCTTTGTTGAACTGTGGCTAAATTTCATGGAACAGAGATGTCTGTCTTTGCTTTGAGTGGTATCTGGATAAACTATTTTTAGACACTTTTAAAAAAATAACAGCAAACAAAAAACTTTATTAACTGTATTTAGGGTCAAAACCACTGTATTTACTTCTAAAGAAACCAAGCATAATATTTTTCTTTATCTTAGTATTAGACCAGTAGGCACTAAAAATACACTAATGTGCAATCTTTGCTACAAAATGGTTTGACTTGCTAAGCCCTGCACTGAGCACAGGCTGAGGAGAAGGGCTGCAGGGAGCTGCCACCAGTGGAGGATATCTGAAATCAAGAAGGCTAACACCTTGGGTACATGAAAGACTTATTTATGGAACCAGGCCAGAATAGTACTTCCTGTGGACCTCCTTTCTCTAACTTAGCCTGTAGGACATGAGTAAGAAAGAAATAGCAATTGAAGCTGTGATTCTCGACTGCATTATTACATTGCTATTTATGAGGGTTAAACAGTTTTACTTCGCAGGAAGCCTGGTACAAAATTTGAGCACTTCACCTGCAGACACTGATCCAACTCTGCATTTCCAGGGAATAAATCTGTGCTCTGTTTAAAAAGTACCGTGTTTACTTAGAAAGATGGTCAGTTCACTTTCTTTAAAAAAAATACTTTAAAGAAATGTGACAAAGTCTTTGTTGTTATTCTTAAGTTTTCATTTTCAATCTAGCATTAACACTTACATATTATTTTTCTGTCCTGTGGAGATTGTGCAGAATGACTTTATTCATTTCCTGTTTCTTGGTTTTCTCTTCTCTCTCTATATGTCTTTTTACAGAAATGGTCTTTTTTGCCTTCTCCATTCCTTTGCCTCTTTTTCCTTTTTTTTTTTTTTTTTTTTTAATCTTTCTCCAAAGACATCTCCTCACATTTCTCAGCTAATCGGTGTATCAGTGTCTCTTCCATAGCTTATCTTTTCCATTACATTCTACTCACCATTTGGAAATATTATCAGAAGCCAACAACTAGAGAAATACATGGATTAGACAAAGATTACAACAAAATCTCTGAACAAGAGACACTCCCAAGTAAAAAGTTAATTTGAGCTCAGATTTTAGAACTACAATACAGGGTAGGTATAGCAAAACCTACATATTTACTTTTATTTCATTATGAGCTGTAAAGTTGCTGTGTAACAAGAATTTGACTGTGTAACAGACACTACTCTGTGAACCTATTTCAAGGTCACCTAGCTGTGGTCCTGAAAGGTTGCTTTGGGAGGGAGCAACAAGCCCCTGCTTGTGGCTATCAATTAAACATTAGGAGACTCCTGTTTCTCCAACATAACCCTGGGGTGCCATCAAATTCATCATGTTCCGTGATGATTTCAGAGGTCAGCTTGAAGAATGATGAAAACATGCACTCCTATAAACTGTAGGAAGAATCATCAGAACCACTTCCAAATGTGGACGTATTGAAGATACAATCATAAGTTAACATGCACTAGGTCACTGGGACTTCAAAACTGTTCCGCATGTTGGCTGAAGGGCAAAATTCAGCTGTGACTCAGCTTTATATAGGACAGATATATCACCAGGAACTAAATTGTAACCATTCTAAAAGTCAGTGAGACTGGCCTTGACTTCAAGGGACCAGAACTTCAGCCAAAGCAGGTAATGTACAAGCGAGCGTGCTGCACTCTTTGGTAGGTCTACTGTTATTGGTTTTGGTTTTAGTATCAGTATTAATTATTGCTATTAGAGTGGCTCTTAATAAGACTAGAAATAGATTGAAATAAGACTAGAACATATGAATAAATATGATACATGAGCAACAATTAAAACACTAGCAATAATGTAGTGTAGTACTATGTTTCAATTTCCCTTTACAAAAATACGTATTTCGTTCTATATAGACGTGAGGAGATGTATTCAATTTGCTTTTTGCCAGTATTAAATACATTTTCCTTGTCATTAAGTAATGGTTTGTCTGGATATGGAAGCAATATGATGTCCTGGCTCAGAGCTTGTGTTCATGCAGCACCAAATTCAATCATTTATTTCCTATCATTAATAGAATTAAGTTCAGTATGGAGTAAAAAAAAAAAAAAAAAAAAAAAATAGGTTGTGTCCTTAAAATAGCACTTGCAAACTGCAAGTTCGTTCTGTCTGTGGATACTGAAGATCTAGTCGTATGTTTATAATTGTAACTTTGTAATTACAAGGTCATTCTAGTTTTACCTAAAGCGATGACAGCGCTTGCAAAGAGCTGCAAATCCAGCACTAGCACATCCGGTAGCTGCCACTTCTGGGAAAGTAGCTGGAAATGTCTAAACAAAGTTTCCAAGTAGACTAGCAGGCAATTTCCACGCACAGGCAGGGGTGTCTGCCCCAGACAGCAGGGTGTTTGCTACAGCAACGGTTAGAACAGCTTGAAAAGAGGCCCTCGAGCTGCCAGAGTGCCGCACGGCACTTTCAATGGCATATTCAAGCTCCTTGGCAAGACTGGGTTTCTGCGTGTGATGTATTTGGTGTTCCTTTGCTTTCGAGAACATTGCTGAAATATAAAAGTCTTTCATTTAATGTTGTGAAGAAATAAAATTATACCAGAAGTCAACTAAACAGCCATAGCTACCTGGCTACAGAGAGGAACGGGACTGGCCGTGGAATTGAAGCTGGCCCAGGCCGTCGCGGTACCCAGCGTGGCGTGGGGAAGTGGGTTCAGAGGAAGCGGGCACAGCCCCGCTGCCGTCTGCTCTGAGGGTACTGCTGTGAGCATCAGCGCGGTGAACTCCAACCGCGCTGTCGTGCTGGAGCAAAAGAGGAAACGATTTCTCCAACCGGTTATTACTCCATCTCTTCAACGCTGAACGAATACAATCTACAGTGTAGTTGCATCACACACTCCAAACGTTTTTCTTAGAGCCCCGAAATAAGGGGGGTTTTGGTGAAAAAAACCAAAACTTCTGCGAATGCCGGACGGGCGATGTGCCGATGGCCGAGGGGGGCCGTCTGTGGGGCTGCGGCCACTGGCGGAGGGGCGGTGGACTCCTCTCTAGGGCACGCACCGGGAGGCGCTTCGCCCCGGCGCTGACCCGCCTCCCGCGGCGGCCGGACTCGGGGGCGCCGGGCGGGCGGTCTAGGGTGGCGGCGAGCCCGGTGGGGGGCTGCCGCTCCTGCTCCCGCCCCTGCTCCCGCCCCGTGAGGGCGGCGCGCTGTTGACAGCGTCACCTGCCGGGCCCCACCGGCCCCTCCGAGCGGCGACTCCCGGCGGACGCCCCGGCGAGGCGAGACGCGCCGCGGGGGGAGCGCTTAGGGGCGCGGCACGGCGGGGCGGGACGGGGCGGGCTCTTCCGCCCGGAGCATCGGGCAGGGCTTGGCGGTGGCTGGATGAGAGCCCATCCCCGCCGGGCACCGCCGTGCTCGCCACCCGCCCGCTGGCTCTGGAAGAAGGACGGCAGAGCATGCCAGCGGCAGGGCGGTTCCGCAGGGACTGACATGCTGCTGAAGGAGGGAGGGCGCCAGCCCCTCCGCCTCTCCCCGCGGTAACGGAGGCGATGCTGCAGAGCTCTCCCCGGGCTCTCCCGCAGGCGCCAGGCTATCGCCCTCAGCACCCGCGCTCGCTGCCGTGAGCGGCGCGGTCCCGGCCGGGCAGGGGCGACGGGCGGCGCGGGCCCGCACCCTCCTCGGGGCGGCGGCGGCTGCGAGGGGAGGCGCTGCCCGCGCCCGCGGGGCCCCGCACGGCGGGCGGCTCCGCTCGGCCCATGCGTGTGCATGATCTCTGCACCGAGCGGGCGCAGGAAGCGCCCCCGCTCCGCCGCCTCCATCTTCCAGGACAGCAGGACCTCGCCGCACGGCCGCGACAGTGAACGGCGGGGCAGCGGCTCCGACAGCGCCTACCAGACCCAGAGAGCCCTGGATGACTGCAAGATGGTGGGTACCGAGAATGGGCTCGCCTTGGTTTTTTGTCTGTTCCGAGTGTCCTCGTTGCGGGCGGCGGTGCCTCTTCCCGCGCCGGCTTGCCTATTCCCATCACGTGCAGATGCACTATTTTTAAAACTGCGGTCCCCGTCGGGGGTGCTGCCTTGCAGCCCGACTCGTCCCGGTTCAAAGGCGGGTGAGGGGAGGGAAAGCGAGACCTCGGCTGGGGCGCTGCGGGACGGGCAGGGCAGGGGCCGGCGCCGGGCGCCTCGCCCCCCGGGAGCCCTCGCCCCAGCACACGCCGCCTTCGCGACGCTGCCAAAGCTGGAGTCACTTCTTGCAAGGTCTGGCTAAATCTGTCCCCAGACTTGCACTCACTGAACCCTAAATACTAGGTGAATAGTTGGTTCCACTACATGACTGCGCGTTGTGCGTGCTGTCTTGAGCGGCAAGCACTCTTTCGACCTAAAATCCTTCTGAAACGGGACTCGGAATCTGAGGCCCTGAAATTGTGTTCCTGACGTATGTGGTACCTATTAACGGTCTCCCCAGAGTAGCTGATTGCAACTGTAAAACCCCAGGTCGAGTACCTGTATTCATACTAATTTTGGTCTGTCACATTATGATGTGACGTTTTTCCCCATTCACTTTTAAAATTGCTTGGATCCTAACAATTTCCTTCAAATCACTGCAATATATACCCTCTATCTGGCCCCATGAGCTACAATTAGCTGGACACTGGGCCCCAAAATTGCTCCTCTAACCAATGACAGAAATAGAAAACAAATGAAGTTGCTGCTACTTTACTTGAAAAATGTGGATCTTGCTAAATCTCTGTCCAGTAGCATTGGAAATATACCTGCTACTTCTGTTCTGTTTGATTCTGACTTTTTTTCCTCTAATACTGCAAAATGTGCTGGCAGATATCCACTCTGATACTTCAAAATTGGGAGCAACTCCCAGTGTACTGAGAAGCAAAAGCTGCCACAGTAGCTCTATAAATACACCCAACAAGTGGATCCTACTGGGTCCTGCTTTTTTTAACTCACCCCTGGCAGCATAATGTGGTTAGTTAAACAGAAGTACTAGCCTGATAGATTTCACCTATTAGAAATTTAAATATCATTTACAGATGGGTTGTCCAGATGCACTAAGATTCAGGTGTTAAAACCAGTGTTATTTTTGCTTGTCCTGTGACGGGATGCTGCAACACAGGTGTGGTTTTGTTTTCCCTGGCAATGCTGAGGTGGCTGAATGTGTCTGTTTAGACAAGGGATGTCAGGAGAACTGGCAAAATGTGTCTGCACAAACAGTTACCAGTTCCAGGATTCTCTTAATGCAGAGTAATTATGCTATGACACAATGTAATACTTTTTTTTTTTTTTTTCCCACTGCTTTCATGCATTCTCTTCAGCTACAGAATGAGAGAGTTGAAGCCAGGTTTAGCAAACACTGTGCTAGGGTTTTGTTCTGTGTGTGCTTTTAGTTTAGCTTGGGGTTTGGGGGTGAGAAGGTGCAGATGTATTGGAACACACTGGGATTGTTTTGCTGCTCCAGAAGTAGAGAAATCTATTTGCTACTCGTACAATGAAATTTAAGAAAACACAGCCAAAAATCAGGTCCTAATACTAGTTCTCAGTTATACAGAGTGATTACAGTGGCATGCAGGAAGAGTCAGAATGTAATACTGCAGGAGAAGTGACTCGTTTATTTTCTGACTATGAAAATTTGGGGGCTTGACTTTAAAATCTGGTCGAATCCAGGTTTTTAGCATGCTTGTATGTTGGGATATATTGAACTCCTGGGGGTAATGATGGCTGGAGAATTACAAGCAGTTCTCTTGTCTGTTTTTATGTAGTTTGGAAACTGAGGTCAAATTAGCAAAACACAGATAAATAAATATTCTGTTCTATTGCTCCCTGCCTTCCACCCCCGCCACCATGTGGAGCAAATGGTCTCATGTGCTTTCTTTCAGAAGACAGCAAATGCTTCATATTCTTAAAATATAATCCCACGTACGTGATCAGTAGAACTAAACAATAATGATCTTTCCGTCACGGTAAAATCTACCCAATAGCATGTAAAAGTCACCCAATAGCATCCATGTGTAACTGCTGGGTATTAGATTTCTGTAAAGGTTGAAGTGCTTATTTACTTCTTGGGCTGTTTTCCACACACATTCACATTGGGAAAAAGTGCTCTTTGGAATTAGAACTGGAAAGTGCCTATCTGGTGCATTTTCTTAGCCAATAACTGCAGACCAATTTTAAGTCTGAAATCTGGTTTGGGGACCAGTGACAGAGCAGAAATCATTACAAAATAAATTAGCAAAATTGCCAATGTAAAAGCAAATGCCACATTCCAATCTGTAAATGTGCTGTTAATCAGGAAGCAGGAGGAGCAAAGGCAATAATTTATGGAGATATTTTTGTCTTTTATGATAGCAAAAAATAACCTCATGCTACTAGTAAAACAGCTGTTTTTTTGTCTGCTTGATATTTAAAACTAATAAATCAAACACTTTCAGAGATCAAAAGCAGAAACACTACTTTCCTGCAAATTAACATTTATAGTTCACAGAAGAGGCAGCTGTCAGGGAGGCCCTAGTCATTTACTAAATCTTGGGCTCTTGATCCTGTATGCCATGGTATTGAAAGCAGCAGGGACAAACCCTAGATTGGGCATGTTTTTTAAAAAAAATTGTTTTCATCAATGTAGTTAAATGTCTCATGTAAGTAAATCCTCTTTGTTTTTCAGCTTGTCCAGGAGTTCAATACCCAGGTGGCTCTATATCGAGAGCTGGTCATTTCTATTGGGGATGTCTCAGTCACCTGTCCGTCTCTGCATGCGGAAATGCACAAAACTCGAACCCGAGGATGTGAGATGGCCTATCAGGCTCACCAAAAACTATCAGCAATTTCTGGGTAGGGTTCTACTTACTTTTAATTAAAGCTGTACTCATGCACACATCTTTGCTAAATACTGCATTATGGAAACTTTTGGCAAAAGCATTAACTTGTGTTTCCGTTTTAGGCATAGAGGCGTATGACCACAAATTCTACAGAATGCTCATATCCTTATGGTAGTGCAATTTTGGGTCATGTACTGGTCCCTTTGCTAACATGGTATCCTACTGATGTCACTGGATGCTTTTAATGTAAGATGAACAGGATTTTACTCCGTATCAGTAGACAACTTAAAAAGATCAAGGGAGAAGCCTTGCCTTTCAAGGTGAAATAGCAATAGCATTCTGCCCAGTCATTTATTTGGTATACCAGATTGGGCAGCGAGACACAACTAGCTCAGCTGAGCTAGAGACTTTACAAATGTAGATGAAAAAATAATTAGGCAAAAATTACATAGGGGAGGGGAATACAAATACTATTGTGAAAATTTGTGTTTACATTTTATGTGTTTCTAAATCCTTATCTCTGTTGAAGTAAGGATTTAAGGCTTCCCAGTATATAAGGTTTTCATTTATTCTTTGATATTAACATTATATACTTTCCTTTCCATGGTGACAGAATGTATTATCACATACTTGAGATGATGCCTCAGTACCAGATAAACTGGCATAAATAGCGGTGTCTTATAAAATGGGAATTCATGCTACTTACACAAAGTCTAATTATTTGTGGGTTCTTCACACTATGGTGACTGGGGCATTTATATTAACACACACACCTCCTGAGTCGTGCCTCCCTGACTACACTGGTCAGAACTTTCTGCACTTGGCTTATTCACTGTAATCCTTGGTGTATCACTGGAAAAAAAACTTCCTCTTTTTGCAGCTCTGCCTAATTTCCATTGAAGTTCTTTCATGACTTTAACATATATGAGAAATCTGTCATAGGTTTATTATAAGAGGGAAGACCACATTAACAAACTTAACAGAAGAAAACACTAGTTGGTCATTTTAGTACAACTGTCAACATTTTCAGATGTTATTTTGTGCAAAGACTCTTAAGTTGATATTATGACCTCTGTTTGTTCCTCAAACAAAATTCGCACTTTCAAGTTACTGAAGTCTGTGAGAATTAAGTAAACAAACACACAAACAACCAAGAGACACAGGTCCTTTTAATCAGTGCACTGAAAATGTGGAAGCAATCAAAACAATACATTTGATTATCAGAACCTCACTTGGATTATTTTTTTTTCCCATAAAAAAAGAAGAGATACATGCTCATTTAGAAGTATGGAGGTTTTTTTAAGTAATCATTTCACAGTTGGGAGACTGTCACATACACAAAGATGTCCTGAAGGTTGAGCAGTCACTGCGAGATTGACATTTAGCTAATCTAAAACTGTTCTAAATAACTGTGATAATAATGTGATATCCATAACAACTGGTAGGTGTTAGAAACCCTCTGGAAATTACTTATTTGGTTTGACAGACATTTTACAAGATGTGCTTCACATCTCCACGCTCCTACAGCTGAGTAAAGCTATATAAGCCAATTAATTTGTTTGGTGTATCTGCGAGGAAAGATGGGACATGAAGGTGCAGCAAGGATTCAGTGTAGAAAAGAAATAGGAGAAGAGTAATAAATAGTCTCATAGGTTCGGTCATTAATTCATCAAGAAGAGTGATGTAGTGCTTATGGCATAGGATCTGGAATGGGAACCTAATTTGGTAGGAAAAAATCTCAGAAAGAGAAATACTTAGGGACAGGAATGTATTAAATCATCCTCAGTATTAAATAGTCAGGAGGGAAGTGTATTGCTTAGAAGCTACTGGTAGTCAGCAGATTTGACAAAGGCTCATTTAGTTTGCTGCTTTAGTCGAAAATGCATAGCACTGTACCGTGAAAACATCCGGGTAACATGCCCAGTTATGTCTTCTGAAGCTTGTTAAAGAAAGCCTATTGCTTTCCTACCCAGAGAGAATAACAGCAATTAACTAATTATGTTACTAGTCTATAAAATTTCCTTACATATCAGCATTCTATTGGTTACGGTCATCAGTAATGTTCAGTTAGTCTCTAAGTGACCTGACCTGTTGCGGAGCACAATTTCTTTCAAGAAGCTGGCATCACTGTCTAGGACAACATTAAATTCATTAATCTTACTTGTACTGGTGTCCTTCTTGGAAAATCAACAGACAGCTTCATTTTACGCTTCCTGCTTGAATAAATCAGGATTTGAGACTCTTAAACACATTCCTAATTCAGGCAACTAGAAGAGGCAGCTATTCCCCTTCCTAACTCACCTGTTCCACAAGACTAGGGAAAGTAACAAAGAAGAAATGTGCAAAGACTTGGAAGGAAAGAAAAAAGAACAGACCCTGTGAGTGCTGAGAAAGGCAGCTCTGGAAGAAAATTTAGAAACTGTGGGAAGAGAACAAAATGCTGAGGTGGAGATAGTGCATTAGGAACTGAACAGGATAGAAGTCATGAGGAGAAGAAAACTTTGACCATGGGCATATCAGTTATGGAATATTAAATGGGCATTAGAGTAGGACAGTAGCGTAATATGATAAGAAGAGAAGATTGCAGGTCTAGCTGTAGAAAAAGTATGCGCTGATATGCCAACAAAAGGAGATTCAGCTAGGGAAAAGGAGGAAGTAAAAGCCAGACTTACCTATATTCTAAAAACTGAGAGAAAGGAAAACAAAGGAAATCATGACAAAGATAAGGAAGTAGCAAGGAAACATTAAGGCTTATGAAGCCTGCACTGGATTAGACCATATCACCCCAGCTAGCTCAAATCTGGCAGCTGCTGGTAGCAGAGATCTCTAAGCATATCTCTAAGCATATAAAAAACAGGCTGTGCATAGGGCGATACCTTCCATAGTATACTTGCCACTACCCAGCAATAAGTAGTTATGGGGTTTCCTGCAAAGGCTGCATCTGAACAATTTGTATTTGGCAAATATGAGTTCTCACAAAAGATTTCAGGATTTGTCTAAATACAATGGTCTTCTACTCAGAAAATATTGAGAATGAATAATGAAATCTTTACACTGTGGTGTGTTTAAAAATATTACAACAGAAAAAAAAATATTGAGAAAGAAAACTTCAGATTCAATCTCCAACTTAATAGGGTCCAATAGCTATTACATCCTCGTCTTCACTTGCTCTCTTATGATTTTTCTTGTAGAAACAGGTGAAATTTTTTCAGAAAGCAGATGCATGCCTGACCTTACCAGCAATATCCTGCCTTTCAGAGAATGATGAATAGAAAGAAAAATAATTCAAATTCAAATATCCTAGTTCTAGTTGATGATCTTCTAGGAATGCAAGTTGAAGTATACTCTAAGTGTTGGTTTTCTCAGAACTTCAGGCCAATTCCTGCTCACCAGGCTCATACTAACAATTCTTAGTGATTTTTAATGAACTGTCTTCTCAAGAAAGTGAGTAAGGTTTGGTCCTTTTATTACATTTTCTGTTGTATCAATTTATCAGAAATGCAATATCTCAAATTAATTACATTGTGCACCCTTGCGGTATCAGATGACATGGTAAAACCTGGAGAAAATAAAACAGCAAGAAAATGAGTCAGCATTACTTTTTCCAGAGGAAAAATACTTGTAACAATATGAAGGGGATGGGTGGGAAGAGGGGGGTAGAATGCAAATCTCTATTTTCAAAGGGGGTCTGCTTTATGAGGTGATAAACAGTGATGATATTTTAGAAGTCATCAAATAGAAAGCCAGCTTTATATGTGAAGTACACTGAGTCTGGGATGTAAATGGAAAGATAACTCAGAACTGTATTTTAAGATACAGGTCTGCACAACTGTCTACACACTTTTGTAAATGTCCCTTTCATATTCTCAAGCACTTGATACGCTTACATAATGCAAGTATTTCTGTGTTTACTTGGCACACTGAAACCAGAACTGGCAGTATTATCTCTGTGACAGACTGCTATATATGTTGACAGTGGGGTTTTTGGTTGTTTTAATTTTTCTTTTTGAGTGAAATGAAACTGTGAGGAGTTCAGGGGTGCATGGCAGTGTAGATCTGTGCGAACATAGCTTTGAAAGTGATTGTCCTCTGTTGTTCAGATTGGTGATGCGAAGTCCTGAATCTAAGGAGGAATAAAACCCTATACCAGTAGAGCCTGGAAGCCAACCAACTGGAAAGCAGCTTTGCAGAAAAGGAGCTGGGAGGTTCTGGTGAACACAAAGTGGAACATGAGCCAGCACTGTACCCTTGTGACAAAGAGGGTGAAAAGCCTCCTAGGCTCCATTAGAAAGTGTTGCCAGCAGGGCATTGATCCTTCCCTTCTACAGAAGGCTGTTGAGGCCGTATCTGGAGTACTGTATCCAGTTCTAGGCTCCCTAATAGAAAAGAGCAAGGGACATACTGGAACAGGCCTAGTCAATGGCCACGAAGATGATTAAGCGCATGCAACATCTGACATACAAGGAAAGGCTGACAGACCTGGTATTGGTTAGCCTGGAGAAGAGGATTGGAAAGGGATTTTATCAATGTATGTAAAAAATAACTGATGTGATAGTGTAAAGAAGACAGACAGACTCTTCTCAGTGGTATCCAGCGGTAGGACAGCCGGCACAAATTGAAATACAGAAAATTTGATTTAAAAGTTTTTAAACCCCTTTTTTACAGTAAGGTCTGTAGAATATTGGAACAGGTGCCCTGAGAAGTTTTGGAGTCTCCATCCTTGCAGATACTCACAACTCAGCTGGGCATGTTCCTTAGTAGCTGCTGTAGCTGACACTTTGAGCAGAAGCAGTGGATTATTTCTAGATGTCCCTACTGGCCTGTGGTAAGAGACACTGTAAATCTTCTTATTCAGAAAATTCCAAGGTGAAGCTTCCTTCTTTGACATTGAAGTTTCCTTCTTTGATATTGAGGTTCTATAAAACAGTTGCCAATGTAACGTCCCCCTGAGTTCACGAGAAGTTAAGGAAGTAGACCTAAAAATCACATTCTGATTGCATTCCTGTCTTTACTGCAGCACACAAAAATGTTACCATAGTTCAGAGAATCATTGAATCTTAGAATAGTTTGGGTTGGAAAGGATTTTCAGATCATCTAGTTCCAACCCCCCTGCTGTGGGCAAGGATGTCTCACACTAGACCATGTTGCCCAAGGCTCTGTCCAACCTGGCCTTGAACGCTGCCAGGGGTAGAGCATTTTTCACTTCTTTGGGCAGCCTGTTCCAGCGCTTCACCACCCTTACAGTAAAGAACTTCTTCCTTAGATCTAACCTGAACTTCCCCTGTTTGAGTTTAAACCCAGCTCTCAAGCCTGTCAAGGTCGCTCTGGATGACATCCCTTCCCTCCAGTGTATCAGCTGAACCACACAGCTTGGTGTCATCTGCAAACTTGCTGAGGGTGCATCAATCCCACTGTCCATGTCACTGACAAAGATGTTGAACAAGATCCGTCCCAACACCGACCCCTGAAGGACACACTCATTACCAGTCTCTGGTTGGACATAGAGCCATTGGCCATATCACTCTGCATGTGGCCATCCTTATCCAGCAGGTGGTTCATCCATCAAATTTATGTTTCTCCAGTTTAGAGACAAGGATGTCATGTGGGACAGTGTCAAATGTTTTGCACAAGTCCAGGTACACGACGTCAACTGCTTTGTCCCTCTCCATCAGTTCTGTATCCTCATCATAGAAGGCCAACAAATTGGTCAGGCATGATTTGCCCTTAGTGAAGCCATGTTGGCTATCACCAACCACCTCATTGTTTTTCATGTGCCTTAGTTGTTGCTTTAAATATGTAGTTTTAGGTAATTCCTACTTTTGTTTTCCTTTAAAGTCTACAGTAAATTTCTGATTTTTTCAATAAGCAATAGAGGGTAATTTCTCAGCCCCAATTAGTATTATATCAGTTCTTATGGTTGTGTGAAAACATTCTGTGGTTACCCAATTATGGCCAAATTTCTATTAAACTGTCCACCTTTTCCCCAAATTATGACACTTTGAAATTACAATCTTATTTCCAAAGCACACAAGCAAACAAAAAAGACTGCTCCAAAATATTTTAGAAATGAAAAAAAAAGGAGACTTCAGGCTTATAACTTGGTGAAAGTTACATTAAGAAAGACATAACAGAAACCATTTTAATTTTAACTTCAGATATTAAATAAAGCACTGCTGGCAGGCAGTATAGCTGAGCAGAAACAAAACATAGCAACACTTAGTTCAACAGGGCTAGCTAAAGTTAGGTCAGGAGATAGAGAAACAAACTAGAGCTTTGTCCAAGCTAGGTACCAACCAAGCAGCATGTATGGAGATCTCTGCCCTCCATAGATGTCTTTACAATCCCTGCCGTTGTACTACTTCAAGCGTATGTGTGAGAGGTGGGAAAAGTGATGTTAATGTTGACCCCAGGAGTTCTGAATTACTGAGGCATGGCCTCAGTTACAGTTAACATTGTTTCAACAGCCAGATGAAAGTTAAGAGTAAGGTAAGTGCTTCATAGAGATTGCACCATGATAACCAGAATGTTATAACTGGTGAGAGTATAATTAAATATTAAAAATAATGTGGTGATATGTAAGAAAACAAAGCAAACAGTCAATATTCATTGCAAGAATCAATACTGTTATACATGATAATGCCCCCTGAATTCATACGGGGGTTTTTTTGCTGATATTGCAGATATTTGAAAAGTAAGACCTTAAATATCTATCCTTAAAAATCCTATAAAGAAAATACAAACTGTTGAGATTCTCCACTTCTGAAAATTGTTGGAAATACAAAACTTCCCATTTGCACTCACACGTGTATACTAAACCCATCTCAGTAAGTTTTTCCAATCTGACAGGCCAGATCCCACAATTCTCACAAGCATTGAACAGTACCTTACTCAGTAAGTAATCGTGATGACTTAATTGGGACTGTCCAAAATGAGAAGAGTCAGGGAGATCTTTGTCTCCCTCCAAAGAAGAGATTTGAGCATCTGGTGTAAATTAATTTCAGAGCATTCTTATAAAGTGTTGTTTTCCCTCAACCTTTACATTCAGCTTCTGTAAACATCACTGTAACTTTCTGAAATTCTTACAATTTTCTTGTGATTTTGACCATATCAAATTCTAGGGGCAAATTCTGACTGTGTTTGTTCCACTTCAGAATATCTTCACTGATTTCTTAGTCATGAAGTTGCTCCAATCTTTCTCCTGTGTATCAGAGACTGCACCTGTTCCAGTGACTCAAATCCCATTTTTGACTGTTGGGAGTTGGTCTACATGGAAATGTTTGGGGAATTAAGCTCATACATGGATATTTTATGAATATACTGTTTATGGACAAACTAACACACGATAGTGCAGTAAGCATAACATAGCTTGCTTTCTTTCCCAAGAGAGTAAGATACATGTACATAATTTTCATTAGATGCCATTATAAATTTCTCTCTAATTATACAAGTCATGTGCATCTAAAATGAATGATGGGAAGGGACATTGAAAAGCTAAAACCATTTTATGTTGCACTGAGTTAAGGTGGATTCTGTTGTTGAGAATAAAATCTGTTTATTTAAGCTGCAAGTTGAAAAAGAAATCATTTACATCGGATATCTCAAGTTCTAATAGGTAAATTCAGAAAGCAAACAATAGAGGAGAAAACAAGGTTACTTACTTAAGCTAGAGTTCTCAAAATAGCTAACGTCTAAGGACTCACTTTTCCTTTGTACCTTTGTCTTTGGAACTGTGCTCTAATAGGTAGTTGGGATTTGAAAATACAAGGTATTAATAACTCCCTTTCTAGAGCTGTCCTTTATGACTGGAGGCCATATTTAATTAAGGGCAAACATGCCTAAAAGTGAATTTAGCATTTACTTCTTTGTGTCCAAAACAGCAATTCTGAAAAGCCTGGAAGTTCTACATCTGCAGCAACACAGCATAATGTAGTTTTACAAAGCTGAAGATCTTAGAGCCTTGCTTAACAGTAAACCTAATCAGCAGGCAGAAGTGAGGCATTCTTGCTTGTCCAAGCTCTGCTGACTTTCATCCCAGATGTGCAGTCAGAGCATCCTCAGAGCCTGACACACACTGACAATTTGGACTCTTCACAAAACATGGTGACACCAGCTACTTTCTTTTAAAACAAAGTTGAAAGTGGGTCAACTTAATTTCTAGACCACTTGCACTCACTTCTTAGAAGAATGTTCTGACTACAGTCAGGGGAATGTGGGAGCTAAAAGTAGAATTGACAGCATCTTTGTCAGTCACTTATTTGACCCTTTCATCCAGCTCACGCTCAACTACACATTCACAGAACTTGCCAGTGCAGCGCCGCCACTGTTCAGACACTCAAGGACTGCACATGCTGGGTAAGCCAGGCAGGTAAGCCTGCTGCTTATGTAAAGGGTCCTCTAACAGAAGGGAAGCTGTGTCTCAGCCCAGCAGCCAGGGACTCTGCCCCATGCTCAAATGCTCAAGTATCACCACAAATAGCAACATTCTCCCTGGGAGGTATAGAGCAGCATAGCTCATCCACTGTGACATGAAGCTGTAACTGCAGGGAAGAAGGAGGTACATTACCATCCTCTCTACCCAGTGCACAGAGTATTATGCACAAGGGAGCAAAATGGTGTACAATTCTGCAATGTATGTTGGTTTCAAGCGGTGCTGGTGCAGGTGAATACTGAAGACTGTTAAAGAACTTCCTTGGTGTTAAGGAGAACTTGTGTTCTAGTCCTTTCTTCCAAGATATTTTCTGTGCTTAAGCAGATAAACCACTTAAAGATGGAGAAGAGATTTAGAACTCACATAAATGCTGAATATTCTTCAGCATTCTGCATTTTCAACTTGGTGAACTGTAAATTCATCTGCACAGTATCTTGGTCTAGGGTTGGAGTAGGCTGCAGATTTAGGGTGATTTGGCTTCTGTTTTAATATGCCTTCTGCATTCAGCACTCCATTCTGGGTTCCAGGCTCCAGCCTGGAAGAGGAAACCAAAAAGTAAGATGTTGCAGTATTTGAAGTCCTTCACCGTCATACTCTTCTCTGCCATGCACGAGCAGCATTCCACTGCACTTAGATTCCAGAGGGATTGTTTTTCTAAATCTAACTTGGAAATAATGAAATATTCTAGCCATTGGTAAGCCTATTTATCTTTAGCAGTGCTTGAAATAACCACTGTTTCACACTCCTATTTTACGGTATAGAAACCTTTTACATCAGAAATTGAAGGAAAACAAGATACATAGCCTGAGAGATTCAGAGACTGAATTGCATTGACAGGGTCCCTTTAGAAATGCTGCAGAATCAGAGCTGACCTTGTTCAGACCATTTGGTGTTTCTGCAAGTATTCTGTAACTTCGTGCCGTTCTCTTGCCCCTTTTTGTCCTTCCTTCAGAACACCTGTTATCATGTTTGACATAAAAAGCTTTTCAGACTTCTTCTGTGAAAGCAATTTTCTCAGAGACTAATCAGCCAGAGGATCCAGCTGTTAGGTACATCTATAGGAGCGAGAACTGTGGGGTACCTGTACTTATTATCTCTGAAAAATATTATATTATTTAATGCTTTTCATACATCATATTTCAATCTTTCAAGGGAAGGCATAATTTCAGATATTCTATTTTATTATTGCTATAGTGTTTACTGAATAAAGGATGTGGAGATTACATTTTTTTCCTAAATTCTTTTTTAAAAAAATTATTTTAAATGTCAATTTGGTGGAATTTTAGGCCCTAACACATAATAGCACATAGAGACTCATGTATGTGTCTTGGCATGTCACAAGTGGAATCAGTTAACAAGCTCTTCTTGAGTGAAAACCGGAGTGAAACGAACTTATCTCTGTAAATATATATGCTTTAAAATGGGATTTAAAACTAAATTTTAAGACGTATTTAAAGATTTATAAGTGTCTCTAATTATAAGTCTGTCACGTCACACTAATGACCCTATGCTCACAAAAATGTGGGGTATCAGAGAAGCCTACATTGTTCAAAATTAATGCTAGACTAATCCAAAAAAATGGTTGGTGGTGGTTTTTTTTTTTTCAGTATTTCTGAGAGAAAATTTCTTTCTTGGCAAAGTTTTGGAAAAAACACATTTGCTGGGAAAAAAGTATACTGAAGCTTCCTGCCTAGCTTCACAGGTGTGACTGATTGAAAGTTGCAGTTGGCTGATCTATAACCAAGATGGTCAAGAAGAGCACCTTTATGTCCCCTTGAGGCCCACTGCTTTGAGATCTGTCTCACTGGCATATTTCAGTAATTTTCTTCTCTAGATTTATGCTGAAACACAGCTGATGCCAAAGCTGAGAATTTAGTCACGAGTTTTAAATGCTTCTTTCCTGATCATTTTCTTAATTACTGTTTGATTAAGAAATCCTACATGGCTGCAATTTTTAGTGGTAGACACTCTGCTAACCTTGGTTCTGTATAGCTTTGATTATACTGTGTCCAGAAAATTACTTCTAATTCTCATTGAATCTTATGAATCCAGACTAGCTTAGCTAGTTCATATATCTTAAAAGAAGTGAGAACATGAAATAATTAAGTTTTGCATTAGAAAAAGACTTCCAACATGGGCTCTTAGAATGCCACGTATACTGTTTTATTTAATAAGTATTCTGATTTATTAAATGCTTTCTAAAGTTTGGACTGAAATTTTCCTGTTAACAGAAATATTTGTACTAATTCTCAGTAGTTCTCAACATTCTGAAACCCTTTTCTCTAATTAGAAAAAAAAAACCAAACAATTTTGATTCTGTGCCTCTCACTGGAACCAGCCAATGCAGTTGCTAAGATAATTGTGCAGGACCATGCAATGAAATGACCCATATTCTGTTGCGTGCCTTCAAGTGCTAGATTTCTGCAGAGTTATCTAAGAAAAGATTTCATTTATTGTGAACTTTGGTGCATGGTGCCCTAGTACGATGTTGAGTACCAAACAATAAAGGATAACTGCTCTCAACAGCATGATCAGGAACTGTGCAAGACCAGTCTCTGACTAAGGGTTATACAGGGAAAATTCCAACTACATCCAAATTTATTATAAGGTGTGTAAAATCTGTTCTAATTTTTCTAGTTCTTTTGTAGTTTTGTTTCATAACAATTAAAAATTTGAAACCGTTTTCTGGGCATTAAGGTCTTGTATGAACAAAACATTAAATTAAGAATTATTTAATCAGGAATCCTTCCAGTACTATCAATTAAATGATGTTTAAATTCATGTTCATATATAACCATATACTGAAGTGCTGGCTATTATTTAATATTATCTCCTCTTTGCTGGATACATTTGCAGATGTACATTTAGATTTACTATATCATTTTAACGAGAAGAGAAATAATGCACTTAGTTGTTTGTATATGAACAATTATTCACGGTAGTTATTTCTTTTCTCTCTTATGTTCCATTTTTAACCTTGCTATTCTTATCTTTTGTATGAATATTTTCTGCATGAACGTTTCCTGCCAGTAGATCTGGCATAAGAATTCAAATACTGTCATAATATATTAAATTATGTGCTTGAAGTTCTTGAAGAAACTGCTTTCCCATTGCAGAAGAAAGCAAGTTTGCATTTATTGGGTGAGCAAAGAAAAGTTGACACTTCGTATATCTGTCTGTCATGGCAAGAGAGATCATTATAAATGTACTGTTGGTAACCTTGTCAGTATGGCAAATGGTTAAGTGGCAAAATTATTTCCATAACTTCTGGAGCTGTGATTTTGGTGAAGCAGAGCTATCCACCCATATGCATTTGCACCCCAAAAAATTTACCCATCCAAAAATACAGGGATTGGTACTATGGGATAGTATGACAACTGCAACCATAGCCCTTTTACAGAGGCTGAGCAAAGTGAGTGTGCTGAGGAAGCAGTCCTGTCATACAGGTTGAAGAACACCAGATGTGATTTCCACAAGTGGAAATTAGTAGTATGTCTGTGCAGCTGCTAGTACAGAATACTGGATGGCCAAGGAAGACTTTCTGGAGGCATCCTTGCTTCCCAAGCAGAAATAGGCATTTCAAAAAAGAAAAAAAAATAATACCAGTTCATAAAGTCAAGGGGAGAGTAGAGCAGGATTCAAAAATCTGAAGTGAAAAAATTGCTAAGTTCTTTATGCTGAAATACTTCTTCCTGAACACATTTTGTCAACAGATGGTTTTCAAAATTTCTTTCTCTACATAGAAATTTAAATTCAGAAAGCTAATCTGTATCTTTTTTTTCTCTCCTCTTCTTTGACACATGCAAGTTTTCTCAGAGTCTCTCAGCTGTGATTTTTAACTACTCGCACAGATTTGATCTGTGAAATATCTGGTGAGACTGTGCGACATACTTCTACTGACACTATATCACAATTTCTTTTTCACTTGGAGTATTTCTATATGGAGATATTTGGATATTTGTTTTTAAAAAGATATAAAAGTACTCCATGGCATAACAACGACCTATTCAGAGCTCTCCTAGAAGCATTGGATACGTCTAGAATCCCAATTTCTACCTTACTCTGAGCAACCTAATAATGATCTCCTTGGTGCACTGTTTTCCTTCCAGTTTAGAATTGTAGCAGTCACACTGTTAGACTAACAGGAAAAACAAAAAAAATAAAAGGAATATGAAAATGTATACATCTTTTCACTAATTGTTAAGGGGATACAGCTCTTACCCAAACTCTGGTGAAGCTTTGGTCCTTAGACCAAAGTGTTTTGTCATACCTTTGAGGAAATGCAAATTCATCATTCCTTACCACTTCTCATTTTATCATCTCTTCACATCTGCTCTGTTTTTCTCATTTTGAAATATGGAAAACCAGAAAAGTAAGTTAAACAGGTAGCAGGTATCCAGGTCACACAAGTGCTGTATAGAATGCCCTTGGGGAGAGTGGGGGGAATTATACTGAAATCTATACTCAAAGTAGATATTAGAGACAAAGTGGAAAAGAGATGTGTCATAAATCAAAACAGTCATCTGGTTTAGCGTCCTGTGGATGGTCAACAGCAGATGGCATCACTTGCCTGTAGGAACTCTCCTAGGAATTCTTACCATTTAAGTTTTGAAGACTTTGAAAGATAGTTTATAGATAATTTATTAGTGAGAAGTATGTGATTAAGGGACATTTTAAAGAACTTGGAACCTTAACTAAAATCAAAGGGGAAATCTATAGGCAGCATGAGTTTCAGCTGTTAAAGGTCAAATTGTAGGAGGCAATGTGGAGGTATGCAGGACTTGAGCCTGTTGGCTTGGCACAGACCTGTTTACTGGTTTATCAGAGAAATTCATTTGAGAGGGATTTGCAGATATTTACAAGGTGGGTTGCTGCAAAGGCATTTCTTTGTGAAACTTAAAAATCTTGGCATATAGAGCTAATCTGACTGCCTCCTTCTTGGCTAGCATGGTTCCTTTAGAGAAGGTCTGCGTCATGGTTTGTGTTTATGTATTATTTAATGTCGTAAGATTTGAGGCAGTGAGGCTGCAAGGTTGTTTGACCAGATAGGGCTAGAGCTAAGCAAGGCTGACTTGGCACTACCTCTTTTCAACTACTGGAGGAGCCTGATAATGTGGTAATGAGCCTGATAATGAAAGGCTCTGTTCAGCTCATCTTTGGCTACTGGAGAAGTCTTATGAATTTCCTTAAAGTAAAGGCAAGAGACAGCCAGCTGAAGAGAAGAGCAATGGAAAGAGGGCTTAGAGTTGTTTTCTGCAAAAAATGCAGAAATGCCCTGAATTTTATTTATTTTTTTTTTTTATCTTATGATAACTCAAAAGCATAATTAAAGACATGTGCAGTTTCACTTGGAATTCTGAGTGCTTAGTATCCAGTTGGGGATTTTAAGCTCAACTAGTGTGGTGGTTTAGCCTTGGCCAACAGCCAAACTCCCACCCAACTGCTTGCTCATTCACTCCTCAGCAGGACATAGGGAGAAAGCAGGCAGAACAGGAAGGAGAAAGCTGGGTGGGGGTAAAGACAGAGACATTGCTTGCCAAACGTTGTTCCAGGCAAAGCAGGCTTGACTTGGGGAAGATTAACCTAATTTATTGCCAATGAAAATAAAAATAATTACTGATTTGGGTAAATGAGAATCAAAAAGACAAATAGTAAAACAACACTTTTTCTGCCCCTTTCCCATGCTCAGTTTCACTCTGGACTCCTCTACCTGCCCCCTGCCCTGAGCAGTGCAGGAGGGATGGGGAATGGGGGGGTTACAGTCAGTCCATAACAGTTCTGCTTTGCTCTCCTTCCTCCTTACACTTTTCTTCTGCTCTAGCATGGGCTCTTCCACAGCCTGCAGTCCTGTTGGGAAAATCTGCTCCAGTACAGGCTCTCCACAGGTGACAGTTCCTTCAGGAATATCCATCTGCACGGGTGTGTACCTCTCAGCAGGCTGCAGGGAAGATCTGCTCTGCTGTGGAGAATCCCCTTCTCCATTCTCTGAGCATGATGTTCCCTCATTTCTCACTCTTTTTGTTCCCTTTTTCTTTCTCCCAGTGGTGCTTCCTGCCCTTTGTAAAAACAAGTTTCCAAAGAGGTGCCACATGCTTGGCTGGTGGGCTCAGCTGCGTCCTGCTGTGGGAGCCACTAGGAGCTGTCTGGAACTGCCATGCCCAGCACTGGGCAGCCCCTCACCTTCCCACACAGAGGCCACTCTGTGGCCACCACCACTACCAAAACCTGGCCACCCTCACCCAGTACCTGTAGTCTTACCTGAAGTGGTGTGACTTTGAATAAAATTTATTTTAGTACTGCTGGTTTACTCAAATCCATGAAGTTTTGCCAAGTGATTGTAATTGGTCTTGTCCTCTGGTGGAATAGTTTGGATAGTCCTCTGGTAATTCTTGCCCATGCTTGAGTTAATTCAGCCATTAAAATGCTCTTCTGATGGAACAAGTCTAAAACATTCCAGTCTGTAAATCTGATAGCCGAAAAAAAGTTTTCTAAATATCACAGGATCATAGAATGGTAAGGATTGGAAAGGATCTTAAGATCATCTAGTTCCAACCCCTCTGTCATGGGCAGGGATGCCTCACACTAGACCATGTCACCAACGGCTCTGTCCAGCCTGGCCTTGAACACTGCCAAGGATGGAGCATTTTCACTTCTTTGGGCAACCTGTTCCAGGGCCTCACCACCCTCCCAGTAAAGAACCTCTTCCTTATATCTAACTGAACCTCCCCTGTTTCAGTTTGAACCTGATAGCAGCTTTCCAATAACTTAAGGAGGCCTACAAGAATGCCAGAGAGGGACTCTTCATCAAGGACTGTAGGACAAGGAATAATGGGTTTAAACTCCAAAAGGAGAAGTTCAGGTTAGATCTAAAGAAGAAGTTCTTTACTGTGAGGGTGGTGAGGCCTTTGAACAGGTTGTTCAGAGAAGTCATAAATGCTCTATCCTTGCAGTGTTCAAGGCCAGGATGGACAGAGCCTTGGGCAATATGGTCTAGTGTGAGGTGTCCCTGCTTATGGTAGGGAGTTGGAACTAGGTGATCTATCCAACCCTAACCATTCTATGATTCTGTGATTCTATATACTCAGTTTCCAAGAGAATTTTAGAACTACAACATAAAAAATGGAAGACTTCAATAATATAAGTGATGCTATATTTTTTTCTTTCGGGGGAATTTCTGCAAGAGGGGACCCTGCCAGAAAAATGAAACAATAGCATGTTCAAAATGACTGTATCTTGCAGACCATACATGCCTTTGGTTTATCAGGTAACTTCAATGGAAGTCGGTGAGATTTTCTTGAATAAATAAGAATTTTTCCTACTGTTAACAGTAGTAGCTAAATTGTTGTAGCATGGGAATATCTAAACTGCCTTCAACTTGGTGGTTAGAAATGTCTACAATATGAGTCACTGCATTGTGGTTTTAGTCTGCTTGTGTTATCATATACCCAATTGACTCCATCAGCCTTATCAGAGTAATTGGAGATTTACACTGGTCTAACTAAACAAAATGTGATCACCTGTTTTCTATTATTAGGAGCACTGTTGTAACTGCTTCAAAACAACAATCTGATTTAATAAAAACAACATTGGAACTGTTTATGGGTCTACTAGAACGAAGTACACCTGCTTTCCTTCTGACTGGGCTGGGATGTGGTGTAGTAGTTGTATCACAGTATGACAGTGTATTAGTGGAGAACAAAAAGCAACACATGCTACTGAAACTGACAGCAGTTTGCATGGAACACCTACATTTAAAAAAAAAACAAAACCAAACACAAACAACAAAAACAAACCAACCACAAAACAAAGCAAAAAAACCCAAAACCCTGCAGATTGGAAGAACACGAATAAGGACTTTTTTCTCAAGATCTGTTTAGAAGAAAACATTGTCATTGCATGACTTTTCTATTTATATTCAAAACGAATCAGCCAATCTTTTGTTACCTTTAAAGATGAATGGTTAAGTGATAAAGAAGTAAACTATGTGTTTAAGGTACAAAATTAGAGGCAGGTTTAGTAGGCTGTTGTGCTTGAGCCATAATCAGAGGGGCTTCTTGCCCTCAGTATCTAAGGGGATTAAGCGTATCTACTCCACTGTATTTGTCACAATTTTAATTCTAGTAGAAGAATCATAATGTCTGAGGTAGATCTTGTTTCCAGATCATCTTTGTAGCTGGTATATATTTCTAAACTCCGGTACTTCTGATATTAAAAGACAAGCTACAGGGTAATGTTTACAGACAGTGATTTTCCACAGCTTCTCAAGTTGATCTACCTTTCTTTTCATGCGAATATATGGGGTATCAGGCAGAATTTGATTAATTCATTTTCACTTCTGATTTGGCAAAGATTGTGTGCCTTTATCTTTTGAAGACAAACAGTCTTCATTATATGTCTAAAAAAATGTCTATTTTTTCCATCAGCTAAAATAGTGTAGTGCTGCTCTGTTGTAAATGCGTGACCAAAATTTTTAAGTTAAATTCAGAATTAGACCATAAAATTCACTTTTAGTAGTCTTACATTTCATTTGTTTCAGTGGAACTATGAATGCTGGGCAGTTGTGGGAATTCAGGAAAACCTGAAGGTGTTTTTCAGTTGTAACCAACAGTTTAGCAATACAATAAAATAATCTATCAACTATTTTGGGAAAAAAAAAGATTAATGGAATTTCACTCTTTACCTTTTAGTATTAAGGGTTGCATTTTAATCATGTTTATTCTTGTATTTTAAAAAGATTATCCAAAGAGTTGCATTAGCCTTTCTTGGGTGTATCAGGTGCTACATAGTTGGTATAAGAGCTCCCTCTATAGGTTCTGTTTTAAATTCCCCAATTATTTCCCCAATTTAGGGAAATAAAAGGAGAAGTAAATGCCACCTCTTGTCAGTGCTTCATAAACATACTTAGTTGAACAACATGACCTGATTTTTAAAAAGCATGAAAATATGGTTAAAATATGAAACTGTAATGTTGTTTATTGAAGTTGTATTTACAAAATTTATACTTTTAATTTTAATATCAGCCTGAGAAACTGCATTACTGAAGCTACTTTTATATAAAGGAATAAACCAGCATTTTATTTTTTATAAGTACCTTTAATACACATTTATCTCAGAGTTCTTAAGCTGCAGAAGTATTACTCACACAGTAGTATGAGTTTCTCATCAACTGAGTAGTATTCATATCTTTGAATAAGGACTTATACCCTTTATGGCACCCTGGTGATATAGTATCTATGTGACAACTACAGAAATTCCTAGTAAAAAAGGGACAGGATGTTGAAAAGTGTTAATGTACAATTATCAACATAATTTAGCAGAAAGATAAAAGGAAATTCTGAGCCAAATGACTAGGTATCAGTAAGTGTTTCTGGGTCAGATAAATAATCCTACAGTCCTCATGGTAGGAAAAGTTATTAACAAGCTAACCATCTGGCTTTTTTTTTCATACAGTTTTTATTATTAGAAGCAAAATCAAAAAATCTCTTATGAAGGAACCCATTCTCTTGGTTCTGTTTGAAGATCAGAGCCTACTGTTTTCTAGTGAAGACAAGACAGGAGTAAAGACTGACAGATATTAAACAATATGCTAGCTTGTATGGGCCTATAAAATTTACCCTACATGCAAAATATTGGCATAAGCACATGTACACTGATCTCACCATTCCCCCTTCCTCATGTATGTGTGTCTTGTCAGGGAAGTGGCAAGCCAAGAGTCTTTCTCAAAGCCATAGAATACCATAAATTCTGTTTTTCATCCTGGCCCATTCGTTGCATTCAGCTAGTGAAACGCAGCAGTGCTACCCTGTCAGATGAAGTATCCCCAAGAAGCCAGAAACTGTGTGTACATATCCTGTGAAGGTTACTAGTACCTCGTTATCTTGCCTAAGTGGGTACGGAGAAGCAAGAAAATTTCTGCTCCACGATGGATGCACAAAGTGAGCACAATTCCTAATCACAGCCCTGTGACAGCTGTGCTTAGAAGCCAGTGATCAGGAATTGGTGTTTGGCTCACGGGCAGGTGCTCAGTGCTGTGCTAGCTTTCAGATGTCCAGCTCAACATAAGGTATTAAACAGCTCCTTTGAGAACAGAGTTTAGCATAGTACTTTTATGAGACTGTGTTTTATGAGATTTCTCTTGAATATCTAGATGGTCTTCATAAAGAAATCAGCTGGACTAACTGAAAGAGGTAGCTGACTTTGGGGGTTAATAATACAAGTCTGCATGAACGTTTCTTTGTAAATATGAATTCGTGATATAGATATTTAATAATAAACACATCATAATCATCATTCTGAAAATTCTGTCTATACTAGTCCCCTGTTCAATATTTCTCATGGCATGACACTGAACATACAGAAAGTTACTAAGAGAAGTGAAATTAATGACATTTTAAAGGGAAATTTTAAGCCACTACACACAATGTACTTCAGGAATTATAAAAGAAATCTTTACATGCACTGGCATCAGAGCATGTGGCTTTCAGAGATGAAAATGAAGCCTATATACATGTATAGGAGAGAATTGTTTGGTTGCAAGCTAATGGAATTCTTGTGGTCATTATTGCAAATAAATACTAATTAAACAGCATGAGAAAATCAGTGAGGGTAGTGGCCTGGAAATAATTCTTATTGTATAAACTTCAATAATTAAAATTTTTTTTCTTGGATGTCACTGCTGTTTCTCTGGATTTGCAAAGGAGAGAAGAATTTTGCCCACAGTCCCATTACAGATGCTCCATACTCTTGGGAAAAAAAAAAAAAAAAGAATGGGTCAGAATATGCATATATCATAGATGTTTCTAGTTCTTATTCTTATGCTCTTTGTAAACATAGTTTACAAGAATACATTAGGTTTACATAGAAAAAAAGGTCAATGAAAATACTTATTGCTGTGCTTTCTAATTACTCATCCAACTTATATGTGAATAGGAAACCACTGATAAATTTGAATTGGCTTATAAGCTAATCATCTGGTATATAATTGCTACTTTCTTAATCTGCACAATTAAAAATTCTGTCAGTAAGACCAAAAACTTTTTAAAAAAAGCTTTTCAATATTTTTGCTTCTTAGAAATTTTATACCTGTATGAGTAAAATGATGAGTAAAATGATGTTTTCTTACACCAGAGTGCAGACCTTTAATCATTTTGCTAGAAAAGAAGAAACAGATTCAATATTGTAAATAAAGTTCCTCTAATGGCCATGACTTCTATAATATCTAAGGATTTCTAACACTTGAAACAATGCAGATAAAAATAGGACAACCATAATCTGCTACAAGGAAATTATCTTCTCATGATGTAAGTTTCCATACTCTTAGTGATAGACCTGTGGTTAAAGAATCCTAGCTTTCAGGAAAGCTAGAAAGATTCAGCTTTACTTGTATAAGTGAGTGGAGTAAATCTGTATTTCCCTCAGAAAGAGCTTTCATGACTGAGCTCTCATTGTTACTACTGTTACCATCTGTGGTGGCTTTGTTTTTTGCAGGTTCCACCTTGCACCTGAACATTTATGGAGCAATGCCCTGCAGGTGGAATAGGCAAGTCAATGACGTTAATCCATTAAAAAAATGTTGTGTAATTGGTTGTCTTCAGGACAGAGGAAACCGTGTTCAGAAAGAAAAGTGTGAGTGTCTGGGAAACTGAAGCAGAAACTGAATGTGCTTGTGCGTACATTGGTAGGGCTCCAGACTTAGGTATTACATGACATAAGCCATAAGTTTGAACAGCTAAATTTTGGACCTGAAGGCCAAATATGGAAACTAAGTGGAATTCTGTACTCCTAAATTGTTTTTGTAATCTCTCTGTTGGTAAGGACAGCTCAAAGGAAATTACTGTATGTGTACTCATGGGAAAAGAGCTGCAGCAGTAATGCAGACAATGGGGGAAAAAGGATGTATCTACTGCAGTAATTCCATGGTGCTGAACTTGGGAATAGTATTCAATGCACATATGAGAATATGTGACACTAAGGGGTATAAAAAAATCTCATCTGTAAGCTAGAAAGGTAAGATAAATCAGGACGGTAAAAGCCTCCAAGAGTATTATGTGTTATGTAAATATGTACCACATGGTTCTTAAATTTAGCGGTTAGAGAAAGTTCAGAAAGTTAAAATATTATTCCAGCGGAAGAAAAAGTGGTATGCTGTACTTTTGCTGTATTTGGCTAGTTGCTTGTTCAGACTGTATTTGATTAGATGAATTCTGTAAGGTTACATTTATTCCTGGAACTGCCTCCTGTATCAAACATCAGAAACCTATTCTGCTTTAGGATTCATCCAGTTTTGTAGCAACTCTTTTACCCAAAATGTTGACATCATTGGGAATAATATACGCAAATGAGGGACTAGATGCTGATCTTGAAAATGCTGGTATGATTTAGAAATAAGTCTACTTCTGAAGAACTGCTCCTGATTTTATATTAAAACAAATGAAATTGATACCTGGGTTATATGTATTTTATCTTATTTGATTAAAAAAAATATGATTACATTAAAACCCCTTCTTGCCATCTGCCAATTTGAAAAGAATACTGTTAAATTATGGTTACTGTTTATGCAGAGAGAACAGTCCATTTCTAATCAGCTAAGTGATCACACATCTAACAGCTCAATTTATATAACAAATAGATTGGTTAAAAATTAAAGAAATGGCAAACACGACTGCAAAGAATGTTGAGATTTAACTCTTGTTAAACCAGGACTAGATACTTTGGGTTAATTTAAGATAAAAGGTATTAAATGCTTAATTCTAGGTAAAAGAGTATAAAATATTTTAAGAACTTCTAAGTGTTTGAGGAGTCTGCAATGAAGTACAGTTTTAAAAAGTCGAATTTATTTTATCCCAAAAAAAATTTTGTGTGCATGTATGTGTGTTGTAATGCTAATTTGTGTTGTAAGCATAATTTTCAGCATTTCAGAACTAGCATTCTTTATTTTGTTGTACTACTGCTTATGCAGTCACTAAAAATACTTCTGTTCCTATCCTTTGAAAAGAATGTGAGATTTGAACACGGATCCATTTGTAGGAGATATATGTTTTCATATTCAGTTAAAGACTCTGAATAAACAAAAAAATCTGTCAGGTAGCTTAATTTGTCAGGAAAATTTTTCAGGGTCTTAAGGCTATCAAATGTTTTCTGGGTTGGAATCACTGAGAATAGAAAGAAATATGGTAGGAAGCATCTGAAAAGACGTCTTCAGAGCATTGAGGGTGAACCCTTTTTGTTTTGCCGCCATAGCTTTATTCTGTATTTATGATAAGATGGAGGAAATACCTTATCATGCATGGTATACTTTTACAACAAACTCAGATTTCACTTTAAAAGTAGAAAAATAGATGTGGCTTAAGAGAAATGCACATATTATAGTCTAGCCAAAAGAAATCAAGCTCCTAGGATGGGCAGGTTTATTACCACGTATATGGTATTGCTCCTGAAGTAACACAGACTGTAGTAATTGTGATTTGTACTCCAGTAATTTCCTGCCTTTTTTAGTGAGGTCTGGTTTGTAAGGAGTTGGCATGTGGGGCTGATCTTTTTTTGTCCCTTCTGAGTCCATCATGATTTCTTTTCAATCTTCAGTCTTTCCTAACCTTGTCTTTTTTCTTTTTTTTTTTTTTAGCTGCACTTTTGCCTTGTTTAAGTATTCTTGACTGTACAGTTTACTACTACTGTGATTGGGAGTTTTCTTAGTTTTCATTGGCATGTAGGAACACCAGTAGTCCTCTTTCACATGCTATGGAAGTGCTGAGGTTGCTCTTTCCTTTTCAGAAGGTTTTCACCAATTCTTTGAAACCTTCATGGTTCCATTTGGTTTCTGATGTCACTTGGAGGGACAGGAACCCCTGAGGACCTTGGAAAACCACAGTTTCTTCCTCAGTGGAGGCAGATTATGGCAATTCCCTTGAACCAAGTACTCCTTTGAGATTGCTCTTTGCTCCATGCATCAGTGCCTACCTTATACTGACCTTATTTTCTTGCCCCAGGATATCACTAAGTATATTTTTCCTTAGTGTCACTGAAGTCGATGGCAGAAGGTGCACACTTTCTAGGCAGTGTGTGGTTGTCTTTGTTAGAAATAATGGTGAATATCAAATATCAAGAATTAACAGGTTTTAGTATGCAGTATTCATTTGAACTGAACTTCAGGAAAATTGTATCAGCATAAACTGATTGGATTTTCCTCAAAATAGAGGTTTTAGGTTTTGTTCTTGACAAAAGAGCTGGACTTAATATTTTGAATGAAATCTAGATCTGGGTATAAATAATGCCCTCTAACCCTTGGAAAGAAATAACCTGTATTACTAGTTTAGATAAACATTGTTTGCTATAGGTCTCAAAAGCTTTGGCCTAAATTGGTATTAAGAAATTTGAGCCTAGCAGCCCAATCCAGTATTGCTGTGAATAAATTATCAGCAAATAATTTATTTATAATAATTATTAAGATATAATTATTCTTTGTGATAATTTATCAGCAAATCACTTATTTGCTTTGGTTTGCTTGAGGAAATCCAGAAGTCTACTTTTATTTTATACACAGGAGGGTCTTTTGAAGCATCAGTTTAACCACAGGAAATTCAATCGCTGTAAAGAATGTTACCAGTCTTTTTATTGTAAAAGCTTCACTTATATTATTCATAGTCTAGAAATCTGAAAGCATGCTGAAATTTATTTTATTTTTTTATTTCTTAGCAATAGTAATCAGAAATGGCTTGAAGTTCAGGTTCTTTAGAAAAGCAGGTTCCTCTAGCTGTTATAAAATGCAGTTTTGAGGGTTAGCTTACCATTTAACATCACTATGTAGTAAACAAATAGCAGGAATGTCTGAAAATGAAATGGCTGAAATCCTAACTCTTCAATCTTGCCGCTTACTGCACCTTGGAAGGAGCATTGAAAACCTAATTTTCGGGTATGACTGGATAAATCACTTTGTTGGCACTTCTTACAGAAACAGTTACATTTATAAAAAAGTATGTTTATGCCCATGCTGCATTCTTGGACTGCAAAAGTGATGTTTAATGTCTGATTTTATAGCCAGGCATGCAAATTGGTTCCTGGATCTGTATAAATTATTTTCTTAGTGTCCTAAGCAATTAAGGTGCAGGATTACTCTGGATTTCAATTTTTGTTTTCAAGATAGTTACTACTTTTCTAAAAAAAATTATTGAACAACCCGTTCTCCTCCTAGTGCAATATTTAAACATGGGGGGAGCATGAAGGAATTCAGGCAGAAACTGTAGAACCAAAAGACTACAGCTGACTTTTTTCTGATGAGTGTCTTCAAAGTAGGGTTGATTATGCCTGATTCAGGATTTGTAACCTGAACAGTGACGGTGAAAGTCGCCGTGCAATATCCTGCCTCTGCACCAGGACCAAGGGTAACTGAAACTGGATGGCAAAAGAACACTTCAATCTACCAGAAAATACTTATGTAGAGCTTTTAAAGAGGAGAAAAGATCTCAGTCATTTATTTACACCTTTTCCCAAAACAAGCAGAGGAATAAATAAGGACATGCAATTTTACCAAAGACAACCCAAGTTTAGCTGTTTTAAGCCTACAGCTTTGTAGAGCTAAAGAATTTTTGTAAATACAGCTTGGTATAAACAATTTTTTTATCATATACGCATAGCTTATAGTTTATGAAGCAGATTATGATGTGGTTGCTTGCAATGGTAGGGAAGTGGATTTGATGACTCTCACGTCCTTCCAGTCCCATTCCTAACAAAATTTTTTCGCTTTTATTGCAGCCCGGAAGATGGTGAAATTCATCCTGAAATCTGCAGACTATACATCCAGTTACAGTGTTGCTTAGAAATGTACACAACGGAAATGCTTAAGTCCATATGTCTGCTAGGATCACTGCAGTTTCATCGGAAAGGTATTGAATTGCACAAATACACAGATTTAAATTAAAAACCAGAACACAGTCTTTTGAGGTATGCATGGGTATTCATGAAAGACAAAGTACTCTGCTGATTTTGGCTGGGATAGAGTTTTCTTCACATTAGCTGGTATGGGGTTGTTTTAGATTTGTGCTGCCATAGCTGATAATGCAGGGATGTTTTCATTTCTGCTGAGCAGTGCTTACACAGCATCAAGACTTTTTCTGCTTCTCACCTCACCCCACCAGCAAGTAGTCTGGGGGTGCACAAGAAGTTGGGAAGGGACACAGCCAGGACAGCTGACCCCAGCTGACCACAGTGATATTCCAGACCATCATGCTCAGCATGTAAAGCTGGGGGAATAAGAAGGAAGTGGGGACGTTCCCCCATGATGGTGTTTGTTTTCCCAAGTAACCATCACATGTGATGGAGCCCTGCTCTCCTGGGGATAGCTGAAGACCTGCCTGCCCATGGGAAGTGGTGAATGAAGTGTGCTTCCATGCACAGCTTTTGCTTTCACTACTCAACTGTCTTTATCTCAACCCATGAGTTTTCTCACTTTTACCCTTCCAATTTTCTCTCCCATCCCACCCGCGAGGAGTGAGAGAGCAGCTCTGTGGGACTTGGTGGTTGGGGTTAAACCACAACAAGCACCAAACCGTAAAATGAACTATACCACTGAAGCTCTTCAGCTACTGCAAAAAAGCTGTATTTCTGCTTCATTATCATTATTCTCACAGAAGTGTGTCGTATCAGGCACGTATCACTACTGTCCTTGAAGTTTAGAAGTCTGAAATAATTTTTTAAAGAGTGATCTCAAAAGTTTTAGCTGTCATTAGTCAGAGCAATGGGCAAACTATCTTTGTCATTTTATAAGAGGTATTTGTTTCGTACAGTATTTGAGGGCATGTGATCAGTGGAGCAATATGGCATGGTTTTAGCACTGAACTGATCCCTTACTATCCCTGTTGTTACTTATCCAGCAATGCCAGCTTGTAGCAAAAGACAGAAAAATATGGTCAGAAAGTGGCCCACCTTCATAAAACTAGATACTAGATTCAAAACTGAAATCTATCTCAGAGATTATTTTTACACACAAAGGAGATGTCCTTGCTTCAATGAAGATGCTTCTCTCTAATGATTTTATATTTGATTAGCCACATACTAAAAGGAAGATGTAGAAATGCAGATAATTTACTGAATAGGTTACTTAGTAACCTCATTACTCTGTGATGGAACACACTGAAGGGGAGCATATCTCTGCTGATTGTAACTGTTCTTTCCCCAGACAATATCTCAGCAGAATTTATTAGGTAAAGACAAGACAAAGTTCTGTAATGAACTGTAATGTCGGTTTTGTAATGAACCTTACACATTTCCCATCACCCTGAAAGATCCCATAATGTATTTTTCACATCTAGCTGTAGGATACAGCTAAATCAAATGATATTTTTATTATTAAATTAAGAATTAAAGGTTTATAACTGCTCATTTGAGCTTCTCAGTGATTTTCTCAAGTCTGAAAGAAATCTATAAAATAGGAAGAGACAGAATTAACAGAGCCATCATATAACAAGTTGCCAGTAGCTGCTAAAATGAATCATCATTTTTTATGACAGATTGTACTGCCTTTCTAGCATTGGCTACAGTTGTCAAACCACCTTCTATAATTGCAGAAAGAAAGTAGCTTGAGGTGACAGTTGAGTAACCCTGATATGTCTGTGTCTTTCCCTTCTGCCTCTGGATGGAATCTACCTTAATAACTTAATATCAAACTATTAGATGTCTAAATTGGATAAGATGAATTACAGCATTATAGTATGGGCCAGCTTAGCTCCTATTTGGCAGCACTTCTGTTAAACAGTGTTTTCTTATCTCACCATAGAGAAAGTTATGGTAGCTATTCTGCCACTGCTACATACAGTAATTTTTGTCGTGTATCCATGTAGAGATAATCACAGTAGCTCGACTCTAAGTTTCTGTGACATTATTTGAGAAAAATTCATAATAGGCAAAAAATATATAATTACAGGGATTCAGGTAGTTTGAATTTTGGAACTTAGCCAATAGAACACTGATCTTGTATAGTAAATACTGGGTATTTACAACACCTAGAAGTATCTTAAAGGTATCATGCCACAAGGGAAATTCCAGTTAGATGTGTTTTTTCACAGTGAAAGTAGTCATATACTAGAACAGCCACCCAAAAAGGCTGTGAAATCTACATCCTTGGAGATACCAATAACTCAGATAGCCTTGGGCAATCTGATGCAAGTTGACCCTGCTTTCAGTAGGGTATTAGACTAGGTGGCTTTGCAACCTATTAATTCTATGTTCTGCCAAAACATACTATTTTCCAAAGAGTAGAATGAGCCCATACCTTTCTTTAATTTCTCTACTGACGGAGAATGATACTGCAGTGTAGGCAAAGTGCATAAATTTATCTTGAGGAATGAAAGAGCTGGTAACTTCACCATTATAAAATATGTTGTGCTGTTTCTAATATATAGCTTTTTTACTTTTTCACCCGTTTAGTTCTTGACCATATGAGTGACCATATTAAAAAAAGAATAATCATTTTCCTTGTGTATAAAGAGTACTATCCTTAGAAAAAATCTTTGCTTAATTCATAAATGTGCATGTCTGATGTTATTGTTTTGTCTTTAAGCTCATTTCCAATGGTAATATTTTCCATTTGAATCTAATATTTTTCATTTTCTAGTACTCTTACCTGTTGGATAAGTAGTTTGTAAGGTTTTTAACTCTCCCATGAGATTTCACCAATTTGTGTTCTTACTTGAACAGCAGATATTCAAGTAGAATGGCATGCAGGCTCTTCTCAGCAAAACTTCAGTTAATAAATAATATTGTGGGTACTAGGATCTTGACCAGGCGTTACCAAACAAACCATAGAACTGATAAAGACAAGGCAGTGGGCTGATGCTGATGCTCTTTTCCCAAGAGAAACTCAGCCAGTGCTCCCTCCTGGAAAACAGATGCTCTTTAATGAAACACCAACTACAATTTGAAGGGCTGAGCTCTGGGTATCTTCACTATCTTTCACAGCACTGATCTCATCTCTCCTACTTTTTGTTCTTTCTGTTGTACAGAACAAACATTCCTATATATAACATATAGTATATATCAAGCATCCTGTACAGAAATTTCTTGTATATTTACAGTGCTTTAAATTAGCTTAGTACTGTGACACAAACTCTGTTAGAAAAGTCATATAGTCTGTTATTTCTTTGAGATGTAACAGCCACAGTGGGGCCAAAAGTCATAAATATTTCCAGCTGTGTTATGCAGTAAGTAAACTGAAGTAAGTGCTCTCTATAAATTCTTTTCTAAGATACATACACCCAAAAAGCCAAGTGTTGAAAATACATTATGATGGTAAAATTCAACACACAAAGTTTGCAAAGGACACAATGAGACACGCCCAAGTAGCCTTAATTGAGGCTTTCTGTAGCTACTATGTGTTTGGTTAGCTGATCATATACTTTATTATTCCTCTTTTCCACAATGCCAAGAATCCAGGCTAACTACTATACATGTAAATTATTTACTTTGGCGTACATCTTTCTTTTATCCTGATTGTTCAGTGTCATACATTGTATTTATTGCACAATATCCTGCAATATAGGCAGAATCCTTCTCAGACCTTTCCTCGAGGAAAGGTTCCTCAGACCTTTCTCACTAACTCATACACTGATGGGAGGATCTTCAGAACTGCTTTGAGTAGTGAGGTGGTAGCAATTTTGCCCATCGTGAAGAAGGAACGAAGAGAGATCAGGCTAAAGATTGCAGCGTACTTTCTGCAGTGCTGTATGTGTTCAGAGTAATTTTTCAGTTCTTCATTTGCAGCTCAGTGCAAGGAGTCTCTGTGTTGAGCAACCAGGCAATTAGAAATATTTTGTCAGTCTATTTTGAGGATCCAGGTTTAAGAAACTTGACTAGGATCACATGAAAACTGGGTAGGTCTAGAGGCCACTTTTCAGGGCAGCACTGTAAGAAACTCTCCTGTGTTTTCCCTAACATGATGGCTTTAAGGATCTTGCTGTCCCCTTTGTCACAGCAAATACCTACTGCATGTGATTAGAGCAAATACCTTCTTGGGGGATGACAGATAGGGCAGATGGTAGGTGTCCCAGGAAATCTTCTGGCACTTCTCACTGCATTTGTTCACCTAGTTTTCTTCTGCACTGTTATCACACTCTGGCACAACTTCACAGGATAGAATCATCTTTCTCAGACTGTTAAGCAACAGATGAATTCACTTACCTAGGACCTGCAGCTTCTCTCCTAGTCTTGGTTTTGTTTTATTTGTTCCACTCCATCATTTGAATTACATAGCTTTGCACCTTAGAGAGCAGTTCTTAAACCTAGTAATACTTATTAAAATTTGAATTAGAGTTTCATGGAAAATAAGATATTCTGGAGGAGCTTAGGTACCTTCTGAAGTGTTTATGAAATTCAGCTCTACTTCCTTTAAATGTTGTATGTCTGCTTTACTGACATTGCGCTTTCCCAACATTGACGATTTTTTTATGTTAAGTAAACAAATCCTGAGTTAGCTAGCAAGGTCTTACATAACTTGACATAACTTCTGTCCATGGAAGCTGCTGGGTGTAATTATCCTTTTTCCAAATTAATACTGAAGTTGTCAAGGTCCCACACTGAGACAAAACAGAATTACCTCAGAGTTCCTAAGTGTTCTTCAGCATATGTTGCTGTATTCAGCCACAAATATTTTGAGATCAAAGGTTTTCACTGATACCTTATAAAGAACTTCATTGCATTTTTAATATGTAAACATAACAGATAGTTAAAAGAGCTTTGCTGATTCATGTATGCATAATAATATATTCATTTCATTGTGAGGAACTATAAAATATTATTATTATAATTGGATCATTATAGCATGTCACTGTGGAAATGCACATTATTGAAGTTTAATATCTATACATATCTACATAGAAACCATTAATTTCTTAGGATAATCTACAGATATAATTGACTTGTTTGGTTATATAATTACATATATTACAAAATATTTTGTAAAACCATAAATAGCAGATTACAATCTTTCTATTAGCTAGTTATGCAGCATTTGAGCAAGGCACTTACTTTAATAATTAAGAGAGTAAGACCATGCAACAAATCAAAGTCAAGAGGGAACAGTTAAAATGAACTGGAGGTGTTTTCCAGAGTTCAAAACATGCTGTAAAAATAGTTAAAGCTACCTTGTCAAAGAAGTACAAAGTTTGAAACTGGTAGCTGTTTCTGTTGAGTTTGAGGCAAGTAATTCCTGCATTGTTGGTACATCAAATCACAGATTTGATACCAAATCACATATAATAGTGTATCATGTACCACACAAGAAGGTAATAGCATAACTGTTGTTTTTCCAGTATGTGCCTTGTAATAACATGTAATTTCCTTAAAATAATACTTAAAAGCCTGTGATAGCTTGTGTTGCAGATTACAAAAATAAACCCTCAATTCAGTGAAGGGATTTTTGTTTGATTTGGCTTTGTTTAAATTACATGCTCTTTAGGGTCTTGAAGAAGGAAGGAAGGATTGTTTAATGGAATTGCTACAGTCTCAGCATTCTATTTAAAAACTGGTAGATATGTATAATTACTTACACATACTACTTACACATGAAGGATAAGACATGAGAGGAGAGCACACAGATGTGGAGAAACAAGCACTTAAAAAATCCAGAGACTTACCCATTCTCATGTGGACACTGTGGACAGACCAAAATGAATAGAACAAAAACAGGCATGGAAGGAGGACAACACAACTTCTACCACAGATTTGTTGTTCCTATTGCGTTTTCTTTAATAATAACAAAGGACAGTCTCTTGAGTTCTGCAGGTCCCATGTGTGAGTCAGGAATGAAGTTCCTCAGGCTGTTAGCCATATTTACCACATTTCTTGTTACTTGCTATGTGATTCTTTCCTATTCCACTTTTTATGTCCTCCTTTTCATTTACTTTAGCTGTGATCTGTAATTTGTGCATTTATCCTTAATTGCCAGGTTAGAAGCCTGATAAAAATGCCACCTTCTTTTTGAGAGAGAGGTTCTGTTAGCTTCGTTATATTCTGTTGTTCCCCTCAAATATCTTTTCAGTTCATCTGCAGTGAAATCTAACTAGCTCTGAGGTGCCTATAACAGGGTTTTTTTCATTACACAAGTTTCTCTGCAAAGTAGGTGATGACTGAGAGTAGGTGCATAGGGTAGCATGGCAAAAGCAGTAAGGAGCAGAACAGGTGAAACATAAAGCACCGTAGTCACAGATGTATGTAACCTTACTGAACTGATCATTTCCTACCCTCTTATTTAGCCTCAATAAAACTCAAATTTGATGTTCACGATTATTTAATTCAATAAATTTAATTTCATACCAGAGGCAAGTTAAAAAAAAAAAAAAAGCTGCATTAGAGGCTAGCAGATACAGAGTACATCACACTTTGTATTAAAATTTCACAGTAAAAAGAGCCTCTGCCTAGTCAGCTGGCAAGAACAGCAACTGTATGTCAACACCTCTGATAACACTGTGTGCATGATCAGAGTCCAACTGAAGTTAATAGAAGTCTACTGACTAAATTGAAAGTAAAATTTAGGGTCCGTATCCCTATTTCAAGAATGTGCAACAGAAAAGCTATCCTTAAGATCACTAGGAAGATAAGAAGATTGAAGAGGTTTTGTTTCCCTGCAGGCTGTGCCATGTAGTAGAAATGTTAAGCCTGAGTCATATATGTTATTTAAGCAAAACCTTTATTATTAGCTGACTCTAACTGTTTTCAAGTGGTTGAGCAGATGCTCTGAAATTCAAGAAAGGCTTCATGAATTGATCAAAATATAACAGAATTACTGGCAATGAGCTCTTTTCAACTGAAATCTGTGCTGTTCTTTCTCCTAAATCTGCAAGAGTTTTCCTTTGTGCTAACAGAAAGAATGTTACATTCTCAGTGCTTCTGTTCTCAAGTTGCAAAAAATAACCTTTACTGTTATTTCATGTTGTAGTGTTATTGTTTCCATTGAAACACCTTTCACATGCTTGAAGGATGTCTCTATAGACAGGGTTATTGTTGATCGCATGTCACCAAAAGTCAGGTCAGAGTTTCAACATAACACTTCAAAATAACGGGAGAATTAACTGATACCCAGTTCCACACAAGTAATACCTTGTGATATCACTGGTAAATTAGATGGTTTCCCTGGGGCAGCCCTCTTACAAAGAAGTAGTAAGATATTGGTAATAGTATGTGGTGTTATTGGCTTCTTGTAATGGGAAAAATAATTAATAAAGAAGCTTACACAATGAACAATTAGAATTATACGATATGAACTATTTTAAAAAACCCAGCATAAGCTGCATTTAAGAACTAGAAAATTTGGGAAGTTATACCTACAGCGTGATACAGAGTAAAACATATAGTCTGAGAAGCAGTCTTTGGCTGCTCTTCCACAAGCAATTGGGTCAGCATAATACCTTGTTACCACCAGAAAATACTTATTCCTTCTTCTCTACCTCCCCTCACTTATCATGCCTTCATTTCTTCCTCCCTTCCACTGCTTTTGGCCACATCATCCTCCTCTGACACTTGCTCTTGGACATGTAAACATTCTTTACTGGCCTAAAACTTCACTGATTTAAAACACTTCAGAAAACTTCGCATTTTATTTTTCCTTCTATTGTGGTAATCTTCTACCATTTGATGGGTTAAAGTAGCTCACAGAGGGACCTGACAAAGCACAGGTTAGCAGTGGATGCCAAAGTAAGCAGCAGAGAAAGGACATCTAATTTTATAGATGGTAAACTTGTTATGTCAGGTCATGCAATCTCTTGGAATCAGAGTAAGATGAGTTAGTCGAGGGCAAAACAGGAAGAAGGGCTTCCTACTTTAAAAAGTAACAAAAACATTAAGCAAGTATCTTCTGTAGTATAAGTAATGTCTAGTTTGACATTCAGATGAGTAGCTAAGAATATTTTTTTTTTCAGCAAAGGAATAATTTACCACAATACAACAGTTTAGAGAACCTGCCCAAAAAGAGTTTCTTAAGATCCAGGAATTTCTAGGTTTTTTTAAAAACCCACGAAATTACAAGCCTGATAGCAGTGGTACTTACTTGTGATGTGGAAGAGCTATATGGCATGGTCTGCAGCCTTGGTCTCTAATATCCAGAAAAATGGGCAAAATGACCCCCACTCTATTAGCTGTTATTCCTATTTGTCGTGGTTTGAGCCCAGCCGGTAACTCAGAACCACACAGCCGCTCGCTCACTCCCCCCCCCCCCCTTCTTCCTCCCCCCGCTCCCGGAGGGATGGGGAGGAGAATGGGAAGAATGTAACTCCCACGGGTTGAGATAAGAGCAGTCCCGCAACTAAGGTATAACACAGAACCACTACTGCTACCACCAATGATAATAACGATTAGTGAAATAACAAGGGGAGAGGATACAATTGCTCACCACCCGCCGACCGATACCCAGCCCGACCCGAGCAGTGATCTGGGCCTTCCGGGTAACTCCCCCCGGTTTATATACTGGGCATGACGTGCTGTGGTATGGAATACCCCTTTGGCTAGTTTGGGTCAGGTGTCCTGTCTCTGCTTCCTCCCGGCTTCCCCTCCTCCCTGGCAAAGCATGAGACTGAGAAAGTCCTTGGTTGGAATAAACATTACTTAGCAACAACTAAAAACATCGGTGTTATCAGCGTTGTTCCCAGGCTGAAAGTTAAAAAACACAGCACTGCACCAGCTACTAAGCAGGAGAAAAATGACTGCTATAGCTGAACCCAGGACAGTATCCACCCCTTATTCCATACCATTCACGTCATGCTCAGATCCCACATCTCTCAGCACACCATCACCCCTGTCCCATATATACACATATATATACACCCACACCCACACACAGAGAAAGATATCGTTCCCTAGTCCATGGACCAATCCCTGTAAAATTGCTGAACTCATCCAGTCCATGATGTCAGGCTCCATCTCTTGTAATAGTCTTTCAGGGCAGGAGGGACGGTACATAGTGTTGGGTTGTTGCCTGCTGATGATACCGCCAAACTCATCTGGTCACTGCTGAGCTCGTCTGGTTTCCTCAAAATTCATTCTTTGTTGAGGTGGTGATCGGAGGGAAGTCAGGGTCAATGGCTGGTGACCTGAAGATATCTAGCTGGTGGGCTATAAAAGTGTTATAGAGCAGGCAACAGCGTACAATTGAGTTCATTGGCTGTTTTCCCCCAAAATCAAATCCCCTTGAGGTACACATCGGACTTCCCCATCTTCCCGCATTACCCACCAAGTATATCCAGGTCCCTGAGCAAAAGCAACCCCACGAGTGGGTTTGCCTTTACCTGAAGCAGGAATAACCCAGACTGTCTTCCCCAACAAATTCTTTATGTGCACCACAGGAACTTTATCCCCCTCTACAGTCCGTAAAAGTTCTGATTGGGCTGGGCCAGCCCTGTTGGCAGATCCCCTACTGTTGACCAACCAGGTGGCTTTTGGTAAATGTGTATCCCAGTGTTTGAAAGTCCCACCACCCATTGCTCTCAGTGTAGTTTTTAACAGCCCATTGTACCGTTCGATTTTCCCAGAGGCTGGTGCATGGTAGGGGATGTGGTATACCCACTCAATGCCATGCTCTTTGGCCCAAGTGTCTATGAGGTTGTTCCGGAAATGAGTCCCATTGTCTGACTCAATTCTCTCTGGGGTGCCGTGTCGCCACAAGACTTGTTTCTCAAGGCCCAGGATAGTGTTCCGGGCAGTGGCATGGGACACAGCGTATGTTTCCAGCCAGCCGGTGGTTGCTTCCACCATGGTAAGCACATAGCGCTTGCCCTGGCGGGTTGGTGGGAGTGTGATATAGTCAATCTGCCAGGCCTCCCCATATTTGTACTTCAGCCATCGTCCTCCATACCAGAGAGGCTTTAACCGCTTGGCTTGCTTAATTGCAGCACATGTTTCACATTTGTGAATAACCTGGGCAATAGTGTCCATCGTTAAGTCCACCCCTCGATCACGAGCCCATCTATATGTTGCATCTCTGCCTTGATGGCCTGAGGTGTCATGGGCCCACCGGGCTAAAAATAATTCACCCTTACGTTGCCAATCCAAGTCCATCTGAGCCACTTTAATCTTAGCAGCTTTATCCACTTGCTGGTTATTCTGGTGTTCCTCAGTGGCCCGACTCTTGGGTACATGAGCATCTACGTGGCGTACCTTCACCACCAGGTTCTGCACCCGAGCAGCGATATCTTGCCACAATGCAGCAGCCCAGATGGGTTTACTTCTGCGTTGCCAGTTGCTCTGCTTCCATTGCTGCAACCACCCCCACAGGGCGTTTGCCACCATCCATGAGTCAGTATAGAGATAAAGTACTGGCCATTTTTCTCGTTCAGCAATGTCCAAGGCCAGCTGGATGGCTTTCACCTCTGCAAATTGACTCGATTCACCCTCTCCCTCAGCAGTTTCTGCAACTTGTCGCAGGGGACTCCACACAGCTGCCTTCCATCTCCGATGCTTTCCCACAATACGGCAGGACCCATCAGTAAACAAGGCATATTGCTTTTCACTCTCTGACAGTTCATTATATGGTGGGGCCTCTTCAGCACGCGTCACCTCCTCTTCTGGTGACATCCCAAAATCTTTGCCCTCTGGCCAGTCCATGATGACTTCTAGAATTCCTGGACGACTGGGATTTCCTATTCGAGCTCGTTGTGTAATTAGTGCGGCCCACTTACTCCATGTAGCATCCGTTGCATGATGTGTAGAGGAGACCCTGCCTTTGAACATCCAGCCCAGCACAGGCAACCGGGGTGCCAGGAGGAGCTGCGCTTCAGTTCCAATCACTTCTGAGGCAGCTCGAACCCCTTCATAGGCTGCCAGTATCTCTTTTTCAGTGGGAGTGTAGCTGGCCTCGGATCCTTTATATCCCCGACTCCAAAAGCCAAGGGGTCGACCTCGAGTCTCCCCTGGAGCTTTCTGCCAGAGGCTCCAGGTAGGACCATTCTCCCCAGCTGCGGTATAGAGCACATTTTTCACATCTGGCCCGGCCCGGACTGGTCCAAGGGCTACTGCATGAACTATTTCTCGTTTAATTTGTTCAAAGGCTTGTTGTTGCTCAGGGCCCCATTTGAAATCATTCTTCTTCCGGGTCACGTGGTAGAGAGGGCTTACAATCAGACTGTAATTTGGGATGTGCATTCTCCAGAACCCCACGACACCTAAGAAAGCTTGTGTTTCTTTCTTGTTAGTTGGTGGAGACATTGCTGTTCTCTTGTTGATCACGTCTGTGGGGATCTGGCGGCGTCCATCTTGCCATTTTATTCCCAAAAATTGAATCTCCTGTGCAGGTCCCTTGACCTTATTCCGTTTTATGGCAAAACTGGCCTTCAGCAGGATTTGGATTATCTTCCTCCCTTTCTCAAAAACTTCTTCCGCTGTATCACCCCACACGATGATGTCATCAATGTATTGCAGGTGTTCTGGAGCTTGCCCCTGTTCCAGTGCAGTCTGGATCAATCCATGGCAGATGGTAGGGCTGTGTTTCCACCCCTGGGGCAGTCGGTTCCAAGTGTACTGGACGCCCCTCCAAGTGAAAGCAAACTGTGGCCTGCATTCTGCTGCCAAAGGGATTGAGAAAAATGCATTGGCAATGTCAATTGTGGCATACCACTTGGCTGCCTTTGACTCCAGTTCATACTGAAGTTCTAACATGTCCGGTACGGCAGCACTCAATGGTGGTGTGACTTCGTTCAGGTCACGATAGTCTACTGTTAATCTCCACTCTCCATTAGACTTTTGCACTGGCCATATGGGGCTATTAAAGGGTGAGCGGGTCCTGCTGATCACTCCTTGGCTCTCCAGTCTGCGGATCAGCTTACGGATGGGAATCAAGGAGTCTCGGTTGGTGCGATATTGCCGCCGGTGCACTGTTGTGGTCGCAATTGGCACTTGTTGTTCTTCGACCTTCAGCAACCCCACAACAGAAGGATCCTCTGAGAGACCGGGTAAGGTGGACAGCTGCTTAATTTTTGACATTAAACGAAATAGGATGTTCCTACGACGGGATGGCCGTGGGTAAAACACACTCCGTATGTTTGCCAACATGCTGATCCCCAGCACAATCAGCAGGCAGGTTTCAAGGGTACTCAAAGGCCATCTAAAACCTTCAGAACTCTCAATTGCTGTTGCAAATAGGCTGGTGGGGGAACGGGGGGTGAAAGAGAATGCTTCCTTCGTAAGTTTACCCCCCGAGGAGAAAAAAAAAGATATGCAATTGCTAAAATATTTCATTATATACCTCCCAATGTATAGTGGTGATGGCCACGCTGGAAGCACAAACCAGACCAGTTTCATGATCAATGAGTCTATTGTATTACAAGTCATTACCATGAAGTACAGTGAAACAAGAACCTTAGCCCAGGCCCCCCAGCCGATAAACGCTAAAACAGCAAATAGTGGCTGTAAGTAAGGTACAACATGCTGAAACTCTGAGATCAAGCGCAACACGTCTGAGAGCCAAATAATCACCATTGTGACGAGTAGTAACAATGAATGCTTATCACAAATATGATTAAACACACTCTGGTCAGATTTCTCGTTATCTCAACCTTTCGAGCCCCACGTTGGGCGCCAAAAAGAACTGTCGTGGTTTGAGCCCAGCCGGTAACTCAGAACCACACAGCCGCTCGCTCACTCCCCCCCCCCCCCCTTCTTCCTCCCCCCGCTCCCGGAGGGATGGGGAGGAGAATGGGAAGAATGTAACTCCCACGGGTTGAGATAAGAGCAGTCCCGCAACTAAGGTATAACACAGAACCACTACTGCTACCACCAATGATAATAACGATTAGTGAAATAACAAGGGGAGAGGATACAATTGCTCACCACCCGCCGACCGATACCCAGCCCGACCCGAGCAGTGATCTGGGCCTTCCGGGTAACTCCCCCCGGTTTACATACTGGGCATGACGTGCTGTGGTATGGAATACCCCTTTGGCTAGTTTGGGTCAGGTGTCCTGTCTCTGCTTCCTCCCGGCTTCCCCTCCTCCCTGGCAAAGCATGAGACTGAGAAAGTCCTTGGTTGGAATAAACATTACTTAGCAACAACTAAAAACATCGGTGTTATCAGCGTTGTTCCCAGGCTGAAAGTTAAAAAACACAGCACTGCACCAGCTACTAAGCAGGAGAAAAATGACTGCTATAGCTGAACCCAGGACACTATTCTTTGTCAAACTTTATAGTAACTAGTCAGGTTTTTCCTGATGTGAATTTTTTTCAAATTTCAAAAATTGTGACATGAAAAAACATTTCCTACTCAAGTCCTCATACCACTGGTTTAAACACTGGCAGGTTTTTTCTCTATTTTTAGAAACTTTTCTTTCTTTGTTTCTTTCTGAGATTGTTTACTGCATTTCATGAGAGGACTCAGAGGGGAAAAGCTTTAATTCTCAATAACATGTCTGGGATGCACTCCAATTTGAATTTTCTTATTTCAGTGGACTTGGTGCCAGGACTGTATTTGCAATACAATAAGGAATACCAGCAGACAGTCCTAAGGAGGTTTGCAAGGATGCCAAAAATTCCCACCAATACTTAACTCTCTTGCATTCTCCACTATCATGGACCACATCCTTTATCCCATTGTGTCCCTGACAGAAGCCGTGGCAGATCTGTCATGAAGCTCCCATTTGACTCCAACACTGCATTTCATTTCCATATAATGAGCATGAATTAGGCAAGAGTAAGGATGGAAATTCAAAATATAATGCACTGAGTGGTGGCAGCTATATATTGCTTTTAAAATCACAAAGTATAAAACTGTATATTTTTGTCTCTTGTTTTCTCTTAGCATTGCTGTAATACTAGGTGACATGGATTGCAACGTCGTTTAGTGTCAAAGTTTTTGAAGCTGGTTTCAGAATGTATCCTGTAGTTTCCTTGCTTATTTTGTTCTGTTTTGTCCTCTGGCTCTTACTTCGTATCACATGTGAACCACTAGAGTTTAAGTGAAATCCTTCGTAATACTCACTGTGTAAAATTCTAAGCTCCACACATGCCTGCTTGGAACGTCTCTTTTGTTTGGTGGGAGTAACACATAGCAGCACTCTCATTAGCAGATTTGTGTGATCTGTTCTCTTTCTGAGCAGTTCTTCCTCAGAGTTTGCATTCACCGCTTTCTTCATTTATACTTTGCAAGACCAAGCTCAAAACATCAATTATATTATCTGAGTATACGGTTTAATTAATAATGGGGATATATGTTTTGTTTAAATATTTTAAAGGAAAAGAACCTGGTGCCCCACCCAAGATCCTAGATACTAAAGTGGAGGAGAGCTCCGAAGTACCCTTTTTAGAAGACACATCATCATCACCAACAGATATTCAACAGCATTTATGGCAGGTTTCCACAGATATTGAAAACACTGAAAGGTATGTGTAGCACTTCATTCCTAAACAAAGCAAATTTCCATCTAGGGTTTATTTAGTCTTTTACAATTAGGAAACTGGTGTTGCTAGTATTGAAGATATTGGTAAATTAGATCACCTGTTAATATTTCTGTTACATTTAACATACCTGAGAGCAACTCCTAAAAGAAGGGCAGAGAGACGTGACATGCTTAATTTGGCTAGTTACCAGGGGATAATCAGCAAAAACAAAGCATGGGAAATTACGTTGTTAGGGGGCCAGATTCTCTGAAAGAGGCAACTTTAGTCTCGAGTGGTTTCTGGTTTTGTACCTGAAATCTGCTTGCCTGCCGTTCTGCATTCATAGGTTGAAAGCACAGAATCTAGTTCATTTATGTTGCTTTTGCCCATAGTTATCAATGTGAAAGCCTTAGGAGGGGAACATCATTCACAGGTTTGTCAAAGTGGACTTCTCTTACCCTCTTAACTGTGCAGTTGAAAGACAGAAATGAGACACGTTAGTGGGAGTAATCCTGATGGCCAACATTTCTTTGCAAGAAGTATGTGATGGCTGTGTATATTAAGCTGCTGATGAGATTTTAATGGTTATCATGTTTGTATAAAACGAAGTTCTACTAAGAGAGTAACCTGGAGATTAAATCTGAGAAATTTCTTATTAGACATACTGCTTTATTTCAAAGAGACATTTTATATGTAGATGAATGACACAAGACCAAATCCTGAAAGCCTTAAGACATTACAAGCCTGCATACAATATTGCTGGTCTGCCATCTACCTGTAAAACAGGAACCTTTTTTCAACTTTTGGCCTCTCTCAAAACATATCCAAACGTACCTTGCTTTGTGAGATGATATTTTATTACCATATTTTTCATCTACTGATGAAAATTAGAAAATTTCATGCCAGATTCTCCTGAGATGGGTGAGAGTGACTGCTCTGTTTCTAAAATTTTCACTTAATGTGCAGGGATCTTAAATATCATGGGTTAGCTACATGTATTGTAATTTCCTTTTGAACAATGAAACACATTCATGGCACAAGCGACAAACTTCTGATAAGGGATATCAAGTTGACATTAGTACTAGCTTGTCCTAAAAGATGTATTGTGTATTTTGCCACTAGGATCACATTGTGCCCACCAACTCATTTAATATGATTTCATACTGAAGTGCCAGAATAGATCATAAATTTGGACCAGATGCAACTAGTTAATATCAGACTGGCTTAAAAGTGCTCCCTTATTAAATCTACTGCCCTTTTTTGTATGGATCTTCTGAAACATGTATGTGAACCAAATGCTTGCCCAATAGATTTTTGTATTCATTGCTCCATTATTTCAGCATACAAAGCTATCCTGTGAGCCATTCCCCATGCAGTCTTCGACTGCTGTTCTACTGTATCTCTTTCAATTTTTGTTTCCACAGAGATATTAGAGAAATGAAAAACCTTTTAAGTAAACTCAGGGAGACTATGCCTTTACCACTGAAAAATCAAGGTAGGTTTTGTATTTTTTTCATGTAAGGAAAATTAAGATAATTAAAGGGTTTGCCTTCCATCGCATTAAAAAAAAAAAAAATAATAGAAATTACAAAAAGAAAAATCTACGGAAGTCTCTTCCCTACTGACTCTGTGGGGTCAGAATTTAGTATGTGAACTTTGGCCTCTCAAGTTTCACATGAGGTATTCTGCAATTTTATAGATGTGGTATCTACGGATAAAATAATAGACTTTTCCTGGTGACATGAAGGAACCACCTCTACTAATTCCCTGATGTAACCAGAATAAGAACATAATGAGACATACATAGCCCTTAGCCTGAAACCATGCCTGACGATGGCTCAAATTCAAAGTGAATTCTAAAGATTTTGCAAGATAGCTCAGTGATAGTGCATGAGTTGGCGCCAATATATACATTTTGTACGAATTTAAAAGTAGTTAATATAAAAGCTATAAAGCTAACCAGAAATAGGGAGATCATATTGTGCTAACTTTTCCAGACAAGTGCTGCTTCTCTTGATGTGCCAAGATGTTCCAGTGCTGCAGTTTTAAATGAAAATTCTCCCTTATATGTACGAATGGCCACCCTATAATGCTGCGGGGGTTTATGTTTAAATTAATCCAGAATTTACCTTAGGATCGACTTTTCCAAACTTGCATGTCTGCAAGATCTCAAGCTACTTATCTTTAGGTTTTATTTGGGACCCTAACTTTATTCATTCATGCAGGAACATTGTGGCTTAGGTCTTGCATTTCTGGAGGTGTAATTTCTTTTTGGTTTCATTAATGAACTGGTATTCTCCTTGCCAAAATTTCTATTGCATTACCATGGAGACCCAGATAATTAGCATTACAAGACCCTTATTTACAAAATTCAGGTTATTATTTTCTCTATGCCTAGAGCAATGGGATCTATTAATTAATCATATAGTTGCTGTTAGAATGTGTAAAAGATAAAAACTCTTTTGTGTGTGTGCATGTGTACATGCTTGTATTAAAACGTGGGGTTTTTCATCACAGATGATAGCAGCCTCCTAAACTTGACTCCATATCCATTGGTAAGAAGACGGAAGCGAAGATTCTTTGGACTGTGTTGTCTTGTCTCAAGTTAGAAGATTAAGCACAGAAGCACCAAGAAAATCGCAACTTTGATTAAACCACTATTATTTGACCACTGAAAGATGAACATTGCTACTCTTGATTATAAAGTACATTTTCTACACTAGCCTATTCCTTTTTCTCTTCTGCTCCATCCCCCTTTTCAAAATAAGAGTTTTAATAGTTTAAAGTTATGGTGGTCATAAAAGAGCTGAGGAATAGATCTAGCATAACTAAGAATGTTTTTAAAACTTTTTAAAGTATGTTTTGCATGCTTATTTTCAACCACTCAAAGACATATGAATTATGGTTAATAGATAACTTTAAAGGGGATTTTTAGTGTTTGAACTGCAGCTAAAAGTTTGTGCATAGTACAGTACTCTTATTAGTATCATATTAAAATACTTGATAATATTCTAACAGTCTTTACGCGTAGAAAACTATTTAACAGCAAAAGTATTAAAGTTCTAAAACATTTAAACAACATTGTAACAGAATTTGCACAAAACCTCCAGTTGCTTTTTGTGCTCTCATTCATATTTAGTCTTCCACTATATCTCAATTTAAAAGCTTCATAGAAAAATATCTTAATTTATGACATACAAACCGTATATGAAAATACTTAGAACTTGTAAATACAGAGAAATCATAATACCTACACACTGTACAATGCATAGAAGCAACAGATTTCCTTTTAAGCTGATAGTATCTCTACAAGCTTTTTGGGGGGGAGAAATAAATAATTTATTAAAAGAAGAGTATTAAAAAAAACCCAACAATGTAAAACACAACACCAACCCATTTTGTTTTCAATAGAATTCAAAGCATGGTGTCTGCATATAACTAAGCATTAATTCTTATAGGGCATGCCAGAATTATCTGAGACTGTAAGATATTAAACGTTTTACATTGTTAATAAAGTTTTTTATTTAACTTAAATGTTGTCTTGTTTCTAGTTATATTGCCAGAATATGTCTTTTTTTCTAATTTTGTTTTGACTACTACGCAAAGTTTTGGTCATTTTTCCATTTTAAGAAGTATATTTATAAAGACAGATAAAAAATTATGATGAATATGTAAATGCTAAAATGACAGCTAGTAGCAGCAGTAGATATTAATAGGTCATACTTACTGTACTGATACTTTAGGATGATAGGCAAGACACCAGCACTAATCTCATGCTAGACTGTAATGCTATGAAGCCCATAACAATCTGTAACGACGGTACAAAGCAGGTCACCATAACCTTGTTAGTAATACATGAAGAAGGTGACTGTGAGCTGTTCTGCCATTCCACCATGACCCAGCATAACCCAGAACCAAATTCTTTTTTCCTGCGTAAGGGCATAGTGATGGGTAGACAGGTATTATTTTCTTGCCACAGGTAACACCTATGCCGTTAAATTCTCCATCGGACTTTTTTGGTAGGATATTAGTATGCTACCCAAAGCAGTTTGTTCAGTTTTTTCGGGATATCTATTAATTGAACCTACAAAGTTTGATCTGACTGATTTTTCTACCAAGTTTTTCTCCTGAAATGCTGTTTGCTAAGAAAGGAAGGAAACACCCACATCATCAGAAATATTAGTGTATCGTCTATAGCAAGGACCAAAAATTCAGATCTAATTCCCAATTAGAGAAGGCAGGAACTTTTTTTCCTAAAAGAGCCACACTGCTCCTGTTTTAGACATTCATGTAACCGAGCTTCCAGCATTTCTCTGGAAGGACATTTTTTTTTTTCAGTCAGATAAACCAGAGTGTTTCGGGTTTTTTCCATGTTGGACTGATCTGTTCACCTTTCACCTTTCAGTACCCCAGACAGAAAATATATTTTTTTTATACTTGGGCCCCCAAATAAATACTTTAAATGCAACAAGGGCAAATAAATCTAAAATGCCCTTATGGAAATTGTGTCTTTTCATGCATGACTATACTCTTTAAATAGCACAGAAAAAGGTAACTTCAGTATCTTACAAGACGTCAGGTCACAAATTATTCATGGCATTTAACATGGGGAGATCCCTAAAACTCAAAAAACTGTGCTTGTGAGCATGAATGCATTTTTAAGAAGAATGGAATCAAAGTCCACAGCATGACGTTTTTTCAAAGTTATTTCTTTGACATTTTCCTCACATCCCTCATGAACTATGTCCACACTAATCAGATCCAAGTTCCCTGTAATTGGTTAAAGTACGTCCAAAAGATGGCAGCACTAACAGGTTTTCATTAAAAGTCTACAAACCAATACGCTTGCTCTGTGGCTCCATCCCCACAGATAGGCTTGGTTTTTCAAATGTTAAAACTTTGGAAAAATTACTCCTGATGTCTTATGGCTATTAAAAATATTGCCTGGGAAAACGATCTGTAATTACAATTAACAAATTAATTTTGGTTTAGCATAAGTTAAATAACCAGACTGATACTACTTTATTAATTCTGAAGACATTAATGCCAAAAAAACAGTGTATGAACACACAACTGAATATGCAGTGATGCTACAAGAGAAAAAGAGCAAAAGAAAATGTCACACAAGAGTTCTTTTAAAATCTTGTTATATTGGTACGCACAGAAATTGGTGCACACACTGTATGAAGTCAGTATGATGCCTTTTTCCAACAACTAGTCGCAAAGGAAGATGGGCAGATTAAGCAGGAAGTGTCTAGTGCAGTACCCACCCACGTATCATCACATGGAAGTTAACATGCCAAGTTACATGAAGCTCATGTCTCTGTATTTTTACTGCATCTATTGTAATGGAATATACATTAGTGACACAAATGTATACATGTTAATTAATTTTGCAAAGCTTTTGACATCACAATGAGTTGCACAAATTTAGCACATTCTGTGAAAGAAACAGATCTACCTATATTGTCTTTAAAGTCCCTTTTGGTTGTTTTAAAAGTGTACAGTAATATGCACATCCTTGTACCTCTTGTTATTCTGGAAAAATTAGTTGTGTCTCTTCTTCCTGAACTAAAGACTAATAAAATTTCAGTCTTTGCTCATTTTGAAGACTTTCCATATTTCTAATCAATTTTACAGCTTCTCTCAAACCCCTGCTATATATCGTACCCTTTATTAATCCTAATGGACACATGCTGTAGTCCCTAGGCTTTATGGCCACTGAAGGCATATTGGTGATCAAGGATGAATGGAATGTCCTCCTGTTACCTATTAATAGATAGTGGACATGAACCAAGACCTGGTAAGTATCTGAACTGAAGAGGTGTTAAGGGATAAATTGTCTTAGGTGTGCAGAAGATTATATTTCACTAAAACTCAAAAGGAAATGAAACTTTTCTTAAGCCCCAGAATATTATGTAGGTCCAAGAAGGATAAATGTTAATGATAGTTTAATGGAATAGGGCAATGTGGGATCAAAGTTCGAAAGTTCCCACAACAAAACGGTACACAAATTATTTAGAGATTATTTAGAACCATTCCTTTGAGGTTTTTTTATTTTCGAAGTATTACAGAAAAGACAACTTTACATTGATAAATATCAGAATGCATGGAAGGAAACAATGTAGAGAAAATACTGAGGAAAACAGTACTTGCTGTTCAACCAAACAACAGTACTTGCACGCTTAAAAGGGTTTGAACATTTTAGATGAAATGATTTAGGTTAAAGGCACTACAACTTTTTTGCTGTACCCACCTAAAATGTCAAGTTCCACTAACTCCTTTTTTTACTAAAACTTTGTGTATGTTGGCTTTTCAGAACAAAACTAAATTCTAATCACCATTCACTTGTAATACCATTCTTCTTTTCACAGGTATTTCATGTCACAAAAATATCTGTCTAAAAGTCAGTTATCTACATACAGTGTAAAGTTAGCATTTTCAGAGCAAAATACAATCATACAGAAATAGATAATAAACACATACTGCAGGCTGCATGTTTACTTACCCAGTAGTAAAAGTTAGCATGCAAAATCTGAATATTAACTTATGCAATAACTTTCAGAAGTTGTATTTCTTGCTCTCTCGATAAATATTCCTCTTTGCTTTTTCTTCCTTTAGGTTACTTAGCTCCTGTATTTGCTGCCTTTACCTGGAAAATTATTTTTTTAGGCATCTGGGAAAATTTAAAGAAAGAACTTCTACTGTCTGCATTGAAACAAGGCTTTTAATATTTTTTGTGTTGCAACTTAGAAGAAAAGTAATAAAGCTTCTGGAGCTGGGGTGGAAGGGTAGAGAAAGTTGTTGATCCCAAGAGCAACCCTCTTTTGGCTGCCTTTTTCCAGATTCAAACCATTAATCTATTTCAGTCAGCAGAAGATACAATAGCAGCAGAAACAGCAATTGCACATGGAACAGGTCTGGCAGATGTTCTAAAGAGAGAACATTATTTAAGATTCAGAACACTTAAGAGATTTGGAAAGATTTGGCAAAGCAGATCCGTAGAATTTAATTGTAACAGAAGAGATTTCCTTAAGTCAAGGTTATCTATCTAAAAAAATGATGTCTTTCAAAGAATTAACAGTTTGCTTTTTCTCCTTTGAAAGAAATAGTCAAATTCTCATTGGTACAAACCCACAAAAAGACTTTCTTGTTAGACTTTCTTTCATGCTTCTTCCAGTACCTTGCATTCCTAGTGCCTGGCACAAGCAACCTAGTCTCTCAGAAAGGAAACTTCATCCTCCTAGTCTTCCCTAATTCTTTTATTCTGAAGTTGGGCTTAATACCACAGGAACTTCTTTAATTTTGATACCTCACTAGACAGCTGACCTGAACTGAGGAAGAACCTCAAAGGGGAGCTTAACCAACCTGCCATGCTTGTTTGGCAAGTTAGCCTTTTTACAGCAAACTATCATGTACTGGTTATCTAAATACAGAAATGAAATCCTTGAGTCTAGTATCATATTAAGAAAGTTTTTAAAATGAATGCCCAGATACTTCCGAGGTCTGTGAAACACCTATCAGTATCTGAGTTTTTTATATTTTGTTTTAAAAAGTTTCTGTTGCCTGCTATCTGAAGCCTGTTTGAGACAGCTCATTAGTGTCCACTACTGTAGGCTTCCTGTTGCCTTCAAAAATAGATTATTTTTCCTGTAATGGTTACCTCATTTAATAATTCTGAGTTTGTAAATATCCCCAGGCTTCTTGTATAAGCCCAAGTCAAGAGTTTAACCAATTCCCCTCTAAACATAATGTGGAAAACTCAAGCCTGCATGGTGAATTTCATATACTACAAAGTCCCATACACCCACATTTCTTACATATATATGGAAAAGTTTGCTTTACTGCACTAGTTTTTACAAGTTCAGGGCTGACTCCATTTGGTTTTCTGTAATATTTCAGGATTAATGTTTTTCAATGTAATTTTTTAATAAATTATTTGGATCAAATCATTAATTTTGAGCTTGAACTTTTTTTCTTAACAACTAGAATTAAGCTACAAATCACAAAAATCTCATACTTTTCAGACTAATACAGGTGAAGTGTTTTGGAATAGGTGCTTTCCTTGAAAATGGAAGAAAAGAGAGGTAAGAGTGAAAAGAGTGACAAAGAAACAGGAGAGATGTAACAGCTGAAGAAACAGATGGGTTTTATGGACTTTGCTGAATTTCCTGTAAGATGACAAAATAACTTACAATAGAGGAAATTAAGTAATCAGTAGGAATTATAAATAAACGCTACAAGCTTGTACCATGGCTTAAACTAGTATTTCTGTTACATTTAAAACAGTCTTGAAACTCCCTTCCCCTCAGATCTGGGTTCGATACTAAATAAAGTGTGATAAATATTTTGAAATAGATGTATATATAAAAACTGGTCGTCAAAGTTGATCAGCTGTTCTTGTTTGCATTGTCTTAGGACCATCTGTCTTCAGCTTTAAATTACTGTAGTGGAATTGTCCCAAAAATAAGCTATAGTTTTGGGGTTTTTTAATTAAAAGTAGGAGCTAAACATTGTCATTTGTGAATTTTTATCTTCAGAATATCACTGCATACTAATGTTGCCTCAGTTATGAATAGAGGATCCATAAAAGCAGCTTATAAAAACTAAGCTTTAAAATTCACTGGGATGAAAGAATGCTAAGTCATTATTCATGTACAGTTATTATACAGGATGTTTCTTACAGCTCAACTTAATTCTTTTTTGAAATTCTCTGATGCCTAAAAGTCTGCCAGGATATTTTATAAACTATTACACTAAGTTGAAGCCTCAGGAATATTTATATAAAATACAGATAAATAAGAATTAATCATTCTTCTTCACAGTACACTTTCTCAGTGGGACAAATATTTAGCTTACGCAGAAAAATGTAAACAGTCACATTTTGAATACTAGCTAGAGTTTAAATGAACTGTACTAAACAGCCTGTTCCTCTTACAGACTCTTCTCCTTTGTTGGTGTTATTTACACTCCAACATTTTAGGAAAATATTTGCATTTATAGATAAACATTTCCTTCTGATCTTATTTCTCTTTTTTTTTTTTTTTCAATATAAAACTATGATCTTGACAGGATTTTCTTGTACTGGATAATCACTGGTTTAGATTGTTTCTGTATTTTCCATCCATGTACTTGCATCTCTCTAATCTCTGGTTTCTTCACTCTTGTACTTCTGCAATTGCATATTTTCTGTTATCACTACCTCAGCTCATATTCTTCTTTGTCCCCTATAATTGTCTTTATGATTGTTATACTAGAATTTCTTGTGAACAGTTTCAGTGTTCTGGCATTTTTATTGTAGAAGCATTTTTATCAAGTTTTTTTATCCATCCTTGTTCTTATTTACTATGATTTGTTAAATGCCCCCACCAATTTAATATGTATTCAAATTAAGTGAAAATGTATTATACAAATTTATTTGAATGTGCTGAAAATAACTTTCCATTTTTTTAGGTGCATAAAAAAGTATACATACTTTATATCAATAAAGAGACAAAAGGATTTTCCCTGGTGACTCATGGTGAAGCTGTAATTTTTGTGCTGTGAATGTGTATTTCCTTCAGCTATTTGTAAAACAATATTTTTAAAAAGCTTTGACTCCGTGACTCCAGCCTTTGGTGCATTCTATAGCACAGTCTGTTCCCTAGCTATTAGCTGGATGGCAGATGCGCACATCTTTCTTCTGCTATCTGGGAAAGACAAATGAAGGAAACACCAGGTATCTACTTTGTTTCCTGGTGCCCATTGATAGAGGCTGATGTATGCTAGTAACAAGTGCCAAGACATGAATAGTGAAATTCACGTCTTATGCTGTTGTACAGAATACCATTGTAACTACCATAAATAGCTGCTGTAATGCTACATGGACGGTAATTACACTATCATTTAGATAGGTAATCTTTTGATGTCAGCAATTAGAACTAGAATCTAAAATGGCTATTTGAAACTACACGAAAGTATAAGGAACACTACTAAAACATAACACGATTGCTTTTCTGAACTTTAAGCCCCTATCCATTCCGTCATTAAATATAGTTTGATAGATAAATTATGCATAGAGATATACGAACTCTAATAAGGGTTACTTCAACCATCCTTGTCTTCAGATGAAGCTGATTCAGAAACCAAGAAGGGTACAAACTTCCATTCCCCAGAGTTGGCATCATGGGGTGATTGGAGATCACAGGAAGATCATGGGAGGATTACATATGAGATCTGAATTCTCCTAACTCCAATAACCCTTATAATCTCATTAAATAAGGAACATTTTAGGGAGGGAAGGGGGGTGTGTGGCAGGGATCATAATGTGTTGTGTCTTAAACTGTGGCTTGATTAAATATTTCCTTTGGCAACAGTACTGGCTCAGGCAGCACACAACTCCTCTGTTGCTCTCTACAGAATGACTGTCTAGAGAATTGAGCCAGTCAAAAATAAGCTCTAACGACCACAGCAACACTAAGGAAACTAGAGTGAAGAGGGTAGCATAATCTGTTAGATTAGTATTTATGAAATACATGTTCCTTAAATTATGCACAGGTATTAGATAATTAAGGGGTCCAGTCTCCAGTTATGTTACCCAAGCCCATCTCAGAAATCAAGATATATGACATGAAAAATTAGACTAGCACAAAGCCAGTAGGAAAAAGAGCAGATGCAAGGACTCTTGCCATCTACTGAGAGACCTATAAAGAAGGCTACAGGTAATTCTCTTTGCTTTTTGGCTTCTATGAGTATTTTTATTCTCAATGTTCCTAGCATCTACAGCATGAGTTACCCAGTAATAAAGGTACTGGTCTGAGACATAAAAGGTTGAAAGACGGTTAGATCTAGGTATTTAACTTTCAGACCAAATTGCAGTAACTGTTAAAATACCATGAAACAGTTTGTACTGATCCAGTGCTCTAATCCACTGTAGAAAACATAGGCCACGGATATTATTGTTAAGAAAGCTTAGGTGTTGCTCTCCCTCACATTGTGACTCCTATGAGACTTGCACTGCAGCTGCTCAGGTGGAAACACTTCCATGTCTAATGTGCCAAAAAGGAAAAAAAAGGAAACCACAGGCATGAACAGCATTTTCAAGAAGCTGTAAATGTTACCACTTTGAGGTTTAGGCATTTCTGAGGTAGGATTATACACCTAAAATCTGCTCAACTATAAAGAATCAGTCTGTCTTGAACCAGTACCCTACCACAGTATAAGATATGAATTGGATACCCCAGAATCCAGTTATTAAATGTTGACATGCTTAACACTGCTCCTGATAGCAAATGGTAAATTTTGCTACCGACTTCAACATGATGGATTGCTTACGTTCCACAAGAGCTTTGCTTGTTTGGTTTTTCACTTTTCAGTGGGAGTTTTATTAGAATGAATGGAGGTTTCACAATTCTTGACAGTCTTCTAATTTCCTGCTTTGATTCATGTAAGTATTAATCACCACATACTGTAATAACATGGTTCTTAGAACTTTGTAAACAATCTTTCTGGACAGACATCTAGTGTTAGGAAGTGGCACTTAATATCTATGCTTAAGATGAAATGGCCATAATTGCAAAAGAACAAAACCTCGGCAGAAAGGACTCTGAAAAATTAATAGAATTATAGAACAATAGCTTTTGTTTGCTTTTGTTTTCAGCTTGCTTACAGTGATCCTGCCAAAAGAATGTGGAATTGTGTTTCACAGTCTATGACTAGATCAATTTTAGAAGATAATTTTGATGCAGCAATCTCTTCTAGTTTCTCACTGCCTGTTCTTCCCTTCTCTGGACCCAAATACTATTTCATATTTGCACTTACTGATTAAAGTATGTAAGCAGAAAATGTTCTGAAAAACATACATTTATTTAAATGATAACACAATAGAAAATCTCATTTGAATTTCCAAATTTGATTTAGCCATTCTGACAGTACATATATTTAAATCCAAATATTTCTACACAAAGACTTGCAAACTGAAGTTTATCATATTCTACTGTAAAAGATTCCAAACACAAGTAATCACAACTGAACTTAGAATGGAGAACTAATCAGACTTGCATGTCTTTAAACAGAAGAATAGACTTTTGCCCAAAAGGTCTATTTAATAGTTTGAAGCACTGATATTTGCAAACAGATTTCTTAGGAATATATATATCATTTTAAAACAACAGCATTGCAAAGCATAAATAATTTTGATTTGAAAGGAAAATCATCTCTGCAGAAGTGAACACAAAAATAGGCCAGCATCTCAGTCACTACTAGAACTGTCTGAACTATCAGAAGATGAACTTTTTTCCTTTCGCCTCTTCTTTTTTTCCTTTTTATGATGTTTTCCTTTCTTAGATTTATTCTTTTTTTCCTTTTCCCTTTCTTTTTTATGTGATTTTTGTTTTTTTGACTTTGGCCCATCCTCTTCAGCTGCACTTGATGAGGAAGATCTAGGAAAAAAATATATATACACAGATTGATATATAATTAAAGAATAATGCCACAAACATAATGTGGGGGGCTTAATTTCAGTATTTATATAATGTCACAAATGGAATGTGGTGTAGAATTGTACATCCACTGGAAAGCTTATGATATCTTGGTCTGCATGTTCAACTGAACGATGACTTTTCTAATTAGACTATTGTGATAGATAATTAGACTACCTAATTAGACTATCGTGCCAGAAAAGCAGTATGTTTATAATAGGTTAATTAACAAAGGAATAGGCAAGTTGTGTTTATAACGTTCACTAAGAAAAGACTGAATACAGATTGACAGAAAACTGAAAGTATGACAATATGATAGAGCTTCCAGCTTTTAAAATATCTTATGATCAATAACAATGCTACAGTAATACCTTCAGACAAATCTTAACGTGTTTCTCTCGCATAAAAATCTAAGAGAAATATGTATGACAAATTTGGATGCTCTTGCAGCTGCTAATATTGGTCTCTAACCAGCAGTGATGAGTGATTACATACATACAAGAAATAAGATGACAGTAAAAGAAAAGACACGATTATTATACTCAAGAGGGCAGGTTTGTGCTATTGTTTATATGATTAATTATTAATTACTTGCATGTAAAGACTACAGCCAGCAGACTGACTCTTTTCTACTGTCTTTGTAAGTTTAAGTTAGAGCTACTTTATGTAAATAAGGAAGGAGATAAATGCCAATACAACCGGTGCTAAATCTTCTTTCCTTATTTCTGAAAAACACCATACTGTGGCCTCCAAATATATTATACGTTTCCTAGCTCTTAATGCAGTTCCTGGGATATTGTCTCATCAACAGTCCTAATGACTAACCAGTCTACAGTCTCATCTAAAACGAAAAAAGTTAAAAAATCAGTCAGCAGGCCAAAACTCAGATTCGCAATAGATTTGGGCATTATGACATTTCCCTTTGAAAATGCAGTAACACTTAACTTAGGCTTCTACGGTAACAGGAACATTAAAAGTCAACATATGCTAAGTAAAACAGAAATTTTCCTTTTGATAGCTACATATTACTCAGAGTGTGTGTGTCTACACATGCATGTGTGCACACAGTGAATCTTAGGGTCTCTGAACTGCGGGGAGGTTTCTCTAAGCTCGGAAACAACCTCATATTCCTCCTGACTCACCGCTCTTTTCCCACCACATCTTGCCTAGTGTTGAATAGTGAGTGAGAGGGAGCATTGCCAGACCTGCAGACCTCCTGCTTGCTAGAGCTTTCTAGACTTCCATGGTTATAACTCCACAGCAGAAAGCCTATTATGACTTTAGCACATCTCAAGAACAAACAAGTTCTCACCAGAAAACAGGAAGGTTTTTAAACCAAAGAGGTACTTGCAAATGAAGTTGCACCAATAGAAGCAGTGTTCTCTGAGAAACAACCCAAACATCAGAAATATTTCTAAAGCTCTATTTTGAAAATAAGATAGGTATGTGATAGAGTTACCTTTTCCTTGGTCTTTTTAACTTTGTTTTTTCTTTGCTTTTTCGTTTTTGTTTCTTTTTTTCTTCTTCCTCATTTAAATCTATGGATAAAAAGTTACAGTTTACAAAACACTTGTCTGAATTTAAGATCAGTATTAAAAGAGTGCCTCCAATAGCAATGTAATGTTACCAGAAAATTCTTGTTAAAAGTTTTTCTTTCATTTCCTCCAAATTCTGGTCTAGTATAGTAATTTCAGAAATATTTACCAGAGTGGCAGAACTTTTCATACAACTTACATTCTAATGACTTTGATCCAAGCACTATAGAGGAAGGAACGCCTGTAAAATGTAGCAAATTTGTGACTTTTTCTCTATGTTTACATCAGCTTTAGGTTTTCATATCCATTCTTCTGTATTTTAAAAGACTTGCCTGAGTCTGAAAACAGGTCATTTAACTAGAATGCACAAAAAAAAAAGAATATTCCCTTAGGCTTACCTGAATTACTTTTATACATCCTCATTTCACAGTTCAAAGACAGCTATGCCACAACTAAGATAAATTTGAGTTAACTGTCAATACTGCCTACAAAAATTGGCAGAAGAGTCATCCCTCATCTGGTCATGTTTGTTTCCTGCCCTGACACTTTACAGCACTGTATAGCATCCTCACATTTCACTTACAAGCAATATTTTTATCACACTGGATGAAATTTCTGGCCTTAGACTTATCTATAGCAGTTGAAAAAGTATTTTTGAATTCTCTGAAATGCAAATCTACTACATAAATACACATTACAATGTCAGCTAATGGGAAAATACTGTCTTTACAATTTATGCTTAAAACAGACAGCAAATTTATAACTTTCCATAGAGTCTGCATGGTAATGCAGTTATTCATTTGCTACCATGAATAGAAATTACTGGTACCAGAATGTTCTGGAGTGAAATTTTAAAGAATTCAATGTGAGTTACAAAAACCAAATTACTTTTGGAGCAATTAAAAACCACGAACAAGAATGTGTGAACAAGCACTCAATATTTTTTTAAGAAAACTGTGCAAAAATCTTGAGATGAGGCCACTTGAAAATGGCAAAATCCTGCCTAGATAATTGAAAATTAAAGATCCATATCTCCTTACAGTACCCATAGCAGCCACAATTCAAGAAAGAAGATATAATAAACAGTTACTATGAGATCAAGTAAACAGCTGTTTTTTCTGCAGATATCCATCTTCAAAGTTTCAGGCAAAAAATCCCCCTTATATCCAAAAGAACATAATAAGAACAAGTTTTTCCAAAGAGATTGTTCTGGAAAGGAACAGAAAGGACTGTTACAGTACCAACTCAGCACTCCTGACAAGAAGACTATCCATTTCTTTTGAAATGTTCCAGCAAATGACAAGGTTCTATCTATCCCTTCCCTTTCCTAAATAACATGTATAGTAGGAACTGAATGTAAGCCTAGAATGTGAGAGCAATAGAACAAAACATGACATTTCAAGGGGCAGAGGGGAAGAACATTCATGTATTTAAAACTTCATACAGTGGAACAACCTCCTCTAAGAAGGAGGGAGGGGAACAGCCTCTTAGGAGCCCAAATTCAAATGAACTCCAGTTATTTGTTAAATAACCGACCTATTCTCTGTCTGACAAACAACTGATGCTCAGACCTCACAAACAAAGAACAGTACTTCTCCAAATATGAATGTTTAAATCCAATTCACTAGCTGTTTTAGTCAAAACACTACTAAGAAATTCAACTGTCCTATTTGTCATTAGTTTTAAGAGTTACTATTAACTTCAAGATGTTTAAAGTACATGCCATAAACAACAGATTAACTCTGAATATCCATGTCATTTTCTCCTAAGCAGCTTCTTAGTAACAGTCTTACAACCTTTTGCATTTAGGAGCCCTTTTTGAGATGTTCCAAATTATTAATTTGCTGATAGGAATTAATAATAATTAAAAAAGATGTGGGTGTATCAAATCTCTGAAGCCTGAACACATGAAGTAAAAGCCCGACTATTAAAGCACAGATTAAAAACAACTAACAGCAGTTATAAAAAATGGGCATTCCCATTATCCAATTTATTTGTTAAAAAAACCAAAACAAACCCAAAAAAAAACAACAAACAAAAAAACCCTAACAACATCTTACTCTTTTTTTCACGCATGGCTTGCAATCTCTGTAGTTCTTCTTCCTCACTGTCTTCACTGCTAGTGCTGCTAACATCTAAAACAATATCTCTTTGCGGATCTACCCGGAGGAAGTTTCGACATTCAAATGTCAGATGACCAGCTGAACAAAACAAATATTCAGAAAGAAAAATTAAAATTTACCAAAAAACATCAGAAACTAAAGAACATACATTTTAGTATGACTCAGTTTTGAGAAGTGAAAAAATGCTAGGCAGCAATCTGTGAAAAAGGAGGGAGAAGGCTTACTTTGAAGAAACCTCAAAGAATTTCGATGGGTTCTCCCTTTAAGAGTGCTTTATGACCTCTCTCTTATACCTAATTTAAAGATTTTGCCCAACCTTTACTTTCCCCCCTTTTTTTTTTTATCGTCTCAGATCCTTCCTGAAGAAATTACTTAAAAGCATGGAGCAAAATATTTAAAAAAACCATAGCAAGTGTGTTACATTGATCTTTCTGTCTCCCTCTAGTGTTACAGAAGAATCCTGTTCACTTATTGGACAAACTTTAACAACCAGTACTTAATACTGACTAAGGTACTACTTGGATAGTATTTTTAGTTTTCCAAGTTACATCTCGATAATCATGACCAGAGTTAGAAACCTACTGGAATAACAAAGACATATAAAACAAAGTGAAGGTATGATTTGGGAGAAACTAAGCTAAAAACACTGGAATTCAAGTTGCAATTGAAATAAACTCATCTTCATATCAAAATACCTACATCTGAAGAGAGAACTTTTAGGAACATAAACACAGGATGTGTGATTTGACTACAAGTTTTGTTCTCTTCCAGAAAGTTTGATATTTACTGCATGGAGAAATGAACCACTAAATCTATATTGATATCCATGCTATGTTGGAAGAACAGATATACAAAGCAATTAATTCACGAAATTTTTTGGAGGCAAAGCCAACAGTGAAATAATGAAGCAAGCTTTTTTGCCTTCACCCCACATAACATTTATTAAAAAAGATTAAATCATTCTGTTAAAAGTTCAGCACAATTTACTGCCAAACAGTGCCCACCGCTCCATTGTTCTAAAACTAAGAGGTAGTGATTAAGAGACTAAAATCTTCACTAAGACCTGTCTCCATTCATCAGGAGAGCAGCCACAGAGATACTTGTATGATCAGAGCATAATGCAAAGCATGAGCTAAATTCTAACTACAGAACTTGTAAGTGACAGAACCGTTTCTTGAAACATAGAATGCACAAAGTATGTTTTCTTCACACAGATCATACAGATTTAAAACTATTTTTTCTTTTAAAACAGACCTAAGTTGAGCTGAAACGCTTGCCTAAGTTTGCAGTGAGACTCAGAAGAAGCACAAATGCTAATCTCATCAGATATCAGACCACGCATTCAATTCAAAGTTTCTCCAGTAATTGCATTGCAAATGTAGCATATGTGAATAGAATTGTAAACTTTCTTTTTTTTTTCCTGAGAAAACTCAAGGGTTTTCAAATGCAGAAATAGGTGTGAGTAGCCAGAGAATGTACAGAAAATAAATAAGTTTTTAAAATATGGTAATTTAAACTGACAAACGCCTGTGCAACAAGGGAGAACATTTTTATTTCCTCCCACTCCTCAAAAGGCAGTTCCAAAATCATAAACTGAAGAAAACACTGTAACTCTATATTGCTTACTACAGACTTACGGTAGCCACACTTCTTGCATCCTGCTCTGATGTTATCCTTATTTCCACCTGAAAGAGAAAATTTCATCAATTAGGGGTTGTTAAACAGAACTGTCAAGTTTCTTTTAAATCTAGCTTGATACTGTCAATACACAGACAGGAGTGATCCTGCCTCAGAGTATTAAGTACACTAAGATGTCTTAAAAAAACTTAAAGAAAAGCAAAACTGCATTTCTAAGGCCAGTTTTCTGTGCATTAATCTACTGCCAAATCCTCATTTCATTTATTCTGATCTTTCTATTATAATTTTAATAATTATTCCATGTCTCTGAAGGTTTATGTATTTGTTTTGTTACAGCATGAACACGGTAATAGCTATCTGATATTCCAGTGATAATGCACACTACAAATCTACTTATAACTTCTAGCAGCACATGGATGCTGACAAACAGTCACTCGGAACTCTGAAGTAATTTATATTTTAATTACAAGAACTGTGATAAAAAGCCAATTTAAAAAAAAAAAAAAAAAAGGTAAACAATCACTCCTGAAAAGTGACAAAATACAAATGCAAATTAAAAAAGGAAAAAAAAAACCCCAGCTGAACTAATCGTTAAATTATTCTGAATCCAGACAACATGATGCCAAATAAAAAGAATCAATGGTGCAAGAAAGCAAATGTGGAATAAAGTGAAGTGAGTAACAGAAAAATCTGTAAATGCTGTGCAGGAAGGAGGACCAGAATAGCACAAATTTTAGGGACAGCAAGTGTGTGATTTTCCCATCTGATCTCACAGTTAAATTAAACAGACATAGTAGGACATGACTCAGAAGAAGAGAAACCCCAGAGACTTGCTCCCCAAAAATAGATCAGTATCCTTAATGAAAGTCACAACTGAATTTTCAAAATCAAAAGGTGCCCTTCTATCTTTCAACTGAATAAAATATATAAAAAAGCAACTTAACTATATACAGTTTATCTAATAACTAGGTAATTTATTTAAATAAATAATTAAGCAAACACAAGGAGAAATCCATGGCAGAAATTAGTGAACCAGAAAGGAGGTACAACAGCTCCATGAATTTAAACTTTGGTTTACTGAGACAAGCACTGCCTTTAGAATACTCTACTCAAAACAACAAGGGAAACCTTCAAACCCCAGGCTGAAAAACTAACATGGAAACTTCCACAACTCACTGGTCTATGCCCTGAAGAGCACTGGAAAGCAAAGCAATAGAGGTACTTACATTCCATTATGATACATGGTTTTCTGTGGATCCTCAAACCTTACTACTACATGTCACCTTCGAGGTCTATAAACTCAGCAGTGTGTAGGTGCCTGTTTTATGACTATCTTTTGAGGGAAAACCATGAGAGGTAAGGAGGTAGGGAACATGGAAAAAAGTCTCAAGAACTAAGGAACAAAAGTATACCTGTGTCTTGCAATGTCATGTCAAAGAAATACTCAAAACAGCATTGGCTTGTTCACTACACCTTGTGACTAACATGCAAGATCACCCAAGCTACATATTTTGTCTCAGCTTTCGAAAATACTCAGTAAACTTTGGTGCTACTGTGTAACTGACCTACAGGTAAAGAAAGAGTTGGTCTTGCATGCAAGCAGGGTCAGTACGGTCATGCACACACTACAAAATCTCCCATAATACATGGAGGCGCCATTTGTCAGGATTTCCAAAAAAAACCAACCCTGCAGATGACAAGAACATTACCACCAAATACTTGCACCAAATTCCTGAGGCTGAAATTTAATTGTTAATTTCGGCTTTAAATAATAATGTTAGAAGCTGAGTTTTAGACTAGGTGAAGTTTTAGATTATTAAATCAAATTACTGGAACAGGTTGCACAGAGAAGTTGTGGATGCCCCATCCCTGAAAGTGTTCAAGGCCACATTGGATGGGGCTTTGAGCAACCTTGTCCAGTAACTTGTACCCGCCCATGGGAGGAGGATTGGAACTACATGATTTTTAAGGTCCCTTCCAAACCAAACCATTCTGTGAGTCTATGAATCTTCCTGTTCTCATTCCTTTGTTCCAAGATGTTAATCCTCCAGATTTATAACTGACACAGCAGCAACCACCACTAAGGACCTTATTCATTCAGTAGAGCACAAGGTTGCAAAAAAAGCTTTGGAAACCTCTGAATGCAAACATGAGACATCTTCCTCAAGAACCCTTTCCAGAATGGAAGCAAGCTTATTAAGGTCTTCTCTTTTTTCAAGAGAAGGAGCTTACCAAGGCTCAGGCTTGTTCAGCTGTTCTTTAACCAAACACTCCTCATGTCTTAGGATCAAGAAATTTTGAAGCAGTGGCTGTGTGTGTGGCTAACGCAGACCCAAATACCTTGCAGACAGTGCAAGGTTTCTTCCTGTCTTCTCTCACCACCATTCTCAATGGTTCCATTTAAACAGTAATCTAGTGGGACACAAGCTTTAATCCAGAACAAACGACGAGGAGGAAAACCAAGTCTGACAACAACCATTCTTTGGATCTAACTTTAGAGAAGGTGGCTTATAGTAACAGACAATAGGAACACAGATTATCTCTCATCCAAAATTCTGGGGAGAGGCGCCCTAGGCGTAGAAAGAAGGGACTGCACGCAAGGCTGCGCTCATCAGCGGCTGGTCAGACACCCGCCCTCCCCATCTCGCCCGCGCTGCACCCAGGCCGGCTGGTTTGGAATGCCGGCCGCGAAGACCAAAGTAACGCTTCTCCACCGGCAGCCCGGGCGGCCTGAGGCAGACGCGCCGTCCCGCCGCCCTCCCCGCCTCACACTTCCCGCGGCGACCAGCGGTCGCGCGGCCTCCCCGCGCAATTTTCCATCACCTCACCGCTTTTTTCCCCTTCCCAACAAGTCAGCACTGGGGCCAGCCGGCCGCTGTCCCTCCTTTCCCCGTAGACCTGGCTGGGCGCCCTTACCCGGCAGAGCCATACCGCCCCCCGCCGCCGTCCTCCCCGGCCCGGCCCGGCCCGGCCCGCGCCTCCACCGGCGCCTCTCCCCGCCGGAAGGCTTTGCTCGGCGCACTCTCTGACCGTACCATTCGCAGGGAGGACAGGGGACCTCTGTACTTGACGGGAAACACGGAGAGGGACTTCGAGGAACTGGAGAAGCCTCCGAGTCTTTCTCAAGGGAATTCCTTCCTCAATGACTCCCATATAGACTTTGTCAGGGCATTCACCCCTTCGTCCTTCCTCCAGGCTTGGGCAACCTCCTCCCCACCTCCCTTCGCTGCATAGAGGCGCCCAAGATGGCGGGAGGTTCGGGGTGGTAGGAAGCATTGGTGGCGAAGCGTACCCGAGCGTTGAGCCCGGGCGATTGGTCACCTGCTGGAACGCTCCTTTCGCGACCATGAGCAACATCTACATCCAGGAGCCCCCCACCAACGGCAAGGTGAGCCCCGCCAGGGCAGGAGCTGCGGTGGGTGAGGGGTAGGCGTGGTCAGGCCGGGGCGGGAGCTGCACTGCAGCGGAGGTGAGGGGGCTGCGGGCTGCTGCTGGGGTGCGTGTGTGCGCAAGTGCGTGCGTTCGAGTGAGGGGTATGAAGAAATTGTATGTTGTGGCGGGGGGAAGGAGACAGGTGAGGAGGGTGTGCGGTGGGTGTGTGTGGGTGGGTGTGTGTGTGGGTGGGTGTGGGTGTGGGTGTGGTGGTGGTGGTGGTGGTGGTGGTGGTGGTGGTGGTGGTGGGTTTTGTGTCATGGTGCTGGTTTACTTAAATTTGGTTTGAAGTGATACAGTTGTTAAAAACACTACCTGAGTCAAAGCACAAGGCATAAGGTGTGGATAGGTAACACAGAGCCATGCTTGAAGTGTTACATTTAATTTTCTCTGTTCTTGACTATATCTTAGCAGAGGCCAAGAAGTGGTGGTAAATGGTGTCACATCGAGTTAGTGACCGGTCACCAGTGGTGTCCCTCAGGGCTGGGTGTTAGGGCCAGTGTTGCTTAATATCTGCATTGAGGATCTGGATGAGGGGATTGGGTGCACCCTTGGTAAATTCGCAGATGACACCAAGTTGGGTGGGAGTGTTGATCTGCTGGAGGGTAGGAAGGCTCTGCAGAGGGATCTGGACAGGCTGCATTGATGGGCTGTGGCCAGTGTCTCCTGCACTAGGGCCACAACAACCCCATGCAAGGCTGCAGGCTTGGGGCAGAGCGGCTGGAAAGTGGCCTGGCAGAAAAGGACCTGGGGGTGCTGATTGACGGCTGCTGCACATGAGCCATCTTGTGCCCAGGCAGCCGAGAAGGCCAACGGCATCCTGGCCTGTATCAGCAACAGTGTGGCCAGCAGGGCCAGGGCAGTGATCATCCCCCTGTACTGGGCACTGGTGAGGCCACACCTCGAATCCTGTGTTCAGTTCTGGGACCATTTCTACAAGAGAGATGTTGAGGTGCTGGAGCGGGTCCAGAGAAGGGCAGCGAAGCTGGAGAAGGGTCTGAAGCACAAGTGTGATGAGGAGCGGCTGAGGAAACTGGGGGTGTTTAGTCTGGAGAAGAAAAGGCTCAGTGGGGACCTTATTGCTCTCTACAACTACCTGAAAAGAGGCTGTAGTGAGGTGGGGATCGGTGTTTTCTCCTGAGTAAGAAGCGGTAGCACAAGAGGTAACGGCCTCAAGTTGCACCAGGGGAGGTTTAGAGTGGGTATTAGGAAAAATTTCTTCACAGAGAGGGTGGTCAGGCATTGGAACAGGCTGCCAAGGGCAGTGGTGGAGTCACTGTCCCTGGAAGTGTTCAAAAAACATGTAGATGAGGCTCTCAGTGATATGGTTTAGTGGTGGACTTGGCAGTCCTGGGGTAGTGGTTGGACTTGATGGTCTTAAAGGTCTTTTCCAACCTAGCTGATTCTTATGATTCTATGATTAGGTTCTTAATTTTATTATGCTCTCTCACTACATTGAATGGTATTACTTGTAAGAGAAGTACATGGTTTTGGAGATTTATGGTGTAATTTTTTTTTTCCCCATGTTGTTTCATTATAGAAGTGCTAAAGAGTATCAAAGTATCTATCATGTGCCAGGTACCAACCAGGTCATTGGCCTTGAAGCCTCGTTATACATATCAGTTGAGAACTGTATCTGAATAGATAGTTTTTTACATATTGTACAGGGGGATAAAGTTCCTGTAGTACACATAAAGAAAATGCAAAAAAACCACTCTGGGTTATTCCTGCCTCCGGCAAAACCAAACCCACTCATGGGACTGCTTTCACTCAAGGATGCAGTAAAAGCATCCTTGGGTGGTAAGTGGGTGCACTTAGTGGGTAATGCAGGAGAATGGGGATGTCCAGTGTGTACCTCAAGGGGATTTGATTGTGGGTGAAAATAGTCAATTAATTAAAGTTTATGATGCTGTATAGTACTGACTATTGTTCCGTGGAGGCTATCTGAATAGATACAGTTCTGGCTAGAATTACATATTTTATGTTTTTAGAACATATAGTACGTATTATATACTATACATCTACAATATATGTAATATTATACAATATATATGCACAATTATGTAGTGTTTCTAGAATATAGAGTATTTCTTGTAGAATAGTATCCTAGCAATACAATCTAAACTAACAGTAGCTACCTGCCATGTTTAAATGTCTATTACTGTTATAATGAGTTGAGAAGTATATTTTTTAACTCGGCAATTATATTCTTTGATCAGTGACTAAGTTACAATAAAACTAATAGTGTATTTATGTATATTTTCACAGGTTTTGCTGAGAACAACAGCAGGAGATATAGATATAGAATTATGGTCAAAAGAAGCACCAAAAGCATGTCGAAATTTCATCCAGCTTTGTATGGAAGGTAATGACTGAATGTGATAGCAGTTGTTGAAATTATTTCATATGCAATCTTTGTGGGGTTTTTTGTAAAACAGAGGTCATAACTATGTTTTAAATCTAATATGTTAATGAATTTATTTGTATTTAGAAAATATTAACTAACAGTCAGACAATGTTTTTCAAGGTTATTAATGAACCCAGTGGAGAAAAATAAAAATTTAGATGGGTTTTCTCCAATATAGCAAATGACATAGTATTAGTGAAAAATTGGATGTCAGAGGCTTGGGAAGGCTTATTTTCAGCAAGTCTCTACAAATATTACTGCTTCTTTAATGTATGTATGAAATGGCAATGACGCAGTATTGAACGTGTTCCAAAATCCTCATTTCTGTATCACCTTCTTTACTACCTTTTAATTTTTTTCGTGAGTTCTTCTAATGTTTCTTTTGCCGTAGTTTTTTGTTGATGGAGGCTCTGCAATGCTTTTCACTGAAGCAATGGGTACTAGAATGAGAAGCTCTCTATTGGGAAAACTGCAACAGGAATTTGTGAATGACCTGGTGCCTTTATGTGTTCTCTAGCTGCTGTTATTGTCCCATGTATGCATTTATAAAGTGGTTAAGAGTTCTTCTAGCACTTCTCTATTAAGGAAAAATAGCAGTGTAGGATCTGTGCTTCCAGCACATATCCAACTTGTTCCTTATTCTTACACCTAATGTGGAGATTTTTTGCAATGGTAAATCAATTTCTTAGCTCTTGGTGAGTGCTAAGAATTCAGTTGTCCTTAGTATTAAAGAACTGGGCTTTATTTCCCTTCAGAATTTGTCTGACTTTTGTGTAGGATCCTATGCTTTGTATAATGAATTTGAGTCTTTCTCTTGAGAGTATCCTAATATATAACCATCCATTAATAGATCTAGCTTTGCTGCAACATTTGCAGATCCTGCTTTGTCTTGCAGCATCCTGCAGATTTATTTTTATTTATTAAAAAGCCCAAACAAACAAACAAACAAACCCTCCCAGAAATCTATGTCAAGTGAAGTTTTCATTCCATTTGTTGTCTTATGATCTCATATCACTTATCTGGATGGATAGATAGATGGATGCGTAGATAGATAAAAGAAAATAACTTAGGGAGCAAAATGTACCACATATTTCATTTTGTGGAAATGATCAGTTTGGGTACAGTATAGGTGGTGAAAGGGGTGACACCTGTGTTCCATACTGGTGGGTGAACATGTTAATCATTTGGTGTATGGATATGGCTAACAATGATATGTGAGATGCTGTCTGGGACACAGCGTGGTAGTTTTAGCTCTCCTTTTAAATTGATGTTCATTGATAGTATCATTCCAGTGATAAAATTTAAAAGCTGAAAAGAGAAGAATTCATTTATACCATCTTGTTGGTGATTGGCAGTGTATTTTGAAACAGAAACATACGATACCACTTTTTTTCTTTCTTCATAAATGTCACCAGCATTACTCTATAGCTGAGATACAGTCACACTGAGCGAGACAGTGCAAAAGGAGGGAACCCAGTGGAAACAGCAGAATCCAGTTACAGTACTGGCTTTCTGGAACTTCAGTCCCTGGACATCTCGTTATATGAAAATCTGATTTTGAGACCACTTACATGTTTTTAATATGCTTTTTTTTTTTTTTTTAGAGTATTACAGTAACACAATATTTCACAGAGTAGTGCCTGGCTTTATAGTGCAGGGAGGTGATCCCACTGGTACTGGATCAGGTGGAGATTCAATCTATGGAGCTCCCTTCAAGGTACGTATCTGTATATCTTATGCATTAATTTTTGGTTATTCTGTATCAGTTGTTCATGCTACCATGTTAGGTTGTGAGAAAACAAACCTTACATTAGGCATGCATCATTATACATGTACAGTACATACTTTCACATTTTTGAATATGTATTTTTAAGTTGAGAGTTCTTAACTCTAGCTGTTCTGATATGATAAATGTGTAACCTTACTAGTGTGAACTTCACATGTTCATGTGGGGAGAGGAAGAGTGAAGAGTAGGTGTTGATCTGTGGCAAACTCAGATGCAGAAATGTATATTGTTTACACACATTGTCTCTCATTTAGCAGAGATCTCTAAATGTTGTATGTGTGTTCATTGATATTATTTATACTAGCATGGCTCATCTCTTAGCCAGGAGGCTGAGACCCTGAGTGAAGCTACAAACGCACAGCAGCTGTGTCCTGTTCTGCCTGATTTATTTCCAATGGGGCCGGCACCTTTAACTCGTGATGGAAGCCGCATAGCCTGTCTCTGGGCCTTCCATCTCCCTGCTGCCAGAGTAGACTCATAACATGAACGTGAAGTTTGTGGAAGGGGTTGGTACCTGAGCAGAGAACAGAAAAAAAATATTACCAATATTGTAAAAGCACCACTCCTTAAAATTAGTGTATCTCAATATTGCAGTTTTTAGAACCATGATATTAGTGGTATTTAATGGTATTAATATATTACTCATCATATTAGCTTTGCTTTGAAAGTAATCCTATTCTGTCTTCTTATAGTCCAGAAAATGTTCTTCCTATGAAATGTTGCAATACTGTACTATTGCAGCCTGTTACTGAGCTTTCAGTTATTCTACATGAATTAGGATTTTTTGCAAATACAGTGGTTAACAAGAACGGTAGTTTTACAATACATTTAAGGAATCGTTACTTTTAGAAATGCTTTGGATTTTCTTAATATTGGGGGGATAATAATTCCAACAAAAATAATGAATAACAATTGATTATTAAGCAGTGATTGGAAAAAGAGGAAGTTAACAAGACAGAACTTAGATTTTTTATTATTGATATCTTTCTATTATTGGTATACTAGTTTCTAATTTTTTTCTTTCAGTGTTTGTTGGATACATGTCTACAGTTTCTTTTGAAAGAAGATTGTTCACTAGTTTGCATTATTATAGGCACTAAGAACAAAAAACATTGACTAAAAATAATCTTCTCTGCTGAAAACAGAAGTTTTTAAATACAATTTGGCATTAAGTTTCAAAAGACTTTGGCTTTATTACTATCTAAATTTAAAATAAAACTAACAACAAATATTCTGTGTGTGAATATTGATGTAAATAAGCTGTAGCTAAAGAAGTAGAAAAAATATTTTCATACTTACATCATGTTCTTTTCTCTTCTGTTCTTGCCAGGATGAGTTCCACTCACGATTGCGATTTAATCGGAGAGGACTTGTTGCTATGGCAAATGCTGGCCCTCACGATAACGGGAGTCAGTTTTTCTTTACATTGGGTCGTGCAGATGAACTTAACAACAAGCACACAATCTTTGGAAAGGTCTGCTACACGGGCTAGGTCCCAGCTTGAGTGTGACAGAAACGACTATAAGTTTCTCTGTGTTCAAAGGCTATTTTACTGTTGTCTGCTGCTACCATACATTTGAAATTTATTTCACTGCTCTCCATGCTGTTTCTGTTCTGTATGTTTCCCATGTCTAATAGAAATGTTTCTATGGGTTGTTCCCATAATTATCTACTTTGCTGTTGTTATTCTTCTAAATTACATTATTGTGTTGTGCTTCCCTTGGATAATCTTTCTAATATTACTATGGCTCTATCTTACTAATCAGTTCATCTAATACTAGTCACATTTTAGAAAATTTTGATTGTAAATCCCAATTACCCAAGAAAATCAGGAAAATGAAAAACATGAGATGAATTTGCCACTTGTGATATAGTTGAAAGAAAATAAGCCAAATATTTTTTATTTCATAGTGTCATTTATTTTCCTGTTTAACGGCTCACAGTAAGAATTTGACATCTTCCCCTGCACACACTCTTACACATTAAGGTTAAGCTACCTGGTTTTCTTCAACTTTGGCAGTTAAATTTAAAAAACCCAAAATTTTGTACATTGTACTTGCTGTCTTTTAGAAGTCTTACATGCTTACAACATGTAAGGAAGTGATATCTCCTATATCATTTGTATTTTCAAAATTCTTTACATAATAATTGCCTAGCATTTCTCAAGAACTTTCAAACCTTTTTTTATAAATTTGACAGGTTACAGGGGATACAATATATAACATGTTGCGCCTGGCAGAAGTAGAAGTTGACAAGGAAGAGAGACCTCTCAGTCCGCACAAAATAAGAAGCACTGAGGTGAGTATGTTCTGGTATGAAATTTGAATTTTTAAAATTATTTTCTTCATTGTGTTCAGAAAACAGTGTTCTAGTATGAAAACTTCGCATGGATTTATATATATGGTTTTAAAATATGGAATCACCTAATAATAATAAAATACTTACTAAAGATTACTTTTTTACCAGGTTTTGTTTAATCCTTTTGATGACATTGTTCCAAGACCAAATAGAAAACTGAAGAAGGACAAACCAGAAGAAGAAACTAAAAAGTCCAAAGTAAAAGGCACAAAGTAAATATATGCAACATAAGTGGTGGTTAATTTTCTTTCACATTTAATTTGCAGCTTGGTAATTTTCTTTTTCTGGTTTTGAAATACAAGGCTTTACTAAGATATACAGAGGAATGTTCTCCAATTTAGCAAAACCATAAGGAATCAAGTTGCTCTGACAGAAGTGGTTACTGTTACATCAGCTGAGCTGTACTGTTTCATGCATGCTGATAGTTGGTTTCATAAGAAAGGTGAAAGGTAGCTTAAGCCTTTCCCCTGCGCGAGAATGGGCAATCATTCTTCTGTGACCGAGATGTCACTAAAGTTAATATATACTATTGACTAGGTTGTGGCTCAGTTCTTTGAGATTTTTGAACTTGTTTTATCAGCTACTACTTCTCTTCCACTAAAACACTTAGCAAAAAGCATTTTGACGTGGGAAATTTCTGTTTCTGTGAATGAAATTTGGTAGTCATAATCATGCAATGAAAAATGAAATTTATATATTTAGCAGGAAAAAAGGGTTTTTTTAAATATTGCATAGAGTATGAAAGTAATTTGCTGAAAGTTCACGGAATGTTATTAAGATAATATGTAAAGATTTACTAGAAAATGTGTTTTCTCTCTTAAAGAAATTTTAACCTGCTTTCCTTTGGGGAAGAAGCTGAAGAAGAAGAGGAGGAAGTCAGTAGAGTTAGTCAGGTAGCATACCAAATCATCCCTGGTTTTCTTTTCGACTTGAAATTGCCTTTTTTGCATGTCTGTGAAGAGCTCTAAGGTTTTTAATCTTGTTCTTATGTTTGAGATTTGAACATTAATACTAGAAATTACTTCAGGTTTTATGATTCTGTAATTTTAACATGTTGAAAAAAGAGATTTTTAACTTCTACCTTTGAAGGTACCTTCACTTACTGTGTGATATTTTTACATTTCCATAAACATAAAGTTTCGTACTTCATAGTGTGGATCTACCTCTGCCATTTAAAATTCATGGAGGTGATTGATAGGTACTTCATTATTCTTCACCTCCTTAATTGTAAGAGTGTGATTTCTTGGTAAAATACCTGACGTTTGAAATCAACTTGTTCACTGCCAGTGCATTCTTAGCTCCATCTGCTTATGTATATCCATTCTGTGTGCAAAATGAAGTGGGGTTACTGTGGGGAAAATAGTGCATTAGCATGACTAAATATTGCACTATCATGAACTGTCCACATTCACAGAACTAGGGTTGCATAGGTAGTCCTTGAGTTCATTTTCCTTGACTGACTTTGCCTCTTAAATATGGCTTGTTAAAAAATTACTTTAAAAACTGTCATTCTGATTTCTACTGCTGAGCAAATTATTTCTCAAGAGTACTAGGCTTTCTTGCTCGTATGGTTCAGCTACCTACCCGCTGCAGTTAGAGATCAGACTACATCATGGTGAGTCTTGTACGACATGGCAGAAAAATGGTCCTCAGGATTTAGTTAAAAATACAAAAGACAACAGTGAATAATGATGGACGATATTACAGTGAGATGGTATCAGTAAGGATGCTAGTAGAAGTTTATCAATCACAACAGTAGTTTTAACTTGATGCTCCTCCTTCTGGAACTCCTTCTCTGTTCTGCTATTAAAAGTGTTTATACTTACTGATTAGGCTAAAGCTAACATGAAATAAGTTACCTTTTTCTTGTCATTACCTTTGTTACCATCTATTCTCTCAGACACTGGAACTGATAATACTTTTTTTTTCTTTCTTTTTTTTTAACAGAGCATGAAGGGAAAAAGTAAAAGTAGTCATGATCTGCTGAAGGATGATCCACATCTAAGCTCAGTTCCTGCTGTCAAAAGGTTAATATGTGATTTCCAGTTTCCAGAACAGGTTTACTTTCAGGATGTTAGATCTGATTAGCATCATGTATACTCATTGTTTGTCTGTCACTGTTTAAGAAATTAAGAATTGGCAATGCTAGATCTGACCAAATGTTCCTCCAACCCACTATGCTGTCACCAACATTGGCCATCAGTGGATGCCCAACAAAGAACAAAAGCAGGGCAAGCATAATGTTTAATTGACCAGTCTACCCAGCTTCCGTCTACTTTCGGCTCAGGAGACTGTCAGAGTTCGATGTGGTTCATCTATTTAATAATCTTTAATAGATCTCTCATCAAAGTACTTGCTCAGTCTCTCATAATATTGTTTACATTCACACCCTCCTGTCTGCTGCAGTAAGCAGTACGCCTCTTTTTGTTCTGAACCTGGCAGCTATTGGTATTATTTAATGAATACTAATCTTTACTGGATTGCTGGATGAGACAGTGAGCAGTCTCTATGTACCTGTCCTTACCACAATCCCTTCTTAGGCCCTCTTTTCTAGCCTAAGCTTTTAAAGCCTACTCAATATTTCTTCACACAGAAGTTGTTCTGTACCTTTGGTTGTTGTTGGTCTTGCCAACCTTGGTTCTGTCCTAAAATACTTTTTTCCTTTTTTTTTTTTAATCTAAATGACATATTAGAAATTAGCTGAATCTTAAATCTGTATGCTTGCACAAAGATAGTCTGTTTTCTTCTCTGTTTCTTTTTAATACTTCTTACCTTCTGATCTGCTCTTTTTAACCAGTGTTGAGCATTGAGCTGAGACAACTCCATGAAAATATATCAGCTCAAAGAATTTGCTTATCATAGAATAGTTTGGGTCGGAAGGGACATTTAAAGGTCATCTAGTCTAATTCCTCTTGCATTGATGAGCAGGGACATCTTCAACTAGGTCAGGTTGCTTAAAGCCCTGTCCAACTTGACCTGGAATGTTTCCATGGATGCAGCATCTACTGCCTCTCTGGGCAACCTGTTCCAGTGTTTTACCACCCTAATTGTGGCAACAGGCCCTACTAAAAAGTCTGTCCCCATCTTTCTTATAAGCCCCCTTTAAGTACTGAATAGGCAGAATAAGGTGTCACTGGAGACTTCTGTTTTCCACACTGAAGAACCCCAGCTCTCTCAGCCTTTCTGCATAGGAGAAGTGTTCCACCTCTGATCATTTCTATGTCCTTCCTCTGGACCTGTTCCAACAGACCAATGTCTTTCTTGTCCTGATGTCTCCAGAGCTGGATGCAGTACTCCAGGTGGGGTCTCACAAGAGCAGAGTAGAGGGGGAGAATCACCTCTGTTGACCTGCTGCTGGTCACGGTTCTTTTGATGCAGCCCAGCATACAGTTGACTTTCTGGGCTGCAAGCGATACTGCTAGCTCATGTCCAGCTTTTCATCCACCAGTACCAGTCCTTCTCCACTGGACTGCTCTCAATCCCTTCATCTCCCAACCTGTATTCATACCAGGGGGTTGGCCCAACCCAGGTGCAGGACCTTGCTTTTTGCCTTGTTGAACCTCCTGAGGTTCCTATGGGCTCACTTCTCTATTTTGTCCAAGTCCCTCTTGATAGCATCTTGTCCCTCAGGTATGTTAGTTGCACAACTCAGCTTGGTTTTGACTGCAAACTCGCTGGTGGTGCCCTTGATCCCATTGTTTATGTCATTAGTAAATTTATTAACCAGTACTGGTCCCATAATGGACTCCTGAGGGACACATCATGGTCAGTGATGGTCAGATGTAATCTCCTTGTTCTGGTTGTGGAAGTCCTTTTTGTCATGTGCACAGGTTTACTTTTACCTACTTCAGATTTCATCTGTCATTTTGTTGTCTCATCATACAGGTCTGTCTTCAATTCTTCAATCTACTCTTGGCTTTGCTATCCTGAGTGACTTAGTATTACCAAAAACTCAGTGACCTGGCTGTTTTTCTGTCTCATTACTGAGCTCACTGAGCAGGTCAAGCCCCCCCACAGACTACTGTGGATATACACTAGTGATCTTCCTTCACTGCCAAAAATGATTGTTTGCCTCTAGCTTTTTTTGCCTGTCTTTTAACCATCTTTTTATTCATGCATGGACTTACTCCAGAACTACTTGGTTTCCTTAAAAACCTTTGGTCAGAGATTCTGTGTGCGTCCAGATAGATCAAAGAGATCATCCACAACCACGTATAGCCCTTTCAAAACGCTCCCAGAAATTCTTGGTAAGGCAGTTCCCTTTATAGCCATGTCACAAGTTCCAAGTAGAAGTAGGCTGTTTAACTCTTACTGTGGCTTCTACTTGTTCTGGACTGACATCAGAATTACTGATCTGGATGTATTCTAAATGTTTTCTTTATAAATGGGGGGGAGGCTTGGTTTTGTTTCCGTTTTGTTTGGGGTTTTTTAATTATCATATTCTTTTAAGTAATACTTCCACAGAAAATGTTCTGAATGAATTTTTAAAATTCATGTAATTTATTCCAATAAATTTATAATTTCTTTGGTGATCTTGATTACTTCCTTGACTTTAGAGACTCCTTTAATAGTCCGTGCTTTGTTTCTCTACTATAACTTTTTCTTTTTTTTTTTAAATTGTGTAATAGAAGAATCTTCAAGGGTCTTCATTATTAGTTTGTGACTATTAACAGTGGCTATGTTAGCCTCAATATATTCACATAGATTCCTTTTTTTAATACATTAAACTGTAGCTGTATAACAAATGAGAAATTTTACGTTAAACTTAATTATCCTTTATTATCGGTATAGTGCAAGTTAAACATGCCTATATAAAGAAGGCCTTCCAAAATATAGAACATCTGCAATGAAATACTAGAAATTGCTGGATACATGAGATCAAAAACATTCATCTTAAGTGAGTTCTTTGTGGGGTTTTTTTCTAGCTGTATACATTAGCATTTTCTCTGGATGGCTTAAGATATGAGTAAAATTTATGCATTGTATGAAGGTGTGGTTTTATCCTGTGTTTTTAAACATTTCTAATTAGAAAATATTATGACAGTTGAATGATAGAAAATAGTATTAATTGATAATTTTAAGATGAATGTGAGGATGATATAAATGACTACGTTGACTTAAATTTCAAGAAGGTAACCAAACAATTTTTTTTAATCTAAGAACTGGGGTTTTAAACAGTGTTTTAAATCTCTGGTACTTCAAAATAGTTATGATTATTTTTCTTCTTTTAGTGATGCAGCAAGTGAAGAAGGGGATGTGAGTGAGGTAAGTAACATCTTTTTACAATGAGACTTTGTTTTTTACACTGTGTGAGTTAGATTTTCTTAGGTGAACAAGTGCTGTTTTAGAGGTTTTTTAAACTGGCTCAGATCACATTTCCAGCAAAAGGCTGGAGGCCCTTCAGAGCTATAAGGTTTGGCTATTGTAAATATTCACAGCAGAGTTGTTACTACTGCATACTATCTACTGCATTTTACAAAAACTGCTTAGCAGATATTTCAGTCAGTAGATGAGGTATGTGGGAGGTTATGTACCATAGAGTGACAAACCATTAATAAAACCCCTGTAATAGCTTCTAAAAAAAAATTCTAGAAGGTAAAAAAAAAAAATAAAATTTGTCATGAATAGTGATATAACTGCAATGTCTGAAGGGAAATCTGTGTATGAGAGTCCTGTTGGAAAGATTTCTTCAAGGAGACAAAATTTTAGTGAATATTTATATCTTAAATCGTATTGGTGAAGACGGTCACATCTGAAAGGCAAAAAAGTAACAAAGCAGTAACATTCAACCAAACATGGAAACTACTTTAATTACAAGGAGTTTGTCATATATGGTGTGGAATAAGTTTGCTAGGTGAAGTATGTTTTTGCCTCCAGCCATAGGTCATGGTGGTACTTATTTGAGTTGCTGTTGAGACAATAATGTAATACTTGACTAGGAATGTAATCTCCCATTCCCCAAGCTGCATCCTGAAAAGTACTGTACTCCATATGTTCACCATGCACAGGTACTGTATTGTTAGCTAGTGCGCTGTGGAAGTGAAAGGAAAGACAGGATCTATCCCATTCTTGTGTCTAAACATAGAAAAATAAAAAATTCCACCAAGATTCCTGATGTTTTTTACACAAATCCTAGTATGAGTTTAGTTTCTTGGACGACTCTTTGTAATTCCTGCTAAGCAGGAGCATTTAAGTGTTAGAAGGGTTCCAAGAGTGGTATTTAATTAATAATTCTTCAGATGTTCAGATAAGCCTTTGTTAAGTAAACTGGATTTGGGGAATACAGAACATGGTCACATAAGGCGTTTTTATTTAAATTTTTATTTTTCAGCCTGAATGTTCTAATAATGTCATGAAGTAGGGAATAGGAAGGCTTTTTTTGACCTGCAGGGGCTCTACTTAGATTTCATTGCATTGAAAGATCTTAGCTAGAGTCTAGCGTTTCAGGCAGTTGCTTGAGCCTTATAAAGTGTTACTAGTATTTTATCATCTCTCTTAGATTTATTTAACACGTCACAGGATTGCTTTTGCATTTACATGGCTGCAACACATTGGTAGTTTCATAGCCATGCAAATAATTCTTCAGGTCTCCCTACCTCCCCCAGATACCAAGTCCCTAGCGTGTAAGAGAAACTGTTGTTACTATTCCCTATGCGCCTCATCTTACTGTTCATGCTATTAAATACCATCCTGTTTCTCTTACTGCAGTCCTCAAGGTCATACATTTCATCCTTTGAGGGTCAGATCCTTTGTGTTAACAGTACCTCGTTGCTATTTGTTAAACCTCTTTTTGTCATTAATGAACACATTATATGAAGTGTGTTCTCAGGATTGACTTTTTTTTTTCCCACCCGTGACATTCCTCTGTTTCCCTTTTCTACACAGTTTGTTTTCATCTCCCTATTTGCCAGTTAGCGGCTGAACACTAAGTTTCGTTTAGTCTTACAAATAGGTAAAGCTTGGTACCCACTCCGCAATTCAATAATTTTCTCAAATGTCTAAATCATATTACATACAGTAGCCATTAGTCATTCTGACACAAAAGCTCTCATTACATTTTTGTTTCCAGAGCAAAGAGAAGAATAGGGCAACTCCACCCAGCTAACAACAGCAGCAAAAACCAGTATAGCTTCCAGGCAGGCAGGTTTGTATTTCTGTGTCACTAGGGGAACACCATCATCCAACTGAACAGCCACTTCCCTCCTGAGTTATCAAGGAGCCCTCTCTGAGTGGAAATGTGTTAAATCTATTAGTTGGTAAGGAGACTTCAGAAAAATGAGAATCTGTAAGATCTGAGATCAGATGGAGTTAATGAGACAGAAGAGTAACTGAAGGTGGAGGCTGGGCAGGATTGAATAGTATCGTTGCAGGAGGAATTGAGTGGAGAAGGAGGCTTACATCCTCTTTTATCAATGTTTTTTCTAGAGGAAAAGTGGTGAAATCCTGTGCAGTCAGGGGAACGGGAGGTTCAGAAAGTAGGGAATTCAACTGAGTTGGACAATTTGATCCGTTTTTTCTCTTCCATTTTAAAATACCATCCTTGGAAACCCTTCCTGTTAATCAGATTTCTGGGTTTTTTTTTGTTCTGTTTTTTTAATTAGCCTACTACTTAGCAATTTCAATTTGTCTGGAGCCATCCTTTTTTATTCTAGAAATTCTCCTATCCAAGTCTGTGTTTCAGTGAAACGTTCTTACCTAAGCCCTTGCCAAATCTCCGCTAGGAGTCTGTCTTTGTCCTTGACTATTAAACACATTGAACATGGTCTGTCACATTCCGTTTCTGGATTCTGCCCCCTGACATAGAGGTCTGTTGTCATCCCATCTCCCTGGTAATTTATCAAGTAAGCAAATCCTTTGTAAATTTTTATTGTCTACTCTGTCAAGTAGTACTTTGGGAAATCAAGTGAATTGCTGATCCTGACCTACTTTTCTCTTTCCCCTATTTAAAAAAAACAGACAAAACCTCAACAACAGCCTTTCAGTTATTTCCTTGACAAAATATTCAGCTATTTTACTGTGCTGAATATTCACATATTTCATTTTTTATTCCTGACTGGTCTTCTCTTGTCTAAACCTAAAATCTAAGTATGGTAGTCTGAAGATTCCGAAACAGTGACTCAAATACAACATTTGAAATCCAGCCCTTGATTTTTCTCTTATGTTGCCAAAATTGTGCCTCTTGCTGCATTTTTATTTTCTCCTCTCTCCCCCTCTGTATTTATGGACATAGTCTTTATGCTACTTTTCCTCCTATCTGTCAGTCACACCCAGGACATGTGCATTGTCTTTAGAGTGTTCCACTCCAAGCACTGACATCCTGACAGTTTCCTGGGTAAAGTACAGTCCTTTGGAATACCATTTCTAAGTCTGTCCCTTCTTTCTGTAGTTAAGATTATAATTACATAGCACCTTACGCATTTTCTGTAGCTAAGTAGCTTCACTCCAAAATAAATATAAAAATATGTGCCAGCTAGTCCTAGAGCTGGCATCATTCCTTAAGATTCATGCAGGCTTCCTCCTTTGAGGAAGGAAGTAGTCAAACTTAGATCCATGGGTCTATTCAGGCTTCTTCTTCATTAGTGTGAGGAATGGCTTATTTCTCACTCCAAGTGTCTTTCAACAAGGTGGTTTATCCCCTTTTGCTTCCTCTACTAGGCCTGTAAGCATAGTACCTCTGTAGCTTAGTCAGGATGATAGATTCCAGAGGTTTTTCACAGCCGGCTTATCAATGTGCGATTTGTAAATTCTCTCATGGAGACTGATGGGCAAACCTCTTCAATAACGCCATGACTATAGTACAGTCCTGTGGCAGGAGGTTCTTAATACATTTTGTTTTATTCTTAGGGGAAATTGGAGAAAATGTTTAATGTATTGCCTTGATCAAATTTTGGGCTCATGAACAATGACCAGACTAATACTACATAGCTGTGAGGTCTTCTACAGACATGTAAGGGTTTACAGTCTAGAATAAGCCATACAAAAGTTTTTTAAGCCTTACTAAAAAGATGTAATTTGTGTATGAAAAAATATTTAATTATCATATTTCTAATTTTTTGTTCCCTCTGAAGGAGAAAAAAGACATTCGTTTGAAAAGTTTGCTTTGAAATCAAGTGGCTTACTTTCTTTCTTGTAAGGGATCATCTTAGAAAAACTTTCCATATTCAACATTCTGTAGTAAAAAAACCCTAAAGGAGCAATTTTACCATTTTAAATCCATAAAGGAGGAAGAACATGATGAAGATGCTGATAGCATAGAAGGTGAAGCTGCCAGTAGTGAGAGATTTCAAATAAAAGAACGCATTGCCAAGAAGTTGAAAATCGATACAAGTGAAAACGCTAAACTGCAACTTCAAGAGGAAGAAACTAAGACAGAAAAGAAAACAACTAGTCGCAGGTAAGTATCATGCTTTTTTCTTTTTTTTCCCTCTTCAGATTGTTTGAAGTTAGATTTTATGCTCAATTTCAGTTTTGCAGTTACTACATTGATAGGCTAACATTACAATAAAATTATTCCGCTTGCCCACGTCCAGAATGAGGTGGAAGATAAAATTGCCTACCGCTTTCTCATTTCTTAGTTTCGTTTGGCAGCTTAAGCCAAACAGTTAAGTTACACTTTTTTTTACACTGAGCACTTACTGATGCCTTGTATGGGAGTTCTGTTTTTCTCTCTGAGTTATAAATGAATGAAGAGTATTTATATGTATTTATCATGCTTTACTTTGTCTTTCTGCACAGTTGTAAGATTGAGTTTTGTAGCTGCTTTATCTGTGATTAACATGTGGTGGTCATCCACCATTGAGACTTAGAGAAAGTAAAGGCTTCCTAGTAATCCATTGAAGTCTGGTTTAACACAGTAGTCATTCTTGCAGTTTATCGGTTTTTTAACACTGCAATTGATACCTAGAGTTGTAAATACCACCTAGGGCTGTTCTTAGAGGGTTGAAGTATGTCTGTGTTTAGTAGTGTAACAGGGTATTCAAATTACTAAACTAGCTTTAGACAAATTATTATGTTTCTGTGGCAGTATTCAACTCTTTACAGACATAAAAGCATGGGTTCCAGTCGTGTAATATAATTGTGCTAGCCTTGGTGAACATCTGTACTGTTTAGCACTCAATTGTCAGTGACTTAATTTGTTTTCTTGGAACTTTGTATCTTGGCAGTCTTTCTTCCAGAGCTGGTTTTGGAATTTCTGCCTAATAATACTTATATTGCATAAAAACATTCATCATGTATGTAAGTGATAGGTAGTGAACCTGATGGCAAACTTACTAGGAATTATTGTCCACTATTTCAATAAACATGGCTCCAGAACTTACTGAACAACTAAGTTTTCACAGTTATAAAATTCAATGTGTAAATTTTCTTATTCAGTAAAACTTACTGGGGAACAGGGGGAAAGAAGCATTAGAAAGGTAATATAGATTGTGTACTCTTACTCTGCTCATTTGTCATAAATAACTGCCTGATGAAATTATTCAGGCTTTGCCTATACTGAATTCTGCATATGTAGTGGCTGTCTTAGATACTCTCCCACAACAGTTTCCTCTGAACCTATTCATCCTCACTGCAGTTTTATATGTAATGGCCAAGGCATATTGCAAACATGGAAGAAACCAGGACAGTCTGTTTGTGACAAAAGAATAACCAGTAGTCAATATAAACAATTTCCATAACAATTGCTGTCTCTATTAGTAACTGAGAAGTAAAGGATTTGGGTTAGGAAACATGAAGATAAATTTGTTGTCATAATAATACACTTGGAGATAAAATACATATTGAAAATTTGGTTGGAAAACAGAAGGAATAACTGAAACAAAATCAGTTGTTGTTTTACACTCATCAGAAATTGGCATATCTGACTTGCATCTCTTGCGGGTTATTTTGGTTTTATGAGACTATTTAAACCTGCTAAAAACAAAACCGGCCCTTATGGAAGAACGGGCTGTTGTCAGTTGTTGTGAGCATTCAATCATTATCCTAATTGTAAAAAACCCCTAATTATTAAGACAAAAGGGAAGTCACACCCTGACATTTGCAATTTTATGAATATCAATCTGATTATTTTTACTGAAAGAATTCATATGATCATAAAAGCAAGATAAGTAAGTTTTGAGCATCCCACATGAGGTAGTATTTTTAATTCTGTGCAGCCTATATGTTTAGGAGCAGGCTGTTGTGGGAACGCTTGCGTTATTTTGGATAATCTTTTAATATTGGTGTGTTATAATGTAAAAACTTTTTTTTATGATGTAAAAGCTGCTTGTCTGCCTGTTTTGAAGCCATGAAAAGCCCAGTGAGAACATTGCCAAGAAAACAATTTTTATTAAGCACTTTGATAAGTTTGAATTGTTCCAGAAAATAAAATATTCGTGGGATTTAAGCAGGAAATTCGGTATCCTTTTCTACATTTTCTCCAGCATTGATTTGAATGTGAGACGCCCACGAGGTACACTACTGCAGCAAGTTTGTAGCAGGAAGGGAACGCAAAGCTAGAGCATACCCTTAGAAATGAGATACTCTATCCCAAAGCCTGCGTGATGTTTTACCGTATTTTTAGAGATGGGCATAGGCATTCTGTAAGCTGCTAGCTCTGCATGTGGATGGTTAATGTGCTGTGTTTGTAGTTCTCCAGTCTTTCAGGGCAGTAGCAGTAGTATTACAGACAAATGCACTATCTTAACTCAGAAGAGGGTTTTATTGGATGTGTTTTTAAGTAGTTGGGAGCCATAGCTTTTGGAGCCACTGCTTATTACCACAAGTAACATCAATTTCCAGACTTATTGTTATCCAAATAATTGTCTGGCATCCTATAGCATGAAAATTGAAAGCATGGTATTGTTTATTATAAATAACGTGTTGTTAACTTTGTGGTCTGATGAGATAAAGTAAGATTAACTTTATCAAGTTTCATTGTCTGGAATAGTGACTTTTTTATAAGTATACTGGAGACAATTGATAATGTTCTTATAGGACTTCAACATCCACTGTAGTCCAAGAGTGTGTTGATCAGAGGAGGTGGAGATGTGGGAGGCGCAAATATCAAACAAAAAATTATATCCACCATATATAGTTTGAAGGGTAATGTCTACTAACATATCAGAAGGCCATGAAACATTTTATATCAATAAGAATTGTTCATCTCCTCAGATATTTAAACGTGATAATAGAATAATTAAACTTCTAAAAATAAGTTTTCAGAGTACTGTCTTCTAACATGCATGACTTTTCCTACAAATCTGTATTTATTTGTATCAGTCCTGTTTCTTTTAATACAAATCCATTTATGAAGTCAGAAGTTTGCACACATCTTTCAGAGGCATAATATGGAAACAATAACTTCTCAAATTCATGGCACTGAGATCCAATACCATTTCTAAATGCAGTCATACTCGAAGTGCTCAAATGGTAAAGTTAATTTTGGTGATTTCAGTATGCATTTGAACCTTTTGTGTATGTTTTAAAAAATAAGTTCAGACACTTTCCAGTTTTGTACTAGAAGGAAACTTTGGGAAAAAGAATTTTCCACTCATCCTGGCAAGTTGTTAGAGAAATTCCACAAGTCTTTTGTTTTTTGTTAGAAAGCTTAAACCTAAACTTCAAAGTATTAAACAGCTGTTTACGTGAAAGAATGTATACAGATAGAAGAAGTGATTGCTATCATTATAAGAGTAATCACATTTATCAGATTACATCGAGTTTGTAAATTGGCTGTGGTCTGAGATGATGGTGTGAAGGTTTCAGAATAAAACAGTCCTCTTGCAGATTGGCAATTAAAAATACTGGGTTTACATTTGGTTTTATCCAGTAGGTGGAGCTCGGGTGCTACGTATTTCTGGTTACCAGCTTCAAAATTTTTCACTGGTTCTTGTTTGCAAGACATGCAATCAGCAAGTAGAGTATGATTGACTATACAGTTGCATCCTTATAATGGATGTGCTAGCAATATGAAATAGGTGTCTGGAATAGCTAAGCTACTGAGGAAGAAAAGCTGACTTTTCTTTATGAGTCGTTAACATCACTTGAATTTAACTCTGTGTTTGTATTTCATGTTGTGTATTTTTCTCCTAATAATCCTAGAATTGCGGTTGAACTAAGCAAGCACATTTCTTTTGGCTTATAAACCATTGCTGACTATTGTAAGGAGATGAATAGTAAAAGAAGCAGTTACTATTGACTGCTTTTGTAATTAATAGTAGCTATATGGCCACTTTGCATTCTTAGTTTTTCTTACATGCGTGTTGCTTGTCATGGGTAAAATGAAGCTTTAGACATCTACTGTGTGTATATATAAGAAATCACTTGCTTCATCCTCAAAGCAAAATTGTGTAACACTTTTTAAACTGTAATTTCTCTGACTTCTTTTTCTCTGTTTGTTCAAAGACAAGATGAAATAACTAGTTTACTTGCAGATACCTGCACTTGGTCAAATGACTTGCATCCCACTGTCATTTTGTCATCTAGCACAGTAGTAATAAAAATATTTAATAATGCTAGGCAAACATGCTCAAGTTCATGCAAAGTCCATTTTAAACCATGCAGTAAAAATTCATATAGTTGGGACAACTTAACATTTTGTTAGCATGTGAAAAAACATTGACACACTGAGCATGCAAGATTGCTTTCCTAAAGTACTCTCATAGTACTGTGGTGTAGAATAGCCAAAGGTAATTTTATGTGTGATCTCATGGACTTCTTTTTTAAAAGATCTTTAAATCAAAACTTGTCAATTTGCAATTGTTATAAATGAAGAATTGGATAGAATATAGAATATGTACAGGTAAAATATTTTGTTGTAAATGCATTTGCTGTGCACTTCATACCTTGTGCTTATAATGCAGGCATTATAATGAAAAGATAAATAATTTTGTAGGCACATAATTCTACAGTGGAAGAATTCTTGTCATTCTTGTAATTGTTGAAAATCTGTAACTTCTTTGTTATTGGTAACAATTACGTTTCTGTGTATCTATGGAATGTGTTCAGGTGGGCTGAGACTGGTGTCATACAAGTCTGCTGCTTATAATCTTCATTGCAAGTTGTCTGGCGTCATTGCAAGGCTGCTGTCTGTAGTCTTCAAAACGCTGTGGAAATACTCTGACTGGAGGATGTTGCAGATGTTGCACCTGTTTTCAAAAAAGGCAATGATCATAGGGATGATCCAGTTAGCTTCACTTCGGTCCTTGGGCAAATAATGGGGTAGGTTCTCTTAGAAGCTATTTCTGGTCATGTGAAGGAGTAAAAGGTGACTGGAAATAGTCGCCATACATTTAGAAAAGGCAAGGTGAGGAGAGAGCAGTGGATATGATCTCGTTTGAGCATGAGTCTAGAGTACACGAGTGTTAAAGATTCGTTCCAGCCTGAATGCTTCTGTGATGTGGGGTTTTTGGGTTTGGGCTTTTTGTTTTGGGGATTTTTTTATAAATTTTTTGGGATGTGGTTGGTTGGTTGTTTTTAATCGAGGTCCCTGTCCCTCCCCCTTAGACTCTGCTGAGGTCTGTAATAACAAGACCAGCAGTTCTTTAGTTCTTTGGGGTGGGGTTTTTTTTTAGGTACCTGTATGTGGGTGTTTTATTTATGCTTCTACTTATTTAAACTTAATCCAGTGTCTCATCTTGAGTTCAGGAAGCTACTTTTATACTTTTTTGCGAATGTTTTTTGTTTATAAATTGTGGCAATGTAATGTGAATACCAATACTTAGAGCTACCAATTTACTCTGCAGTGTGAAGTTTATCTATTTCTATCTAAAACTGTGATATTATTTCTTCACAATAATTGCTATTTCCAATTTATTAACTATATTTCTAATCCTACTAGCATTTTCTTAAACCAGTTATAACTGTAACTGTCAGCCCTTGTCCAACAATATAACTTCTCTCCTTGCTTTTCAGTTTAGCACCAGGAAATATAAATTCTATGTTAGTAAGACTGGCTTTTGAGTTCCTGAGTACTAACTCTCTTTGCAACTGACTTTGAATTTCACTATATCTAAAGAACTGCTGCTGTTTTCATATAGTATATTCAGGTATTCTGTTAATAGTGTTTTAAGCTGAAGGAGAACATTAGATAAACTGTGTATCTGATGCCATAATTTACTGCCAGTTATCCCTGTATTGAGCTCATTATTTGGCTACAGCTGAACAGGAAAGGCATTGAAATGTAATTTGTAGTTATCAAGAGAGTATAGTTTGGTTCATATTTAGTCAGTGAATGTAATCTATTCCAGTATTTAGATACCTTACCCCTAACAGTACCTCATCCAGTTTCACATTTAAATTTGTCTGGGTTCAGCTTGTAGCCAATGAATTTTTTTTTGCTGTGCCTTTTTCTGAAGTTCACTGCAGTATGCCGCATTTGCTTTTACTTCAACTACTTTAATTCTAATTCAGTCCTTTCTGCCTTTTTGGTAAGCTGTACCCATTAAGTTCTTTCAGTCTTTCACGGTAAGACATTTTCCAGTCCTCAAATCACTGTATGGCTTTTTTTGTTCCTTTTCCAATTTTTCAGCATTCTTTAAGGAGCTTTGTTCAGTAATCTCTTATTAGCCTTACTACCACAATATGCATAGAGCAACACCTTTTTTTCTTATTTCCACCTCCCTGTTTATTCATACAGTGTCCACATCAGGCCTTCTTACTGATATTCCACTAAGTTTGCTTATGTTGCTAGGGCTTTACAGATTATTTTCAGTCATCACTCTCCAAGAACTAGTTTCCCATTTTGTATACTTTCTCTGTTTTTCACTTCCTAGATTTTGACAATTAGTTGTCTTCAGTTTTTGTTTTATGTGGCAAGCCCATGTTGCCCAGCAATTGTAACAGGGGAATTTGCCACTGTGACAGTTTGTGTAATTGACTAGTAGTAGATTTAGTACAGGTTCCCTGGAGTGAATAGATATATTTCCAGGTTAATGTGTCATTGGCAACTCTTAAATTGCCAATGCAATAACTATTAAGTTGCCAAAGCAATAACCTTGTAACCTAATTATTACTTAGTGAAGATGTGCTTTCAGCCTGGTTTCTGTTGCTGATTTTTTTTTTTGTTTTTAAGGACTTTCTTACCTGAAAGTAGTGAGAAGCAAGTTTTCCTGATTTCGTACAACAAGAGGGGTTGTTTGGGTTGACTCTAAAATCAGCCAAGTTAGCAATCAGTTGAGAACTCATTTTGAATTCTGCTAAAAAATTCTTTCATAGAATCAACTAGGTTGGAAAAGACCTTTAATGTCATCAAGTTCTTTGATACATTATATCAGAATCGATATGCTACTCTGAAACCCTTTAATTGTGTTGGATTGTTGTATTCTAGCTTGATTTTAGAAGTACTTTTCTGTGTGTATGTAATCCAGTACCAGATTAAAATTTTTTTTAATGGCATTGCAATAAAATTAATGTGAAATTCATTTAATTCTTGAGATGAGTGCATGTAAACTGATAAGTTTTCATTTTTTAACATGTAATGAAACCAATAGCTTTAGCTGCAGCTCGTCATAATACGACAAACCTTTAGAAGAGATTAAAGACAAACTTTTAATCATGACCTCTTAACTTTGGATCCAAAAGTATTTGCTAAAGACCATACAATGACAGGTTTTAGAATAATGAAAAACATCTGTTAGGTGTTTAGAGAATAAAAGGAAAACATAACCACACCCCACTGCACCAAAAACTAAAAAAAAAAAAAAAACCCCACCAAAAACCACCCAACCAAAGAACATGTCAAGTGGAAGCAAAAGTCTGTCACTAGATATACTGTACTACTACAAAAGCTTGTTGCATGCAGTTGCCTTCGCATTTGCAGCCTTTCTTGCTCTTGTATTTTTTCATATTATGGTACCTAAAAATCTTTGTTATTCTGCTGCCTAAATTTTTAATTTCATTTTCTTAGAACTTTTGAATTTTTACATACTTATAAGTCAAATTTCATAGTTAAATTATAAATTTGTATTATAGAAATTCTGTAGTTAAATTATAAATTTAAGAGTTGAGTAATGCTTGTGTCTCATCCAACGGTGGAAACTTAATTGTAAATATTTGTGTTTTATTCCAAATCATTCATTTTGGACTTCAGAAAACACATGTTCTCTGTGTGATTATTATGCTTCATTTGTATGGGTATTCTTTTAAAACTAGGAACCATCAATAGTTATAAATCAGCAAACCAGCTTAGTTTGTTTCATTTTAACTTTCTTGAAGTGAGCCATTTTGTGCGCCACACTAAAATGAGTGTCCAAAACTATTTTAAACTATTTAATAGATTAAATTGAGAAATTCCAATTTTATGTAAAAGTAACTAACTAATCACATACTGATATAGAACAATTAGTGGTGACATGAAATTAGACTTCTTCCTATCTCTGCTTTGCTAGGTACAGGAGTATATTCAAAGTACATTGTCTTGACTTGAAAACAGCATGGATAATGATGATTACATAACGTGTCAAAGTTATGTTACATAGATACATATCTACTGCTATAAAACAGCAGTTACAGCATTATAACACTTTACATTTGACTCCATTGTGCTTTATGTAGCCTGTATTTCAAATAGGATGGTAATTAGAGATCTGTAATCTTTTCTTAGGGCTGGGGAAAAAGTATTTTATGACCAAAAAAACCCCCAGCTTTCCTTCTGAATACTTCTAATTTGTTCTTCAGTGCTTCCTTGTATTAAGATATCTGTGCTGTTCTTTGCAAAACTACCTTAAACATAAAACTTCCACTGCGTAGTCTCTAGCATTCCTCACCTTGCCCTCTGCATTCTGCTTTTTAAGTATAGTGTAATCAGCATAAGATTTTGGAAGTTTTGCTGGAAATTAGCCAGAGTTTAGCATCAGCATCCCCAGAGCTCCATATGTTAGAGTACTGTATATTAAAATATAGTCTAATATATACAGTACACAATATATAATATTAGAGTGTAATCTAGATACTGAGAGGTTACTTATACATTCTTGACCTTATAGTTCTTGTGGCTTGCAAGAGACTGGAAAGTGTTATGGAAGAATCCTATATACTGAAATAGAGGTCAAAGAAGTTTTATGGTTTATCTTCTGTAATCTCACCTCCTTTATTCAGTTTTGTCCCATAATATGGTGACAGAAAGGTCTGAAACTATTGTCTTAGAAACAGAGCCTATAAACTTCCCAAGGAAGTTATTTAGCCCTTCAGAACTGCTACACAGCTTTTCTCAAGTGGGATGTGGCACCTACTTCATAATCCATAAACTTCTAAACTTTTCTGATATTTCTGGAAAAGTGCAAAGGCTCATAAAATGCTGAATTTCAGGCGAACAGTGAATCCTTCCTACTAGTCCTGTTTCAATGCAGAGTATCAAAATGTTTCTCTTAAATCCTAACCCTTAGTGACTTTTATTACACTAAACATACCTAGAACTGTTCTAAATGCTCTGCTGATTGTTCTTTAGTAGTTAATAGATTTGGATTTCTATTTCTGCTCTTTCAATCTTGGATTGAAATATCATTTGAAAAGCTCTTTGGAGAAGCAGTACCTCTCTGATGGAAAGTACTAAAGAACATGCTGATATCCATACAGAGCAGTATGGCAGTATTTTAGTCTTCTTGGTTTTCTGTATCTTGGTTGACCTGCGTCCAAGCAGAATTTTGTTAGGTTAATCATTTGCCTTAGATACAGTACATCATAAACACTAGCTGAATTAGATAATTTTGCTTGTTCCTCATAAATTCTTGAGAAGGTATTAATTCAAGCGTGTGAACTTGGCTGTGAAGACCTGGCAAGGACATAGGAGATACTATGGCTATATTATGCAGATAGTACCTACCTAAATATTTTCAGTATACATGAGGACAATGCTCTGTCACTAGAGGAGCACTTTGCAGGAATCTGGACAAGACTCGGTCCAAATAAAGAGATAAAGAGTTTGGAGTATTAGCTGTGAGGGAGGGATTAAGTTATTACAGTAATTATGAATTGACTTCACAGCATAAATACAGAAAGCTGCTGCCACATGTCAAGATCACCACATTTTTTGGGTTTACTTCATAAGTGTACATGCTTCTACACACAGTCCTTGCCACACATACACCAAACTCAGCTCAAACTCAGATTCGTGACGTACTTGAAGTGGGGCACTACCTTTGAAGAATTTTGAGATTATGCCAGAAATTAGGTAGAAAGAATAATGGTCTTCTATCAAATACTAGTATACAGCATAATACCTAGTTGACACCGAAAGTGCATTACACTGGTTCTGATTTACACATGCCATCTGTTGTTTGCAGGTGCAACTCTCTTGAATCCTAAATATTTTTAGGTTTGTGTTACCTAAGAGAACACGTCTGTTGTGCTTTATTGCCATAGCTATGGTAAGCAGATGTGTGTGAGCTGGAGCTACCTGATAGAAAACTGAAAACTGGTTTCTTTTCCACCTGTGGTGTTGAGAAAAAGTGCAGAATTCATGGTCTAGCTAGGAGCAGACAGGGGGAATGGTGTTGGTATAAGCTAAGTCAATGTGACTTATAGAGATCTGCAATAGGAACTTATTTTGCTGTATTCTTTTGAATTACTGCTTAAAGAATTAATTATTTTAAATTCCAGTTTGGTTGAGTGTGTGTCTGATTAATGTAGTAGCTGTTTTAATTTCTGCCTTCTGGAAAGTGTAAACATATAAACTTCCTCATCTTTGTAAGTTATATACTTTTTTTTTTGTTGGTGTCTTTATAAATTGGATCCCAAGAAAAAAAGAATGTTATATATTTTTATGGTGCATTGCTTGAGTTTGACTGTGGCTAATGCTAAACTCAAAAATCAGACACAAAAATTCATTTTACATTTAAGAGGAAAAGGAAAGAAAACCATTTAGTACTATATATTTCAAGAGTGTCTGAAAGAAGGGAAATGGTTTCTGAACTTCTTGTTTTGGTATTGATATCCTAACTTTGTAATGTTACCATACACAGACTCACTGACAGGACATATAATATCTTACAGTCATATGTGCCTGTATGTCATATACTTGTTTTGACAGGCTTCCACATTAGTTGTGTGTGTTTTGTATGCTTGGAGTAACTTATCACAGCATATAAATTCAATATGGATTTGAAACCAAAGTACTAATTTATAAATTGCCATTTATCCACAGTCATACAGAAATTGCTCCCATCTGCAGATGTTTACATGACTTAGTGATTCCAGTGAAAACTATTAATGTAAGTAAAAATTCATAGAAATAAGCCTTAGAACCACTGAAATTCCTTTGGACTGGAATTTGACAATCATTGCATTGTATGAAGGATAAAGGAGAGGAAGGAATATTTTGGCTAAAATGGCAGAAAAAGTCCTTACCCTGGGGACTGAGTAACCTCACCCCCTGTTCCAGGCCCTAAGGCTGTCTCAAGAGATTATCACTTTCCTTTCCTGTCCTCTTGGCCACTTTTTCTTGCCATTTTTTTGCTCAATGTTACGGTTGCTTATGGAGTTCCTTGCAAATCCCTTATGCAATCCCAGTAAAGAAGATTTTAAAAAGTCAGCTAGAAAACCATGGCCAAAAGTAAGCTGTCAAAGACAAGAGACTTTTAAGCAAGTGTAAGTGCTGTAGAAAGTGTACATGACCTTCTGCCCACAGCACTCTGAATAAAAAATGCAGACATCAATCTTACAGAGAAATGGGGGCAGCATTTTGCTGGGACTAGAACCTTGAATGATATTCACTTTTATTTTAATCCTTATGTTTTATCAGGTCTTTTAGTTATTAGGTCTTTTCTCATCTTCTCAAGTAATACTGTAGTACTAATGCTTTTAAAGTACACCGAATTGATATTTTCTTTTGCTTTGCATACTTATTTCCTCAGTGCATGAGGGATCACTCACTTCAGTCTGACTAGTTTTCTTTAAGGAAAACAATAATATTTGATTTAGCGAAGTGTAGTGTTTTAAATTTTATCCTTTCTTCTTTAAAACTGTTGATGAGTTACTTTTAGACTCATGAAGTTCTCTTTTTATTTATGTCAGAAAATAATGATCTCTGTTGCCTTTAGTAGAAATGAATCCTTAAGTTATCCATAAGTTTAAGAAGCTAGTGTGTTCCTTTTCATTTGCATTTTTATATTTTGTTCAAGAAATTCAGTATTTCAGACATGTATAACAGACAGGAAAGAAAACTTACTTAAGAATTGGGTTTAGAAATGCTTTATTTTTCTGAATAAGACCATTTACTTAGTGCTAAGGATTGCACGATTCATTTATTCTTTTCAAAATAATGTAGATTTTTCTGTATTCTTTACCTTAATAACATTCATTGTAAAGAAAAAATAATCCCAGACATACTTTTTGTAGAGTTAATGATTGGCAGTAACTTAAAAGCAGACTATACTATATTAAACACAAACCCAGATTGTTTGGGCACAAAACCCAGAATCCCAGCACGGAGATTTTTCTTGGCTAAGCATCAAAGCGTGTTAATAGGTATAGTGTTAGCCTGGGACAAAGGCAGGATTGTTACTGTGGTATATTTCATCCTGCTGCTACTTGGCAAGAGTCAGTGTGTTTTTAGGTGAAGTTTGTGTGTGCATTTGTCTAGTCACCTGGAAAAAAGGATGCGTATATGACCCGTGAAATTGCAGTTAGCATGATGGAAGGTGAGAATGTGTAATCCTTATTATACAATGAATTGTTAGCACTATATTGTGGTTAAGATATCATTTCAGAGGGCTGTAGTGTCCCACTTGTTTAGCTGCATATGTGATTTTATTTTTTTTTTTTCTTTTTTAACATAGCGAGATGGATTTAACAATGATAAAGCCATGTACTTTTTAATTGCTGAGTGTTCATGCTCCATTTCCTTTCTTTGTTTCAGCAAAGTTGAGTAGCATAGGAAGAGGCACTTTGAGGTTTTCTTTTTTTATTATAGAATACATTTTTTCTAAATATGAGCAGTACATCTTAAAGTAATACAACAGTGAAGGATGACTACAGGATGTTCAAGCATTTTCTCTATTCATCACATCCGCTGTTTGTGTCGAGACAGTCAATTTATGGTATAATTCAATATTTTTATTATTTTATCTACCTTATTACCTAGCCAAACAGGTAATAGGTATTTTCAATATAGTATAGAACAAGTCATTTTGGTTATCAGATTCTGATTGTGGAATCTTTATAATTCGTGATGTTTCTTGAATAAAAAGAAGTGAAATTCAATTCTTGCCTAAAAAGTTGCTAAGATTCTGACAGTAGCAGTAGTTGGTAGTTTGGTAATAACAAAACAAAGTAAACAATGAACTTTGTGAGCTGAGCAGATTTAATTCTAAAATTTTCCAGATAGTAAAGATAACTGCTACTAAATTGGTTACTGATTTTTTTTTAACTTCCAAGTAGCTATTACACTGACTTAGATTAAAAGCTGTATTTCATAATATTCTCCATCCTGTTTTATGACGCTTACCATGCTGGTAATTTTTTGAGTACAGGTTTCACTGATTCGTCTGCAAGTACACCTGTCATCTTAAGTGGGACTTTCTGCCTTTTTAAGCCCTTTTCCTCTTCAGGCTAAAATACACAATTTCTAACGCAGTCATTAGCCTTACAGTGTTACCTTAGTGATGAGTTTTATATAAATTTCTATATAAATCAACAGTGGTATTCAGGGTGTCTTTTTTTCTTCCACTTTGGTCAACAGGACTGCTCAGCTGTCTTTCTCTGAGAGCTGTGCAGTGTAGGGTAATTAACCTTTTCATCTTTTTTCTTTGTTACGTTGGGTTGGGTTTTTTTTTTTTCTGAAAGTACTCTTCCGCTATCCTGTGTTCTTCTTCCGCAGCTATATGCGCAATCTTTACAAAGCAAGCCACTATACAATATCTTTTCCAGGAGAACATTTCTTTTACTGCTATATATGTACAGCAATATAATTTTCTGATTCTTTACCACTGGCTGAATTTTAATCAACCAAATTTTTAGTCCCTTCCCTACTGTTGTGAGGCTTCTACTCTGTTTGCATTCCACTGTCACTTTGCTTTAAGAGTTAAGCCTATTGAAGATCACTTATGTTATCATTTCCTTTGTAAATTTTTCATTTTCAGTTTACTTTGCTAGCTATTCCTCACAGCACTTTGTTATTTGGTGGGGTGATTGCTGCTGGCAGTCTGTTATTTGATTCCACTGCAGAATATTTACACAGATTAAAAGATTTTTGCATAGTAAAATGGTTGTTACTACACATCAACTTTCTTAAATCACTTTGAAAGTTTTAAGTTAAATGGTGTCTGTCCTATTACAATAATAATTTGATTTTCGGTTTACAAATATGTTTAATTTTTCTGTACAAATATGTTTAATTTTTGTAAATACATTTATAGCTAGATAATATGCATTCTTAATTATATATTTATATTTCTTCTTACTGTGGGCATAGAATATTTGGAAAAAAAAGTGTTTCCAAACACTCATACTGAAATCTGTTTTCTTTCAAAATTGTAGAGGAAATAATTTGAGAGGAACTTCAATAGCTGATGATGGTGGTTGTGTTTAATCGGCTTCTTTTATTTAAGAGGCCATTTTCAAGGTTTTTCACAGATACATTTATATATGTATTAATAAATGAATACATATATGTTTTTTATGTATATATAACAATTATAGATTGTTAGATGCATTGCTGCCTGCATACTTCCAGTGGATATTGTATGAATCTTACAGATGTGATTTCAGGAATGCTATTTCAGAGTAGAAAAAGAAATATTCATGAAGAATCAATGTTTCGAGCAATCAGATTAATAATTTTATTGAAGGCAATATTTCTCCTGTCTTAATAGACAGCTTGGCCTTTATATTTTTTCTTCAGTAGTTTCTAGAACTGAAGACCAGAATATGCCGCATTGATTATCACTTTTCTGTACAGATACTTCGTAAAATATGCGTTCTTTCTCCTAGAAATCTATTCTCTGTGGTTAATATTAAAAAAAAAAAGGGGGGGGGGTTGAAAGGGAGGTTGGCAAAAGAACAAACCAAACCCTGAGCATTGCACTGTTCTTTTCGTCTTAATTCTTAACACTGTCAGATATTCCTGAATAGATTATTGTGGACCATATTTATAGGTTAGCATTCCTGGACTAAGTTCTGCAGTGAACTTCACAATTCCAGTCTTGCAGAAGTCTTTCAGTTCTTTCTGAATTCTTGCATGAAAATAGTGCTGTACCCCCACAGTTGTGAACTCCCACAGTGAGAAGGCTATAGTTGTGTTTTAAGTTGAAATCATATATCAGATTCTATGGAAGTTAAAGCAATATGTATGTTTTGTTTCTTGCATAAATAGCCTAAATTTCTTTTTAAGTGGTAGCAGTTGCAATTTCAGTCTGAGTTTTGTTGGTATTTTATTACCATTTGGTGGATTTTCAGAAATTTATTGTTAAATATGTGCTGCTGCTGCAAAATCTCTCATAGAGAAATTCAAGTTACTCACTTAGGTTTTGTTTGTTTTTTTGGGGGTTTTTTTGCATTGGGCTTTTGAGTGGAGGTGTTCTGCTTTTCACGTGAACAACTTAAACCTTTATATAGCTAGCTAAGAAATAGTGATACTATTAATAATAAACTTCAGATTCAATCGTTTTACCATTTTTTGTTAAACTTCACACTTTTAAATTTATTTTGTATATAATTGGCACTCTGGTTGCATACTGTCCCAATTAAGATTACATATATTGAATCATAACTGTCACTTATGCAGTGAAGCATTTTACTTGAAATCACATGTGACTGGCTTTCTTATTAGTTGTTCAACTGCGTTTTAACATAGACATGTAGCCAGTGATGATATGTATTGGTTTCTGCCTCTTTGTGCAGATCTCTCGAATTTTATATTGAGTGACACAAGTGTAAATAGTATTAAGTCTCAACATATGGCACTGTGCGTGGAGTTTATGGTCAAAAGTTAGCTTATTTTGAAAACATGCCTCTATTGTACTGAAAGGCAGCCTTACTCAAAATATTGATAGGGTAGTAAGTATGACTAATACTCTCCTATAGTCTTGTAAAGCAATATTTTTACATTTATAATTTACATGCTCATAAACACATTTCACTGACCTGTGTGCTTGTGTGTGTAATCTATATTCATCATAGGTATTTATGCAAAATGTTTTCATAATAAAATATCAACATTTTTAAAATTTGTGTGTGTGTGAATGTGTCTTTACATGCTAGATGTAATACGGAATTCGGAATTTGTTTTCCCCTCCATTTTCTTTCAGTGAGATTATTTGGTTAAAATGAGTGGAAAGTTAGATAATTTCTTGCAGTTCAATTTTAGCCTCTTTGAGGATACAGGAGTTTACTTGGGAACAAGGGAGTAAAATATGGTGTTTATAAGCTAGATTCTCCAACCTTTTACTGCAAGTATCATGGTTTCTGTAAATAATAGTCTTACTAATTCACTGAATCTGACTAAACATGGTAATAAGTATTACAGTAAATTTTAGGAATTACATTTTGAGAAACAAACTTCTGAGGTTCAGAACTGGGCAGGCTTTTTATTGGTCAAAAGTCAAGAATATGTACAGACTGAAATACTCCCTTTTTGATCAGAATCCTTTGCACATAAATAAGGCAAAGCTATGTAAATAAAATGATTTTTTTTTTTTTTTTTTAGGAAAAAAATGTGTTTTATTCAGCAACTGTAACTTTAATGAATTTCATGCATAAAAAGTGTATGCAAACTGATTTCTGTTTCTTATGATCACTTTACTTTTAAAAGTAAGTTTAAGCATGGAGAATGTAATAGTTTCCTAATACTTGTAACCATAAAAAATTATTTTAGATGATTTATCAGTAATGTGTTTGATGAAAATTATCATTGCAAGCGCTTGCATTGATTATTTCTGCACAAAGATCTAAGATGTATTAACCAAGATTCTGAACTGAAGTTGTGTCAGCAGGAATAAAGAAAACCCAACTTGAATCCTTATAAGGGTATATCTGTTTCTAATGAGAAGGAGCTGTTTATCTAATGAAAATGGAAAACATCCAAAAACCCTGGACTTTGAGAGGATAAGACAGAAAAGACTGCTGTGATCATGTAATCCCGTGTTGTACCTGGTAGAGCACACAAGACTCTCTTAAGTTCTTTTATCTCACTCTTTATCTCTTGGTGAAAAAAAAAATAATCCCATTTTAATGTAGAAATGTATGTTGAAAGATATCCCATTAAAATTTTCTTTGGTAAGGACTTTTCTTGTTAAATAGATAAAGATGCCACTTTTCGATCTGCCTTTTGGCTCATTTTAGAGCCATTAGAGCCTTTTTCACTCGTCTGCTAGACTTCTGTTAGGACATTCATCTTCATTTGCAAATTTTGACCAAATCATCCTTGAACATTGTTTGAGAAGTAGATTGAGCAGTAACTTTCCTTTTGTGGCATTTTACTGTTTCCGCAGTCTTTGTCATGTGTAATCTTGGTCAGAAATTATGCTTTTCTTCCTTTTCACGAGGTAGTTTGATAGTTTCTCTTTAATTTGTGTCCACAAGCAGTGGAAATACTTTTGTCATGGTTCTAAGTTAATGGTTATGTTTGGTTCTGCTTAACAACAGTTAATATCAGGCTTATAATTATCTGAGTTATATTTTCTCTTTATAAATAGTGATATTATGGTTTCCCCCTCTTTTTTATCCCCTTAATTCTCTAGAATTTTCCTCGTATGTTACTCAGAATGTATGTTCCCTATGGCTCAGAAATCTCTTTAAGCATCTTTTAAAAAACACTTGGGTGCAAATTGCATGGCCCTGACGTTTTTTTTTTTTGTAATGCTTGATTTTTAGTAGCTGTTCCTTCTATTACAGGATAACTCAAGAAGGCAGGAAAATACATCATCCTCAGACATATCTGGCTTTCTCAGAGAACAGAAAGAGCTATTGATTTTATTTTTTTTTATCTTTTCCTACATTGTTAGTCCTTTTCCATTTTTAAGGCTTTAATCTCTAAGATGATAATAAAATTAAGACATTTTATTGTTTTCTATATATGCTCAAAGATGCATGTCTATATGAGTATAGCAGTTATTGTCATAAGTAAATGGACAATTGTTATTTAATGATTCCTTTTCTATATAAAAGTATTTTTAACTTGTTAAAAAAACATCTGAGGCCAAGTTAAGAAAAAAAGTTTTTCCCCCTTTTTATTTATTCAGACATTTGGCAGCAAATTACAAATAACCAGCTTCAACCTTTTCTCTGTACAGCTGTTTATTCTTTGTATTTCCCTGGACCTTGGATATAAAATTAAAGATGCTGATAAAGTCAAAGTATCAAGGCAAAATATGATACATGTAAGGCATGTTTTTAGTAACATTTTTGTTAGTAATGCTTCTCTTGTATTCTAATATATTAAAAGTTAAAAATAGGTCTCTATGAATTTTGTAAAGAATACTTTTATTACCAAGAAAGTGTTAAAGGGCTGGACTAATGCTGCGAGGTGGCTATCCAGTCAGCTTGTTACTCTCAGGGATATTAGGGTATTAGAGCATCTCACATGAGAGAAGAACTCTGTTAAAACATATAGTACTATTAATTGCAGTGGGAACAGTGGTACAAAATACACGATTTCATGGAGCTGGCTCTAGCCTTTGAGTTTTCATTTGTCACTTGCCACTGACTTCTTTCCCTGTGATATTTTTTTCTAGTTCTTTCAGGTCCCAGAGCACAACTAGTGGCACTGCCTCTTGTCTTTGCAATAAATTAGGGGAACTGCTTTGAGGCATCAGAGAGACAGGTGTCATAAAAGCAGGCAGAAGAGAATAATGCAGCATACTACAATGATGCATTATTCTTACCTGCCCACTTTTAGCTAAGATATATCTATTACAAAAGAAAGAAGTATTGCTAGAAGAGTAGGTGAAAAGGCAGTCTGAGTTTTAGTGGATTTTGTGCAGTGCTACAGAAATGTGGCTTAACTGTCTGCAAAGAGAACTCAGTTTTAAAAGTTGTATAAACCATGTTACTGCAATGTAGAATCAGTTAGTAAGTCCTGCCCAGCCTATCAGGTGGCATGTGGAGACAGCTTGTGTATTCTTGCACATGTTCTTAGAGTGATGGAGTTAACTGTTTTGGACCATATGGTGGATTGTGGGGTCAGCATGGCTTATCAAGAAAAATACTGGATGTTTCTGCACAGAGCTTATTAACCCTCCAAAATATGGAGGCTTTATTGGGACATACTGAGCCAAAGTTGGACTTATGTATTTACCAGGGGGGAAATCAAAAACTATAAGAAGCCCTCCCAGAATACTGGAAAATATAATACCAAGGTATGCAAGTTTCTCAGTGGGAGCCATCTTTGGTCCAATATGTGTGATGCTGAATTAGACTGGTAGATCATAGAATCATAAAATGGTTAGGGTTGGAAAGGACCTTAAGATCCTTGTTGGACCTTAGTTAATAACCATGAAGTTAGCTGCCTTTGCACCAAGTTTGTGTGCTTGGAACAGAAGGGAGGGATGACAGACCTGGCCTAGAAAAGAACCAGTTATTATTAGAGTCTGTGTCTGGTCTAATGTTTCTTTAAAGCAGTCTATCTTTTCTGACTTCATCTGTCTCTGGAGATGACTGTTACAGGTGGGGCTAGTCAGCCCGCTGTCCTGACACTTGTATGTCTGGCTTGATGCTTTGTCATCTGCTGCTGGATTCATATGGTTCTTCAAGTCAGCAATGGCTGATACTGGGTTGTACTTAGCAAGTCATGCCGTGCTCCCAGCTCACTCAACATTGAGTGGCTATATGGTCTGTGGTATCTGTGTTGTAGGTAATGGTGGATTTTGTGGCATGTCTCTTCGTAAGCCTGGACATGTCTGCAGCTTGCTGCTACTGTGACTTTGAGGGAGATCCCAAAACACCATCTGTCCCTCTTTACTGAACTGATTGTATCACTCTGCATTATAACTGAGCTCCAAGCTGTCATCCATTGACTGCTATGAGGTGTCGTGGAACTACATGTGTTTTTTAGTATATTCAGTTACATGTGTGATGATGATGTATTTGTAATCTACAGTTAACCTGAGGGTAACTGTAGATTGTTGATGGTTGTTGATGGTTGTTGATGGTTCAGAAAATCTGTAACTGTTACATAGGCACTTATATGGCAGTTTTGGGGGTCTTATGTGTGTGTGAAAAATAATGGATAAATAAAACAAGTGTCAGTCTTAAAGAAGTAATGGTTTAATATATACTTATCCATTAAAAAGATATAAGACAGAGGTTAAAACAGTAGTTGTCTAAATGGGCCAATTTGATAGTGGAATACATTCTCAGATAAGCAGACCTGTAATGCTTTCCTACACTTTCTGCCTTAAATTGTAACAGAAAAGACAAAACACTGGAAAAATTTCATCACTAGAGATTGTGTGGTAACTAACATTAGGAAAGGACTATTGATAGGTTTATAGGTCGATTTAGTTTTAAACATTTTCTAAAAATGGCTTGGACTATCGTGAAGTTGAACACTATATTCTAAACTATGAGCTTAAATACATTTTGCTCATACTTAGTGCTTGGCTCTATTGCAGCTACTTGGTTTCTTGTATCTTTTTTTGGGAGATGTAAACTGATATTCAATTCTCATTGTTTTCATTAGTTCTCGTTTTGACTCACTGTACTTGAAATTTTGCAGTCCTCTCAGTAAAAGGGTTAATGCACATTGTTTGATAACTTCCCAAGCTGGAGAACAGCAAAGCATACCGTGGTCACAGTTGGATAATTTCACAGCAAAATCACTTTTTAATGAGAAGTGTATCAGCAGCACGGAGCTTTTGAAGTTGCTGTGAAGCTGGGCTGGCAAGCAGCATGCACACTGAGCTCATTGATGGAAAAGCATCACTGATGATCAAGCCTCATGGTCAAAACTGGAAGTCATGGTTACGTCATTCCTTGCTTACTTGGCTGCACCTGTCCCTTGTTAACAGCTCTAATCCACTGGTCTCTGAACCACGTGTGGAAAGGTCAGCAGGAGCAGGAAGGAGCCTGGTGCACTGGGAAGCATTTTTAGATGTAATCTGAGTTTGGCAACCTGTTGTGCTTGTTAAATTCAAATTGTCACTTCTCAGCCCTGACATGAGCTTCTCAAAATGAGAATGTTGCAGATAACTTGGAAGTATGTGGTTCTTTTCCTTCAAGGCAATGCTTAATTAAGAACACTTTCAAGAATGTACAAATCTGTGGGTTTGTCTTTTGTGATGAAAAATTTGCTACAACTTTGTTCTCCTTGGAGTGTAATTAAAAAATATGATTATAAAATTCATCTGTAGCCAGGGAAATTATATCTAGATATCCACATATATACACATGCACATATGCAAGTGTTGGTATTTAGATGTTCCTTCCATGTCATAGAGTTTGAGTCCTCAGCTGTCTCAGGTGCTTGCCATTGTGTTGCCTTTTATCACATAATCATATTTGGGGGATTGAGTTTTCAGTATACTTTCGGTATAGAAGTAATTATGTTGGTGTTTCCTGCTATTTATATACTTAAACACACTTATAATTCTAGTATGCTTTCCACTAAATAGTTTGAGTTCTTCAATATGTCTTGAAAATACTTGCTTTCTACGTGCGTTCGTATTGTATATGAATTTTGAAAGTACATGGGTTCACATGGGCCCACTTTTTGAGCTTGTCCAAGTCCCTTTGGATGGCATCCCACCCCTCAGGAATATCAACTGCACCGCTCAGCTTGGTGTCATCTGCAAGCTTGCTGAGAGTGCACATGATCCTGCTGTCTGTGTCACTGATGAAGATACTAAACAGTACTGTTCCCAGTATGGACTTCTGAGGGACATCACTCATCACAGATCTCCATCCAGACTATTGAGCCATTGACCACTGCTGTCTGGATATGACTGTCCAGTCATTTTCTGCTGAACAGTCCATCCATGTAATGCATATCTCTCTGATTTAGAGAGAAGGATGTTGTGGGGGACCATGTCAAAGGCCTTGCAGAAACCCAGACAGATGACATCCATACCTCTTCCCTTGTCTACTGGTGTAGTCACTCTGTCATAGAAGGCCACTAGGTTGGTCAGGTAAGACATGCCTTGGTGAAGCCATGCTGGCTGTCTCAAATCACCTCCGTGTGCCTTAGCATAACTCCTAGGAGGATCTGTTCTGTCATCTCCTCAGGCACAGAGGTGTGGCTGACAGATCAGTAGTTCCCAGGATCCTCCTTTCTACCCTTTTTAAAAATAGGTGCAATGTTTCCCTTTTCCCAGTCACCGGGAACTTCACTGGACTGCCATGACTTTGCAAATATCATGGAGAGTGGCTTGACAACTACATCAGCCAGTTCTCTCAGGATCTGGGATGCGTATCATCAGGTCCCATAGATTTATGTATGTTCAGGTTCCTCAGGTGGTCTCAAACCTGAATTTTTTTTGGTGGGGGGGACTTTGGCCCTCTGTGCCTGTCTTGCAGTCCATCTACTTGAGAGGTGTTGGAAGAGAGGTTGCCAGGGAAGGGTGAGGCAAAAAGTTATTAAGTACCTCAGCCTTCTTATCTGTTATTACCAGTTTTCCATTCTTGTTCATCAGGGGCAGTATCCTTTCTTTGACCTTCCTTTTCTGGCTGACATACCTGTAGGAGCTCTTGTTATTCTTTGCGTCGCTTGCCAAGTTGGCTTGCACCTTGGGCTTCCTGACCCCATCCCTGCACAACCAGGTAGCATCCTTAGCCTTCCCAGGATACCTGTCCCTGCTTCTACTACCTGAGCATTTCCTTCTTGCTCTTTAGTTTGATGAACATATCTTGACTCATTCATGCCAAACTCTTACTTCCCTTTCCTGGTTTCTTAAACCTGCAGATCAAGAGCCCTTGCACTCTGTGGAAAATGTCTTTAAAGATCTCCCAGGTCTGTTCCATTTCCTTGGCCCTGAGGACAGTTTTGCAGGAGTTCCTGTTGACTAACTCGTTGAACAACTGGAATATTGCTTCCTGAAATTCAGGGTCTTAATTTTATTCTTTGCCTATCCCATATCCCTCAGGTCTGCAAATTCCATCAGTGTATGATCGCTGCAGGCCAGGCTGCCTCCAGTCTTCATGTCACCAATTCACTCACTTTCATTGCTGACCAGCAGGTCCAGTAATGCATCTCCTTTAGTAGGGCCATTTATTACCTGGCTTAAGAAGTTGTCCTCCCTGCATTCCAGGATTCTCCTGGACTGCCCACAGCATAGTAGTATAATATACATTTTAATAGATATGGGATGTTATGTCTGGCTCACTCCAGAAAGTAAGTCTGGTAAGTCCTGTTTAGAGCCTCTTTTTAGTTTTTTTTTTCTTCTGTTTTTTGAATATATTGCTTTAATAGATTCAATCGGTGTCATTCATAAATCACAGAAATTTTTGAAACTACAGTATGTAACAACCCTTACACTTTAGTATGGATGGCCTACAGTAGATAGTTATTATTACATTTAGGTAATGTACATAAGTTGAATCAGAATAGTCTTCAAATATCGTGCCTTGGCCATCTCCCATAAAAATTTAATACAGTGCTGTAAGGCCACTAATTAGAATCCTGCCTGGATGAAGAGTGAATTTTAGAGGATAGGACATGATTTATCCTTTCTATAGATCCTTTGCAGAATCTCAATTTTTTTCTTAAGCTTTTCATTGGAATATAAGTAGGTTTTGTTCAAATTTGTGAAGCTTTATGGAACAGGATTAGCTACCACATTCTGTCATTGTAAGTAATATTAAAATTATAGCCTGATCTGGCAAAAATACCCCCATTTTCCTTTAAGTATGTAGATGATCCAAATCATGACGCTTCCAGCAAAAATGTCACCTGTCTCCCCTGTGGAGTTGAAATGACCTCATCTTCTCTGAAAACAGGAGAGGAGAATGGGTGGGAACAACAAGGGATGAGGGTATAGGAATAGGCAAGGAAAAGGGAAGGATCAGAAGAATGTGGTAGACGAAACTGTGAAGATTGAAGACATGAAAAGAATATGAGGACCAGGTCAGCAAGGAGCACATGAGAATGGTAGAATTAGACTGTGGTGGGTAGGGGCTTGTGGGAGAATGAGAAAGGAAATTCAAGTGACTGGCAGGATAGAGTGAGAATGGATAGGTAATGTAGAATCTGACTGAAGGCAGGAGGAGTTTATTCTCTTTCTCACATGCACAGTCGTGAGATGAGTCTTGTGGCCCCATAGGACACAGGAGTCATGTTTCTTCAGAGAAGGTTATAAGTTGGTAGGGTTTTTATGATGGAATTAATATTTGAATATTAATTGTGAGATCATAAGATTTAATTTGAAGTTATTTGCTGTATATGGAATGCAGCATGTTTCTGAATGCATTTACATTAAATGCTATCCAAGTACCAGTGTTTGCAATTCATTATTTTCAAAAAAAATCAGCAAGAAATAGCAGTGACTTTAAATATAGCATGTCATTATTACAGAAATGTCATTATAGTAATACTCTTCTTGAAGAGTATATCCATAATGTAATTCACTGTACGTAGAATAGATGATAGTGAAACAATCAGAATACTTTTATTGTGAATTGAGGTCAGCAGTTACAAAATCACCTCCTAGAAAAGAGAATGGACTTAATATGTTGAGCTTACTCTGAACTGCACTATTTTATTTTTAATTTTTAATGTATATTATCTATGAAACACTCAAACGGACAGCTTCTTCAATACTTACTTAGGGATATTAATTGCAATTTACTTTGGAGTATTCTGATGATTTATTTTATAACAAAGATGTGATCCAGGTTTCAGATTATTTCATAGATGTGTTATGTACTCTTTCTTTTTTTTCTTAAAATTCAGTGTAGAGCAATTTAGTCTTCGCTTACAGCAGCCTAAGATGAATAGGTACTAAACTATTTCTTAGATATGTTCAGATTGCTAGCTTTTTTGATTACAAGATATGGTATGTGGAATTAGCCATTTTGTTAAATTGCCCAAAGGAACAATTGTAACAAACAAATCACTGCATCCCTCTAAACTGCAAATTTGCATATCAGGGTTATAATATGTGAAGTTAAAGTAACCTTTGATAAACAAAGTATGTTTTTCACATTTGCAAAAGTAACTGCTTAAGTGAAAAATAAGTCTTTGGCTACTTAAAATAGCTGTATTTTTTATGTCATGGTCTCTCTTGTATTTCATGCTGAGGATGATATAAGTGTTTTTAATGCTAAAAGGTCATTAATTAGATGTGGCAGTAATCCTCAATTGCTGTAAAAGCATAGAAATTGAATTAAAAGCAAATTATTGTTTTTAAAAAACTACATAATCCAGTGAAAACAATCTTTTTAATTGAAGCTCTTGGGTTTTTTATTGCCAGTCTACCCAGAGAAAAGACTTGTAGTTGGTGGAATTCTGTCAGGATTTTAAAGCAACATTGATGTATAATTGAATTCAAACCTCCTTGAAAAAAAGATTTACTCCTACCAAGAAGACAGTATTTATACTGCTTTTATGTATGAATCAAAATCCCATTATACTTTTGAAGGATTATTATTACTATAAAAACTATTAGAATCTTATTATTTTTGTTGGACAATTCGTCAGCAAAGATGATCAAAATAATACAATCATCCTTGATGAGAGTTGGAGTTTCAGTCACACAATATATATTGCTCTCCAGGTCACTTTTATCGCTACCCCTCAAATCCTGTCTGTAATTTGTATGATTATAAGTTTCTCCTGTGAAATTTCCGAAGGCCATTAAAAAGAGGAACCATTACATAAATGTTGAACTTGTCCAAAGGCATATGCATCTGCAAAATTGTATCTGCAGTCTGTCCATTGCAGATACATTATAAAGTTTCAGCAAGCTTTAGACTTGCAGCCATTTTCTGATGGGAAGTTTAAAGGATTAAGCAGCTGTTTTCATAGCTGTGTAATAATAAGGTTGTCGAATATTGGTGGGAGAAAAATGCATTCATGGGTGTCTGTTTTAATTAAAGCACTTCCTCCAGAAATTCACTGCCCCATAAGCTTTAGGCTCACGGTGTTGTTTTGTTGGATTTTTTTTTCATTGACTGCTGAAACGGTAGTTGCAGCCTGTTGGCAGAAAAGGATGGGTTTGAATAGTGGCTATTGTTCTATTAACATTAGAGCCCTCTAGCTAGAGGATCAGCAAGAATGCCTGCTAAGATAAAGTGACAATGTTGTCTCCTGTTCCTGGCTGATAAACTATGAGAGTATGAAAAGCCTCAAGGGCTGAGGGCAGGAAAAAGCTATAATAAACTCCATGTGTTACTCAGCGGAATTCTTATTTACAAGCTAATTCATCCATTAGTACCTAATAGGAAGTACGAATTCTAAGTGCATCTTGCATAATAAACCTTACTTATTTGTACTGCTACATTTTATAAAATAATTCTTGAAACAGTTACAAATAATGAGGTTCTATTTCTGTCTCTGCTTTTATGTTATTTGTTTTATACCAGAACGTTTAAGGCATCATCTAATCCTTACAGGGCAAGGAGTTATGTAATGTTTATTAAATATTTCCAATACTCTTACTCAAACTCATATGCCAAAAGGCTAAATAAGTTCCTCTCTTATACCTCCAAAACTTTGAGTAATTCTTAGATTCAGACTAACTGTAAATAGGGATTGGTACCATCATTGTTTCATCAGGTTCTGCTAGAATACTCCATAAGATACCTAGCTTAATTTAAATGCTGTTGTAACAAATATTGTGATTAATATAGTTTTACAAAAATACAGGCTTCTAAATACCTCTAGAATTAAAATATTCTGCAGTTCTTGAAATGTTTTAGTATGTACTGAAAATTGGAATTCTCAAAAACTGATATTTCATCCTTACGGTAGTGTATGCTGTTAGAAATTTTGTAACAAATGTTGACATTGTTAACTTAGAATCATAGAATCATTTAGGTTGGAAAAGACCTTTAAGATCATAGAGTCCAGCCATAAACCTAACATTGCCAAGGTAACCACTAAACCATGTCCCTAGGTGCCACATCTACGTGTCTTGTCCATGAACACAATGAAGAAGAATGAGCATGAGTTAAAAATCCAGACTCTTAGGAATTTTAATGTAATTCTTAAAGATGTATTTCTAGGTTTCATGTGTATTTGAAGAAAAAAATGTGCTAAATATCCTTTTATTTCATTTTTTTCTGTCTTGGGAGATGTTTCTTAGGTAAAATCATTCCATTGTAATTATTGTTCATTCATTTCTATGATCATAAACCTTAAGTGTCTATCATACTGGAATTGGTGAAGTACAGATGTTGCCTGAACAGGCTGAACAGATTTCAAGAGTGAAATTGTTGTCAAGTGTAATGAAAAACAAAATTAATCTTTTACATTTCAAGTTCCTACTATGGTTTTACAGTCAGTTTCATAGCCATGTATTTGGTTGCATTTGTGAAACTCCATCGATTTTGTGAGGCTATCCCTTACTTTTGGGATCTAAATAATGCGTATTGTAATCTTAATAACTTGAATGAAAAAGCCCTTTTTAGAGTACTTGCAGGCAAATGTGTTTTAGAGCTTCCATTGTTGCAAATATGCTGGTTTCCTGGATAACTTAGATTTTTACCAGAATCTCAGAACCTGCTCTTAAAGTGTGTGGGTTGCATACCTTTACATTATTAAATACTAAAACAATTTCAAACTTCCACCTGAAGTTTCAAGTCATTCTTAAGTTTTCTGCTTGAGGGTCTGGCTAAACAGGTAAGTCTAAACCAGTATAAATATAAAGGGATCTGTAATTCCTGTGTGGTTACTCTCACTGTAGTAAAACTGCTTTTTCTGGCTTGAGTTCCTTGAAACTTATTTGAGCCTTGTCATGACAAAGCTTTTTTTTATTTTCTGAAAAAGAAGTGTATCCACATGGGGAATATACATTGTTATAATAGTAGTGGACAGTTGTAGACTAAGCCTCTGTGTGTAATCTTTTAATTCCCTTTTTCTAGCTATGTAAAAAGAAGCTCTAATGTAGTCTTTCTTTGACTTGTAAGATTAATCTGAATGCAGTACTAAGTAAAATGCTTTCTGCTATTCTCTTATTTATGTGATCAAAATTACATCACCCATTCTTTCTTTGCCCAAAGAGTGGAGGAGGCCTGTTCCATGGCCCAAAACTGAACACAGTATTCGAGGTGCAGCCTCACCAGTGCTGAGTACAGGGGGATGATCACTGCCATGGCCCTGCTGGCCACACTATTTGTGATATAAGCCAGGATGCCATTGGCTTTCTTGGCCACCTGGACACACTGCTGGTTCATGTTCAGCTGGCTTTCAACCAACACCCCAGGTCTTTTTTGGCTGGGCAGCTTTCCAGCTGTAGTGTCGCATGGGGTTGTTGTGACCCGAGTGCAGGACCCAGCACTTTGCCTTGTTGAGTCTTGTACACTTGGCCTTGGCCCATCAACCCAGCCTGTCTAGATCCCTCTGCAGAGCCTTTCTACCCTCCAGCAGATCAACACTCCCACCCACCTTGGTGCTGTCTGCAGATTACTGAGGGTGTACTTGATCCACTGGTGAAGGATCTAGAGCACTAATTTTATGAGGAATAGCTGAGGAAACTGAGATTGTTTAGCCTGGAGAAAAAGAGGCTCAGGAGAAAATTTATCACTCTCTACAGCTACCTGAAAGGAGGTTGTAGTGAGGTGGGTGTCAGTCTCTTCTCCCAGGTGACAAGTGAAACAGCCACAAGTTTCACCACAGGAGGTTTAGATTGGATATTAGGAAAAATCCCTTCACCGAAAGAGTTGTTAAGTACTGAAACAGGCTGCCCAGGGAAGTGGTTGAGTCACCATCCCTGGAGCTATTTAAAAGATATCTAGATGTGGCAGTGTTAGGTTAACAGTTAATGATTGGACTCAATGATCTTAAAGGTTCTTTCCAACCTGAATGATCCTGTGTTTCTGTCATCTGCCAAGAGAGTCTCTCAAAAATTGCAGTTATGGGAACTCTCGCCTGTTTTCCTCAAATCTATAGGTTCTTGCATTGCCGAAGGACAAGACTTAGAGTTGTGAAAACCTTTCCATATAAGCTGAGATTCCTTGTATGAAGCATCCTCTGCGACAGCAGAGTCAATAATCTGAAGCTTTGCAAGCTCAACAATACATACTGCCCATACCAATCAAATTTTTTGCCATACACAGGCTCCATTTACCTCTAGGACAAAAGATCTGGTGTCATATTATGGGATTTTTAATTGGTCATTCTGATACTAGACAAGATTTGGTACTATCATTTCCAAGCCCTTTTCTCCATTTTCTAAGTAGGCTCTTTTGCACTTTCTTTTCCTGCTCAATTTCAGTCATGGTTATATTACTTTACTGTTTGAAGCCTTATAGTTGCCAAGGAAAGAGAAAACTTGTGTTCAAAATAGGTATTTAAGTGGTGTTATGGAGAACTATTGTTGTTGGAAGTGTGTGTTAAGGAGCTCGCAACAGAAGTTTTAGCTTCCAGTATTCATATTTCACAGTATAACAGTGTATTTCATATCTTGAGGTCTCTTCCTACAGTCTGTCCTTTTTCTCCTTACGTATCAGTCAAGAAATATATTTTATGCGAACATTGATGTAAAGAGTAACAGAATTCTTATTCTTGCATTCTTAGGGATCTAAAACTAAAGGAAATAGGTTTTCCATTGACATGAGAGGTCTTTTATGTTTATCGAAAAAGATGGTCTTTAAAATAAACTTATTTTTCACCATTAAAATAAAGATGTAAGATACATTCCCGGTAATATAAATTCATTATATTAATCGTGTATTTCTTATCTTTGAGTCTTGTGGTTGTATGCTAAAGGATATGTTCCCTCAACATAGGTACTCTGAAGCAGAAAAGATAACAAACCTGGGAAATGCCATAAACTAGCTTATTTAAAGAATGACCTAGAAACCTGAACAATAGAGGATGACCAGATTACTTAGTAAAAATATTTGGTAATTCCAAAAAATAATGAGTGGGCCTGCAGTTTTGTAGACAGGATTAATTTACCTATCTCTTTTTAATGACTCTTTTCTCTGTATACCCAGCTTCTGCTTGCACGTTTTTATCATTTACTGTGCACACCTGTTCCAACCCCTGTCAGAATTCCACTGACTTATTTCACCTTTCTGTAAGAAAATTAAGTGAGCAAAAGCCATAAAAGGTATGCTTTTGGAAAGGGAGTAAGGCTGCCTAAACTAGATGTCATCATAGAGGAAGGAGGAACAGATTAGGAGGCAACAGTAGTGTAATTCCTTCTGATTTCAGTGTTTGCAGACTCTTAAATCAGCTGAGCTGTTCATGAGACATTCATCTATGCATACTGGTAAATCTCAAACAGTTCCTGTAGTATTTCATGATGTTATTTTCCAGATGTAAAATTGTATTAAAGCATATTCAGTATTTTTCTTATTTTCTGATCTTCACCTTTCCATTAAATTTTTGCTATAGTTACAGATACAGTTGTTACTTAACTGTGAATGAGAAATATGGACTATTGTGATGTTTGGTGATTTTATTTTTTTTTTTTTTTCTTTAAAACTAGGAAATAATGTTATTTCTAAATCATTGGTACCATTGATGCACTCACCCTGGAACAGAAGAGGAATGCCAGACAAATACAGAAAACTCTAAGTTAAGATCAGATGTATAGTTTCCTCTTCCTACTGTGTCTGCCAGTCATACAGTAGTAGGATGTAATTGTAGGTTCTGGGAAAGACAGGAAACCTTAGTTTCACAATAGAAAGCATGTGTATATGAATAATATCTTTCAATTCTTTAAAAAATTATATCCTTATTACCATTACAGATTGAGGGACATACTTGTAAGAACCTGAAAGGCCTTACAATCTCTTCTTCCCACTGTTTCCTTGAGAACTTAGTTTACTTGATGAATCTGACATGCTGGATTCAAATACATCATCAGATGCTTTCCCTCCTTCAAATGTGTTTTCTAGGACTTAAATAGTATTGTTTCTGCTCGCTTTGTTGGGTTCAGGTGGACTCAAAAAAAATTTCCTCTTATTTGATGAATTTTGATTTCTCTCTCTTCCTGAAAGTTTTTGAACAGAAAGCTAGAGAAATTACTGATTACTTTACTGTGGCATACCTACTGCTGTAGCAATCCGCCACTGTGAGATCTTGTTATCCTTTTTTTCATATCTACATAGTTCATTTCCCTCTTCCAGTTTTTTCTCTTTCTTATTTAATTTTTCTGTCTGATTTACTTTGACCTCATGTTGAGCATTGTCACAAATTAGATTCTCTGCCTCTTTCTCCCTCTCCCTACCTCTCCTTATTGCTCTTCTCTTCCCCCTTCCCTCTTCCTCCCTTCCCTCTCCCCTCTTCCCTGTCCGTTGTTCTCACTCTCCTTCTTTCGTGCTCTACCTTGCCTCCCACTTTCCTTTTTTTCCTCTCTCCTTTCCTCCCTCCTCCTCCTTCCCTAGCCTTTTCTCTCTCCCTCCCTCCTTCCCTCTTCATTCACGGTCACCCTCTCTCACACTCACCCCCTCTTGTTCCCTCATCCTCTTGTTCTCCCATTCTCACTCTCTTTTTTCCTCTCGTTCCCTCTTTCTTTCTCTCTATCTCCCTTTCTCCCTTTTCTTCCCTGTTTCTCCCTTTGTTCCTCCCTGCTTCTCTCTGTCTTTCTTGCTCTCTCTCTCCCTTTCCCCTTCCCTCCCCTTTCCCCCTCTCTTTCTCCCTTTCTCTCTCCCTTTCTCTCTCTCTCCCTTTCTCCCTCTCTTTCCTCCTCCTTTCCATGTCTCTCTCGCCCTTCCTTTCTCTCTCCCCACCATTCTTTCTCTCTCCCTCTCTCTCCCTGTCCCTGTTCTCTCTCCCCCTGCCTCCCACTCTGTCCCTTTTTCACTCTTCCTCCCTTCGTCTCTCCCTCTCTCTCCCTCTTTCCCATTGTCCTCCCCTCCCTCTCCCTCTCTCCCCCTACCTCGCTCTCTTCCTCCGTTCTTCCCTCTCTCCCTTCCTTCTTCCCTTCCTCTCTTCCTCCCTCTCTCCATCTCTCCCTCTCTCCTGTTTCCTCCTGTTTCTCTACAGTTGCTGATAAGTTGCTGATAAGTTATATTATCCACTGCCTAGACTGATTTAAGATTTTAAATGTACACTTCCACAAATTCTGAATATTTTGGTTGTTTTAATTTTAAAGCTTTGTTTTTTATAGCAGGACATTTAAAAACCTGATTTATTTCATATTGATTTATAGAAAAATGTGCCAAAATGGTATTCATATGCACCCAATGCTCTTTTCAGGCTTTAAGTGCTTCTAACTAATAAAACAGGAAAAAATTTCCATAATGCAAAATGAACCATGGTATGCCCTCCAACTCACCTTCTGCAGAAGAGTCTAGGGTTTCATAAACTTTTTGCTAACCCATCAATAAACTGCATTTTTTTCATGGCTGTCATAAGAGTTATGAATTCCATGATTTTCATGTATTTTAAAAAATGTCTATGACTTTTGACATTGTGGTCTTTTGCGTGTGTGTGGGAGGATGTGATGGTAAACAGTTTGAACCATTCTCAGTGAGAACTTTCAGAGCTGCCAAGTTAAGCTTTGAGCTCCATGGGAAGCAAGCGGAGAACAGGAGCTCAGCAGCAGTTCTGCAGTGACACACCGAATTAGGCATGCGAACTCTCAGTGAGAACTTCTAATTCTTCCAGAGGTAGTTATGCTTCCACTTCCTCAGCAGGGTGGGGTTTTTTTAATACTGTTACTTAGAAAGGTCAATAACTATACAACTATTCCTATTTGAGATCATGCTGTGGTTCTCGAAGCAGATTCCACTCTGGTTTTTGAGGGGGTTGTGCCTTTTTTGGTAGAGTCAAATACTTGAATTTCTTGGGAGAAGAAGCCATGGTTTATGATACTTCACAGCATATTTCTGTAATCTTCAACCTTTTACTTCAGTTCATTATCTTAGCTTTTAAAACATATCTAAGGAAGAGCTCTTATGCGTTTGTTGGTTATAAACACTTGAATCAATTTCAATAAATGCTATTTTCTGTTTTGCTTTGAAAACATGATAAATTAAAATAGCAAAAACACTCAGTTTGTGGGTTTTGTGGTTCCTGAATTTGGCTGGGACTAGGGTTTGCAAATAAATTCAGGAACATAAATTAAAACTACATTGGATTAAATAATGATTTGGAAATTTAATCTGTTTTTACCTTAAATGCCTCTGTCTTTCCCACTTGTCTATATACATGTGCCAGTGTCTCATAATTTGATACCTAACACATTTTTGGATGACAGATTGGCTTTCAAAAGCACAAGACCAATATGTAACTAAGCTTTATATTACAGACTGGTGTAAAAGAGAGGTACTTACATTCTTGTAGGAAATGCTTTTGTTAAACGCTGTTTGCTCTTGATAACCTGTGGCATTTTGTAATCTGTCTCAAATGGTTCTAACATTATGATTGAAAAGATATGCAAAACCAGTTATGCTTAGTCAGAGAATATTTTAACCTATGCATACTTTCTCTTAATGGTTTTGGTTTTTCGTCTGTCTAGCTATACGGAGTTTTGCAACTGTTTGCACAGCAGAGTAGCAGGAGCTTAAGCTAAGCAAAGTCTACTTGATAAATAGACTCAGTATCATTGACACACCATATCCATTCAGAGAAGACTGCTGTTTTCAAATTTTAATTTTGGAAGTCCATCTTTTTCTCTTTAGTGTATTAAATTAATGGGGGGAGGGGGTGTTGTTTCTTTTTTCTTTCAAGTTTCTGTCAGTACAGTATACATAAATTATATATGAGACTGTATTATGTTTTTGTCAGAAAATTGTGGAATCTTCAGATGCTAGCAACTCGTTATTAAGGGACATGAATTAATATTTTTGGTTCTTGGTTTTTGAAGGTCAGAAAGCATTATTAGATTGTGTAATCTGACTTTTTGCATACCATACACTCACTTCTACAGTTACCCAATAATTAAATTAATTATTTCATGTCTTAGTCATTAAGCAGTTATTGTTAGTAAATTGTTATATCCCTGAATTGTTACATGCCACAGCCAGAAGGTTCTAATGAAAGATATATCACCAGTGTGCAAACACATAGTATACTAGAAAAGTACTAAGATTTGCCCATATTAGTAGCAGTGGGTAGCAAGAACTCCCAAAATTTCATGTCAGCTAGACCTGTGGAGAAAGTCTCTTGTGATAAGCAGTTAGACCTTTTAAGTCTTTATCTCAAGATTTTACAGGGTTTTTTTAAAATGACCTCTAAAGAGTGATGTAGCGCCTCTGATACATTACCCCAATTTTTTTCAATCATTGATTCTACAAAGGAAAGAAAAGAACTCCAACAAATTATATTAAAATGGAATAAAAATCTTTTTTGTCCTTGTTTGCATCATATATTATTATTATTACCATCTTAATTCAGAATTGCTGGTGTCATGACCACATTAGAAGAATTGAAAACATTATAATTTCTCCATAGACTGTAAAGTATGTGTAGGGAAAGTGGGAACATTTGCTTGCTAATGAGTAAAATAGATAAGACCCAAATGTTATATTCTTCAGATCACAAAGTTTGGTTTTATTCTTTGTCACATGGGAAGTAATTTTAGTAAATACATGCTTACTGCCAAAATATTTTTGGGTAAACAAAGGCTTGCAGAGAAGCACTTAGGAGTCTAGGAAGAGAGGTATAAAACGGACTTTCGAGGACATTCAGAACATACCCCTGCTGTGCAGGTACCAAATTATACAATCCCTTTCATGAATTTATCAAGATTTATTTTAAGAAATGGTGTTTTATAGCTTAGTTTAGATAGATACTACCACGTATGTATATTTTCACTGTTGGATTTTTGGTTTGGTTTGGTTTTTTGGTTTGGTTTGGTTTTGTTTGAGTTTTTTTGTTTGTTTGTCCTTGTTTTGGTTTGGGGTTTTTTTGTTGTTTGGGTTTTTTTTTGTTTGTTTGTTTGTTTTTTGTTTTTGTTTTGGGGGGGGGGTTGTCTTGTCAGAGTTTTATTTGGTCATGATTTTCTGGAAAAAAACTAAGACTACTCCCAGAACCTAGATATTTGGTAAATTAATCTAGTTATTAATCTACAAATGTGATAGCTGGCTGCATTCTCTTTCCATAATGTGCTTACAGAGCTTTTATTCTGCTGCTTCTCTCTTCCCTTCCTTATTATATATCCTTTTCTAAACACATCCTTTACTACCATGCTGCCTAGAAGCCTACAGTTTTCTTCAGAATATCTGAAAAAGTAGACTAGGGGTTTATTCTATCCTTGTCATTATATCCTTCATTTATATTACTGACATCCATAAACTAGACTAGAGATATCAGAAGAATAAAAAGAAGAAAAATAAAAGCAGACATATTTTCTTCTTAATTTGCTGCATACGTGTTGGAGATTATCTTCATTCTTTTGTTTTACAAATACAGTGACTGTTTTGTTTTCACAATGTGCAGCAGTCATCTTTGACTCAGAGTTATGATTAGACACTGCAGTATTTCTGCCATCAAATATGTCACATTTATGCTGGAGAGGATAGGAGTTTGATCTGTTTATTAAAAAGATTGTATCTGTCTTTTAAAAGTTATACCATACATTCATAAAATTTGTAGATCGGGGTGAGATCCAACAGTATTTAAGGAAATTAACTTTACCTGCGGTCATTGTTATAAAGCCACATATTTTTCACATATTCTTCATAGATTATGCAGAGACTGGGAAGAGTATTTCCTTGTTGGTCTGCATGAATCTGGCGTTAACTCAAGTGGCCAGGGTGTTTCCTAAATTTGCCCATAGGTGAGCTCAAATATTCTAAAACAGCTTTGGAAAGTGCAGCAGATCGAAAGGATTTTTACCATACTTTTTTTTCCAGCTCCTTGTAGGTAACTGTCCAAAATTAAAATGTTAGAGTAGACCACACTGTCTCCATGTATAAGTGAGTAAATGGTACCTGGTTCTGTCACCTTCATACTAATGGTTGTTCAAAGAGAATTGTAGGTGAAGAAGCCTTTGGTCAGAAATCTACAAAGTGCACATTTCTTTTTTTATGCAGAAGTCTGTATTCTGGTCTATAAACTTTAGTTAACTTTGGGCACTATAGGTTTTTGAATGCTTGGCAAGGAAGTATGTTTATTTTGGCTAAGAGTGTGGAAACATGTGAAACATTCCTTTTTCCCATCATGTAAACTAGAAATAGAAAAAAGTAGCATGGATTTTTGGAGCTATTAGATCATCTAGTCTGACCTTCTGTGTACCATGGTTTGTCCCACTTACCCTTATTGTAAACCCAATAATCTGTGGGTTTTGAAGTCAGAATTTGTGGTCAGTGGCAGAATATATTTTGCAGAGGTGGCCATCTTGATGCAATGACAAGAAAATTTGAAGAATGTACTGCTTCCTTTGATGGTTTCTTGTAGTGATTAGGTATACCTCCTATGAAACATTTGTGCCCAATTTGGTACCAGCAAACACATCTTTTTGTTTTTCTGTGCTAAAGTTAAGTCCTTCTTGACTGTCAGTATTATTTCCTCTGATTTCATTTGTAGATTTATACTGTCTATTGTCTGTGTTTTGGTTTTTTTTCTTTTCTTGGAAAGACAGAATAGGCAGTCTTGAACTCTTCATGCAAGGTATTTTCTCCGGTAGCTGAGCAGGTTTTTTGACTCATTTCTGTGCCACCTAACAAATTGCACTTGTTAGATAAGACCTGTTTTCCATAAACTTATTTAACAATTGAAACATTACCACTTACTATTTGCAAAATACATTTTTCTTTTTCCCCATCTCGATTTTCTTGTATTTAATAGTCTGTTGATACCAAGCTACTTGGCCAACAAAATGCCTGGCTAATCCTAAATTCGTTTTACAAAGGTTGACATCATATTCTCATATTCTTCTGACATTCATGTGATAAATGGAAAGGTGAGGAGACAGAGTCTCTCAACTAAGCCTTTTAGAAATGTCAGTAGAAGTTGACAGATTAAAATGTATTTGTTATTCCATTAGATGAGGTCTAACAAGTTCCTTTACAACTGATGGCCTGAACAATACTGCAGCATTTTTGTGTGGTGTGGTAAGGCGATTTGGGGTTTTGCCAAGGAAAGTGAGTCTTTATTTATGTGTTCATCTCCCTCATTGTTACATGTTACGTGTTACAACAATTCCTGTTGCTGCCTTCACTTTGACAGTGAACCTGGCTATATCATCCTTTTTTGTTGCAGAATTGTGATTTTGGACCTACTAAATTGCTATCTTTAAGGACTTTCAATTGCAATAACAATTTCTTTGCATTTTAGTATTCTCAGTTTTGTAATCTACAATCCTCCTACAATTTTTATCAGTATTGGAAAACTCGCTGAAAGGTCACACTGTTTTCATATGGTTGTGAGCCAGTTTACTCTTATTTTCACTTCTATTTTGGTCTGTAATCGTGGTATCTAAGCAGTCGCTCACAATTCAGTAACCAACTAACCTTCATCTAACATAATGAAGTCCAACATACTTTGTGTTGTATGCAATAGCCATGATGTTAAAAGGTTGTATGATACTCCTTAAAATTTGCTGTCATTTGAACTCCCAATACAATTTCTGATTTTTCTCTCAGTGTCTTATTAACAGGTAATTTTAAAGTATTGCGCTTCTTTTGTTTGGATTTTTGCTTGTTTTTTGGTTTTGTTTTGTAGACAACATCATAAATACTCTTTTTTTCAGGATGTTCATTTTTTCTTATAGAATCATAGAATGGTTAGGAAGGGACCTTAAAGAGCATCTAGTTCCAACCATGCTGTCATGGGCAGAGGCACCTTCCACTAGACCAGGTTGATCAAAGCCTCGTCCAGCCTGGCATTGAACACTACCAGGGATGGAGCATCCCCAACTTCTCTGAGTAACCTGTTCCAGTGTCTCACCACCCTCACAGTAAAGAATTTCTCCAAATGTCTGAATCTGAATCTACCCTCATTCAGTTTAAAGCTATTCACCCTTGTCCTATCACTATACGCCCTTGTAAAAAGTCCTTCTCCAGATACCTTGTAAGCCCTCTTTAGGTATTGGAAGGCTGCTCTAAGGTCTCTCCTGAGCCTTCTCTCCTCCAGGCTGAACAAGCCCTTCTCTCTCAGCCTGTCTCTGTAGCAGAGGTGCTCCAGCCCTCTGAGCGTCTTTGTGACCCTCCTTTGGACCTGCTCCAGTAGGTCCATGTCTGAAGACTCCAGAGCTGGACGTTGTACTTCTTGTGGGGTCTCATAAGAGCAGAGGGGGACAATCACCTTCCTTGATCTGCTGGCCACGCTCCTTTTGATTAACTGTCAGACTGGTTTGTGGGCCTGAAGATTTCTTTGGCTCCAAATGTATATTAAACTAATTTCACCTTCTTAACCTTCTTTTACTCTGCACTATCTTTCTTAAATAGCTTTCTGGTTGCTAATTTCTACCCAGAGTTATCAACACTCCAACCATGCATATTGACCCAGTAGGTTTCAGTAATGTCAATTTTATCAGTTAGCCAATTACATTTGTTAGCGTCATCTCACGAAGTACTTGGTATGTGGGATCATTCTTATTAGAAATAAGGGCATTATAGTAAATTCATACAGTCTATAGGCAGATGGGATATATTAGGTCATCTAGTCCAGGTGTAGTAATCTGAATTCTAAAGGCTCACAAAATTGTTTTAAATATTCAGTGATCTTAAATGGAAGTAGATAATGACTCAGTTTGCCTTTTCTTTTTTTTTTTTTTTTTTTTTTCCATTTTAATAAGGTTGTTTCTACATGTGGTGTATACAGTTTGCTTTTTGGTGGAGACCTAGAATGCTCTGCAAACATTTCTCTGGAAGGTAAAAGCTGCTGACTCATTAGATTCAAGTGGCTAGACTCTGGGTTATGGGGTAAGAGGAGAGGCTTGTTAAGACTGAAACAGGATACAGACAAAACACTGTCCAAGTCTTAGAACTTCTTACGAAATGCATAAACATGTAATAGAGAATGGAGGTGGGAGAAGGAGTTTAGAGGTATCTCAAGGAAATGAAGTTATAGGGAAAGGATGCATTTTAATGAAAACTCACTGTGTGTGCTGGAAATGGCTTTTATATGCCCCCCAAGCAGATGAAAGGATGCTTTTTTCTTTTCATGAATTGAGACCAAAATATAACATCACTACTCTACTGGAGACTCCTGTGGGACAGGTGTGGTCAGAAAAAGACTGCTAAGCCTGTCTGAAGGGAGGGAGTCTGAATGAGCAATGCTTTGAGGCAGTTAACATTCACTTTTCTATAACAAGTTTTTGCACACATTTCAAGACCATTTTTTATAAAGCTTACTTAAACAGCAAACATAAGATTGTTTGTATTTTTCCTTTTTACTAAGAAAAAAAGTAAAAAAGTTAGATTAAGATTTTTAGATTTGCTGTGTTTTAGGTTATTGACTTGAAGCTCTTTGTAGGTATTTCTTTCCTATTTGTATTGAAAGATAGTGTGAAAAAAAAATGTGATATTGAATTAATCTAACACTGGCATGAAATGGAATATGGACAACCCAGAAGTTAGAAGTAGTTTGATCACAAAGAAAGGCAAAGGCACATATACTCTATGACCGAGAAAATAAGTATTTCAGACTTGCAGATGGGTTGTTAAGTACAGTGAGGTATATGTCTGTAGCGTAATAGTGTTTGATGTACATTATTCTGTGGGACAGTACAATAGCATTTGAATGATACGTCTTGTCTTCTGTGGCCATACAGCGTATGTTACCTTAAAAAAAAAATTGCATAAATATTTAACATTCAAAGAGTAAGCTACTTTTGTGTCAAATACAGGGACAGGCATGTCTTCAATATACGGAGTCCTAAATTACTTGCACTAAGTTTAGCTGGCTAAATTGCAATGTTCTCATAGGCCTCTTAATGTTATAGGAAGAAGAAAAACACATAAAATATACAGATTTTATAAAATATTATATATACAAATATAATAAACTTATTTGTCATTAGATCTATTTCAACTGTACAAGATTATTGTTTTCTATGGGAGGACAAAAGAATTCTCAAATAGTACATTAAAATGTCACTGAAGTCAGCCTTTTATTTCTCCTTCTTCCTTCTTACCCTTCTTAAGAAAAATGGTAACTGTCAGAAAATTCTGCATTTTGAAGTATAGAGCAGGCGACAGGCATATCTTTTTGACAAAGTTCTATTCTTATGTTTATTTCCAGATATTTAAAAATTATATCAATTCATGCATGAATCAGGTAAAAATACCCAAAAAACCCTCAAACTTCCTTCAAAACTTACTATCCCAAGAGCAAAACTTAGAAGTTGCATTAAGCAGATCATTCCTATAAACCCCAACCAGCTGACACAAAACAACATGGAATTTTATTTTCAAGTCAAAATGCTGTTAGGTTTCATCATTGTTTCTCAGGCCATATAATCAGATTGTTTAGTTCTAAATGATTTAACATCGCCAGCCCATTCATGCAGTGTTAAGAATGTCAGAGCAGGCAACATTTCTGTTTCAGTGTGGTACCAGAGATACTTCTGAGTTTGAGATTTGATTTTTTAGTTGGTTTTGTTTTGTAGGTTTTTGGGGTTTTTTGGGATTAAAAGAATCACCTTTACTTCCAGCAGATGACTCTTCCTTTGATCCCAGCACTTCCCATGCTACTTAATCTGTCCAGTAGTGCAACTTCACAGCTAACAACTAATCAATTTTCATATGTTCCCACTGTATCTTTGCAGGACCTCAAAATATAGTGAACAACAGAATGGCAAATGTTTTGTTGTTTCTATAGTTAAAAATATTTAATGGCAGTTTAAGTCAGTTCAACAGCAGAGAAGACACCAAGCAGTAAAAATTGAAAGTGGTATCACAGATCATGAATTATTCATGAATAAATATGTAATACCTGTAATAATACTGCTACCAAATGTGACAAAACCCACCCAAAACAAAACCAGGACCCACCCAAACAAAGCCCTGAAACATGAGTCAAAATGCATGCATAGCAATATTCTTAAAATATTTTATGGAATCTGTTCTCCATGCATGTTTAAAACTCAGATTTCAATTTCAATACTAAATTTCAATTAGGAAGTATTTTTTAATGAATTACTAGCTTCTTAAGATGGACATTTTCTTCTGCCCATCACTTCATATGTAAACATTTGCAAGTAGTATCTGTATTTAAGAGTATGTATATACCATCTGGCTTTTAGCCTGTCAAGCTGTTAACTAACTACCCTTGCAACTGATAGTTTCGCAAACAAAATGATTACTGAATTTCTCAACATAGCAAGTGTGTCTCCACCCCTTACTCTCTTGGGGCTCAGAAGAGTATTCTGAAAGAAACCAGTAAGTATTTAAGGTTAAAGGGAGTGTGTCTTTTAGCAAGGGTACTGCAGTTGTGCACCATCTCCACCCTTGATGCACTGTGAGGATGTTTTCTTCTCCAAATCTCTGGCAGTGTCATAGATCTGATCAGAATAGGATGTGTACAGCAGAATAGGAGGGAATAGCTAAAGAAAGAGTGCCATCAAATTGGTTTGGCTGGGGTTTAGGCAAAGCAGGATGCATATGGGTTGGATGGATGGGTTGAATAGCTCAGCAATACTGGAAAAAGAGTCAGAAGACTAGAAAGGGAGGGAAAACCTAAGAATCAAGATGATATGTATGATAGCATTCACAGTTTCAAATCAATAATTAGTGTTTATGGGTTTTGCTATGTAATTACTGGTTGTGATTGCATGCAAAAATTGCCATGGCTGAAACATGGTTCTTGTGGTTCAGGTGAAGAAATGCAAGGACACAAGAGGCTCTGGGTGCTGTGAGTTAGACATATTTTTAACAATAAAACTGTAAATTGCTGTTCTCTATTTGTTGCCACTGGATGGTGTTGCCCATTTGCAAGATGATCTTGTAATGATTTTTAAAAGAATGATTAAATATTTCTCCTGATCTTGAAGCACTTAGCAATGTTGCTATAAAAAAAGTTATTTATTCTCTGTTACTTTTGATAGTCTTGATGATTATTGACAGCGAGGGTATTGGTGCCACTGTATGTAACTGGATTTAGGTCGTTCCAGACTGGATTCTGTGTTAGCATGGAAAGGCTACAATCTTCACTTACTATACTTCCAAACTATGGGTGAACAGAAAAGTGGGAATTAAGTGGTATAGATACAACATATGAATACTGAGCACCAAACCATAAAATCGTCTTTAAGAAGTAATATAATTCCTCTCTTCTTGTTTACTGTTTTGGTAAGTGGGAGTGGAGAAAGGCAGTGAGGAAAAGTAAAGGGAGCAGAAGGTGGATGTAGACTGGCATCTCTTTGCCCAGTGGTATCGTTGGGGGTTTTTTGGATGTCTTGACAGAGGATGAGTAGCACAGGAGGCTTTTGAGGAAGAAGTGTTTATCTCTGTCTGGATTTTATCACAGAATTTCAACTCAGACAAATGAGGCAGTAAGGAAAAAAGCAAAGTAATATTTAGGGGAGGAGCTGACAAATGTTTATGTACAGAGCTAGATACAGCTATTACAGCAACTCTGTGAAAAAGGGGTTAATGGTATCATTTTACACCGTAGTAGATACATGAAAGACAGATGCCTGAAGTCTCTTTACTTGTCTGTGCTAAACCTAAATTTTCGTATTCTTGGTGCTCATATAGTTTGATTGAAGTCAAAACACAGCAGTTGTGTAGGACTGATCTCCTGTTGTATAAATGTAATCAACAGTGAACATGTGCTGTTGCCATATTCAATTTATGACTACTGAAAAATTGCCAGGGCAGCATTTTGAGCTAGTAGTTTGTATTACCTATACCCAAGGCAGTCTCTGCATGTTTCAGTAATGCCAGTTACCACATCCTTTGGAAGAAAAACAGTCATTATTTTCTCATTTCATTTGCTGTCCTTTTTAATGCAAAGGAAGACAAGATTCTAATCATTGCATAGTATAAAATTAATTTTGCAATTCTGCTACTTCTCTCAAATCTGAATTTTGTAAAATAAGTTTTTGTACACCTCTGTAACTTCAAGGCATTAGTCGTCTCCAGAAGCACTAATTTCCATTATGTTAAAAATACAATTGTAGTGCATTTTCTGTTTTAAGGTGACATCTCTGAAGCTTAGGTTTCAAAAAATACTCAGATTTAAATATGTCCATACATCTTTGCTTTCCTGAATGCTCTAGAATGTGTTTCTGGAGAGGTATGAACCTAGGCCCTATTTTTGCAGCAAATTGTAAATAAGTAGTCTACTAAATCTAAAGTTAGCACCTTCCCATATACTATTAGAAACATGAGATGCAATTTATACTTCTGCTTCTTTCCAAATGCATTCATTGCCTAGTTTGTTTGGGTTTTTGTTAGATCTGATACTTCGCTTTAGTGGGATTTATATGACATCTGTTCTTGGTTTAGCCCTCACTACCTTCCTTTTCTTGCTAAAGAAGTTTACCATGTAAATTTTTAAGGCAGTGTTCTCTGTTAGTACCAAATCCTTTATCTAGAATCATGGAGTCATAGAATAGTTAGGGTTGGAAGGGACCTTAAGATTGTCTAATTGATAATTCCCAACCCTAAGTATTCTGTGATCTAGTTCCAACCCCCCTAGCACTAGAGCCTCACACTAGATGGCTCACACTAGACCATGTCACCTAAGGCTCTGTCCAACCTGGCCTTGAACACTGCCAGGGATGGAGCATTTATCACTTCTTTGGGCAACCTGTTTCAGTGCCTCATCACCATCACAGTAAAGAACTTCTTGTATCTAACCTGAACTTCCCCTGTTTAAATTTGAACCTGTTACCCCTTGTCCTGTCACTACAGTCCCTCATGAAGAGTCCCCTCCAGCATCCTCGTAGACCCCCTTCAGATACTGGAAGGCTGCTATGAGGTCTCCACGCATCCTTCTCCAGGCTGAACAGCCCCAAAATGCTGAATATCATAAACTGCAGGAAAATGCAAAAGTAGTCACAGGACTGCTTCTTTTTCTACTTCTACGCTTTATAAAATGTAGCTAAGAATATCCCTCTAGAAAAAGTATTTATCAATTTTGCCTGAGCTTCTTAAGCAATTTGACTGCTTTCTCCAGAATGTTAAAGTAATTACTTTCATTTGTCATAGGGTTCTGGCATATCTGCTTAGTGTCAGGGGTTGGTAGGAAGGGCAGATGTGAAGCCTGGCAAGAGAAAGGCATGGCTGTACTTCAGTAGGACTCACAACTGATCTTGCTGTTCTCATTTTTCCACATACCTTAAACTAGTTGTGGAAAAAAATGTTCTTAATGAAATAACCCTTCTTTTTAGTCTTTTAAAGTAGTTTTAGTAAAGGTATTGATAAAAATATAAGCAATGTGGCTCTTCAATATCTCATATACTAGTCATAAATGTTAAGTAAATACATTATGTTTTTTCTTGTATTTTATGCCACACCACAAATTATGCAATAAATTGTAAATTTAAGATTGCACCATTCTTTGTAATAAATGCTTAAGAAAGATAAGGCAAATATACAAAAGACAGTGTTTAGCAATAGTTTGTATAAGGGTGAACTGATAAAAGGGAAAAAAAAATAAATAGTAGAACGGTCTGAAAAGAAAAATAACTGATAGAAATGCAGGAAGAACTGTTGCAAGAGTAACTACTGGAAAACCAATGACCCACACACCAAAACTGTGGCTCATTGGTGTCAAACACATTAATGCTTGACTGTAGATAGCAAAGTAAGTATCAGGCACTTTCGTACCTAAGATGAATGCTAGAACTAGATGGACTCGGGGACTTTTTCCCCCATGTTTTTTTAGCCTCTTAAATATTTATGTTGAAAGTGGTCTGGTTGATGTTTTTCTTATCAGTGAGACAGAAGAGTCAGGCAGATTATTGCAGTTACACTGACGCAAAAGACAGACTGTTAACGACAAGACAGTCAAGGTTACTTTTGTGAGGAAAACGGGATAGTTCTTTTTCTGCATCTGAGCTACACAAAGCTGATGTTAAGTACCTACAGAAAGAATGCATGAAAGTAGCTGGCCAGCAGCCAGCTTAGTGCAGTATTCATTATCAGGAAAAAATTGACTTCTGAGGAAAGAAAGCCTGCAAAATAACATGTGAGCAAACTGTAAAAACAAAACCAAAACAAAAAACAAGAGTAGGTGGGGGCAGGTTACATAGAAGATGGATTTACGTAGATATGGGACATAAGCACATCAGCTTCTATATAAGTGTACAGTTCAATTTTCTTTATTTTCTATATGCACTTTTTACATGGAGTGTACTTTCAAAATGCTCTGAACATGCAATTAAGAATTCCATATTTTTATGTGTTTGTGAATACTTTGTTACGCATACTAAAATCCAAACAACTGTTGTTGGTTTTTAATGGCTTGTATTACTCACAAAAATAGTTGCTAGGTTTTAACTTGGAGATTTCCTATTAGTGCTTTCTATTACAGAAATAACTTTATGGTATCTCTTGAAAATAGTATTGGCTGTTATATAAATCTCTTGTTGAGCAAAGTTCTGAAGCAGGGAAAATCTTTGAAAAGTCAAAAGCTACAAGAACATTTCTGCATGTAGTGCTTGCTTTGTTATTAAAATTTTGTTTAACAGAGTTTGGGTTTACTAATTATGAAATTTCCTGCAATATAAATGTCAGTAATATAAATCATTATTTATCTTTACTTTCTATGTTTTGTTCTTGTAAGACTTACCTTAAACAAAATGTTCATGAGTGTTTGGTCATTTCTGAGAACAGATGTGCAAACTGAGATTACTGTTCTATACATGGCACTTAAAAAATACATATAATATTTTACTGATGAAACAATTATAGGCCTATAGTCTGTTTATTAACACACTAGTTCAGAATACCATCAACACTAACTGTTTTCCTCACCTAAACTATAAGAAATATGAACACCAACCTTTTCTTGGAAGTCAGAATTTTAAGGTAGTGAAAATGTGAACAGTAGACTCATTTAGGAGTATGGTTTAGAAGGCATTTGTATAAAATATTAATCAGCTACTCACAGAGTACTAGACTTACAGATAAGTAATACTGTTTTGTCTTCCAATAGCTATAATCACCCAAAATTGTAGATCATAAAACTTCTCTTTTTTATTCACTAGAAATATTAATTGCTATATAACCTCCTGAAAACAGCAGTCTAGCTTTTCTTTACGGAAGGCATTATTTATTTTTTCTTCTTTTAAAAGTATGGTACCTAGTAAGGGATAAAGAAACCTCAAAAGGAGCCAGTTATTCAATTGAATTTTTTAATGCATTTTCATGTGTCTAAAAATCTGTAAAGTACCTCTGAATCTTTTGGTGTCTCTTGGATTCCATTCAGTTTGAAAATACGATTTAATTTAGCCTTAATCAAGCACATTCTGGCTTGGCTTACCAAAAATGTCAAGAATTGAATTGATTTGGTGCAGCTACAAGATTAATTACCTCAAGTAGCTGTAATAGACACTTTAATTTAATTTTAAGCTAATACAGTTTATTTTGTATTTGGGATTGCTTGAGTGTATATACCAGTTGTAACTGGTCAGTGGACACAAGGCCACTTCTAAACCTTAGGTATCTACTTGTGTCTGAGGGTGTAAAACAGCATGTTACATGGGAGCTTTAAAAGAACAAAATGAGAAAAGATTCAGGATGTTGAAAGGAAGGGGGAATCGGAATATTTGAATTGGATATTAAAAATATTTTCCGAATTGTGAAACATGGAAATTATTGTTTCAGATATTTAAACTAAGAGTACCATCAAGTGGTATGTGTCTGGTAGAAATGAGGAAGTAGATAAACTACATAACTTAGTAAGTCTTTTGCATTTTCTTCCTCCAGTTTTTTTTAAATTGTTTGCTTCGAATTTTGAAGTATCCCTTTTCAGCTGTTCCAGAAATCAGTTTAACATTTGCCATGTCTTTCTTCGCAGTGAAATTTCAGCCTGGACTGTTATGACCAGAATATTAATTCCACAAAATTTTTAAAGAGAACTGTGGATATAGCCACAATGCTGGCTTTAATTAGGTTTGTTTGCATTGTCTTCAGGTTTCATGTTCCTACTTAGTTCTTCCCATCAACTATCTGTACTTGTAACTATTTTTCCCAGATGTTTTTTCTAGCACTTTTCAAGACTGCCCATTTCTGCCCATATTTTAATTTTTATAAGTCTGCTAATGAATTTCTGTTTTCTTACTGGAGATAACAGTTGTTTAGTGTCTGCAGATTTTGTTAATGTGCTGTTTACTGTCTGATTCATAATTTAGCCAAGACAGTTTACCCATGTCTAATAGCTAGTGAAGAAACACAGAGAGATGAGCAATACCAACAAATTAAAAACAAAGATGATTATTGAAAGGTAAGATTTGTAGTACTAAAAGCATGGCAGACTGTGTAAAATCCAAAAGAGCAAAATCAAATATTTCTGAAGTAATCTGGCCACATGGAACAAGCTTATCTCATGTGTGTTGCGTCAGTACAACTCTAGCTCACTCATAATGTGAAATGAAACACTTTTTACATGAGTAGTATTTAGTCTGAGCATGAATGTAATTCAGTTTGTGGAAGTGCAATGCATCTGTATTAGCAGACACACAATGATTTAAAAAAAAAAATTCTGCTAGCAGATGGTGTCCAACAAAGACCACTATTGTTTCAGTGTGAGATGCTTCAAATGTTCTGGGCATTTAGCCCAGACAGAGCCATTTTTCCTATAGTATGTGACGAGGCAATAACAAAAAGAATGAAAATAGAGGTGTCAGTCCATATAAAAATATTTTTATAACTTAATATATCTAATAAGTCAGTGGCAATTATTAAACCAAGTTAAATTAACAAAACTGATAAGATCATTCTTTTTACATTTTCATGTCTCTGCAAACAGTTATTTGGCATTCTACTGTCTAATAAAAATGAGTTTGGAAAGTTAAGCTACCTGCTGGTACTGTTTAAATGCCCACAGATAACATAACTCAAGCTGCCTGGTGCCTGAAAATGAGTGTTAAGGCAATCAACAGGAACAATAAAAATCTGTTCAAACAGAAAATCCACAAATCCCAAGGATTTGGAGCCTCCCTATGGATTTTCCACAAATTTTGCTGTTTTCAGCAGAATCTAAGCTTTTATTTTAAAGGTGAATTGCAAAGCTGAAAAGAAAATTGAGTTAATAAAATATGTGCTGAATCCCCTGCTGTCCTTTTGCAGCCTCCTAACTAAGGCCGTCTGTCACATATGTTTTAAGTTTCTCTTTCTGTAAAATTAAAAAAAAAAAAAAAACAACCACCAAAAACCACATAAAAAACACAACAACAAACTCCCTCTTCAAATATCATCTAATGCCTACTTGTTAACGTCAAGAATAAACTTCCATTCTTCTCACTAGTCTAGTAACTCTGAAGTATTTCTTAAATCCATTAATTTGTTTTCTTCAAGACAAATGATAACATCTTTTTTAATAAGAATGACATTAAGTGTTTTGGGGAACATGCAAGGCTGTAACAGATATAAAATATGTTTAGGTTAAGATTCTGATAGCTTGAATGAGGAATGGCTATTGATTTTAGTTTACAACCATCAAAGTACTTACAGTTTTAAAAAATAAAAATCAGACGAACTCTCACAACTGTTGTGAGAATTTGATTTGTGGTTAACTTAAGAGCCATGAGAGAGTTTATATAAAACATTTTTATATAAAAACATTTCATCTGGCATTCCTTGTTTGGGACTATTTGGTGATAATCATTACTAGTTGAGTAAAAACAGGGAAAATATTTTACTGACTAATCAATAAATTAAAGGCAGATCCCAAAATGCTGGTCGTTATAAAAGTAACTAATACTTCTGTTAGTAGCTGTGAATTTTTAAGTAAAGAGAAATCCCTGAATTATTGTACATGGGTAATTTTTTTATTATGTGTGCATTTTATGATACAAAGGAGAAATTGTATTAAAAATGCCTTTTTTTTTTCAGTATAAGGGAGATGTAGCGTTGAAGACTGTGAGGCCCTTTCTTTGTGTTCCAGTAAGCTTTGTTATTCTAGAAGTGAATAGCAGGTGCAATGTAAAAACTAAACCAGAAGATGGACCCTAGTAAAAAGACTACTGGCAAAATTTTTTATTTTATATTGTTCCAGGAAGACTACTTCTTGCTATGATCTCTTTATCTTTTTCTTGATAGTATTTTTTTTTCTTCATTGATCTTGACCTGCAATGAATGTTCTTTGCCTGTAATTTTAGTAACAAAATGAAAACTTTTAAGAAGGAAAGGGCATCCTTTGATTTCTAAGTGCAGACATCATCATTATTTTAACTATCTGTTTGACTTCGTAAACACTGAGTTTTATTGATTTACTGGTAAACTTCAATATTTTTAGCTGATTAAATAGATGTAAATTCAAAGCAGCTTAGAGATAACATAGAGTTTGATGCTGAGAGCTTTTTGGACAATTAGGCTCTTACCTACTCTGAGAATTTCTCACGAACCAAAATTCGACAGCAATGTTATGTATTTAATTAAAACATTGTGGAAGGCATTGTTCATGGTGCCATTGCCTCTTGTGTTCCACAGGTAGTGATGCACTACTCCAGTTACTAATTTATTGTTTCTTAGGCCAAATGAGCACTGTCTTCAGCAGTTCACAGAAGTATTTCGTTATTGTTACAGCAGAACTGGTTTTCTTGTCTTTTTAATGGAACTCATCTGTACTAAGAATAATTTGCATTACTTTATAAAGTGTAAAACATATTAAAATATTGATATTGTATGAAGAGTATTATGTAGGATGTTGATAGTATGTGAGGTATATTATGTAGGTATATCATTTAAGCAATAGTAGAGCAGTTGTGTTATTCAGATTTTTTTTAATCAAGTGTTATATTTGCACATGATAAAAAAATGACTTTACTTACATAATAAAATATACTCATGTCATGGTTTAAGCTGAACCCAGGACAATATACTTGACAGATAAATGCCTTCTACAGCACAGATCAAATTGATGCCAGTGGTGGCATTGTTACAAGAACTGTGCTTGTGATACAAAATGTAAAAATATTATCTATGTCAGCTTCAGTATAAAATTCAGACAACTGTTCTATAATAAATTAGACCAGCAATGACAAAAATTTAATTGACTAAAACCTAAATAGATGAAAATTGCAGGATACTTGTTGATTAAAGTAGTTATACATGGGATAAAATGCATGTCAACTTCCACCTGTCTTACAAATGTTCAAATACAAGCTTAGCTTTACTTGAATGCTTACAACTAATTGCTTAGAAGTGTTTAATCCTCAACATTTTAAGTCTATGTAATACACAATTAATAGTCTTGCTAATTTTTTCTAACAGTTTATTTCATTTTATGGTACAGGTATAAGGCATCCCCACCCATGGCAGGGGGGTTGGAACTAGATGATCTTAAGGTCCTTTCCAACCCTAACTATTCTATGATTCTATGAAATTAAACTGTACTTTGAATAACACAGTGGAATTATTTACATGTAAAGCAAAATACAAAAGTGCTGAATTGGAGACTGTACTTGTAGCAGAAATAATTAACTTGGTCAGTTATGCCAATCTGTTATCTCTAATGTTAAAATAATGTTGAGCATCATAAAATAGATTTGATATTATAGTATTCATTATTAGTCAATTACCTACTTTGCTTTTTCAATCAGAATAAATGTTTCCAGTTACATCTGGAAGTGACATGATCATCTGAAGTGGACTTTTATTGCGTCACGTGATCCAGGTCCAGTTTGAGATCTAGTGCAAAAATAGAACATCTCTGCTATTTGATTTGAATTTTTGAGACTTGCTTTAGCTCAATTTAAAAATACTTTTTATTCAGTCTAAAGAGGTCTTAAAATGTTTTTCCTGGCTCACATGCAGTCCATGCTTAATTCATGTACAGATGTGAGATAATAATGTGAGAGTCATTTTGGAGTCACTTTCTTCACGTGAGAAGGAATGGGTAAAGGTAGTAGGTTAGAGATGGAGCTACTTCATAAGAATGTGGAATTCATCAGGCGTAGGGAGCAGATCAGCTCAAATATTCTTTAAAATAACCTAGAGCTCAGATTATGCTTCTGTAACTCTGAGTTAATAGACCTTACTTTCCATTCTTCACAGACTTCACAGAATTTAATCAGTTTAATTTGCTGAATTAGTTTTTAGTAGTCTTACTGTGAAACTAGTATGTTAGTGATTGTCATGAGTAATTGTATGGTTGAAATAAAAAAATCAGTTGTACAAAATATACTAGGCACACTGAAATACATGCTTGATCACACTGTGGGAACCTAGAGGAGGTTTTCTGATTTGTGTGTGCATCAGTGTACTTAATTCTATAGTCTTCAGGCATTTCCTGAATAACTGCATCACCTATGGCATAATGGTCATGCATTAACTGTTCAATATGGAGGAAGTTCGCAGAGGTCCTAAATACTGAGTCAGGCTTTGATTATATTTCAAAATCCATCTAATGATTAGTAAACTCATTCCTTATTTAACCATTCATGCATTACATACAAATTATGAACTTTTTTTTACATTTACATAACTTACAGTTATTGCTTTCAAAGTTATAGCAAGCTTTTCCAATTACATAAAAAAAGATACTCTTTCTTAGAGCTGTGAAGAAGCTTACTTTCCCCTCATTCAAAAACAGAAGATGACAGATTGCTTTCTCTGAGGGATGTTTTTATGTAAGAGATATTTCATCCAAAAATCAAGGGGAAAACCCCCCAAATATATTTGCGCACCTTTACACGTGGACCTCTCCAGTATGGAAAATATCACTCCACGCTTATGTGCTGCTAAATCAAAGTAGTAAATGTCAGTTTTTTAGAAGTTATAATTGATTTAAGAATAAACTATGGATCAAAGATCCATTTAGCCAAACTATCCTGATTCTGACAGTGGCCAGAAGCAGCGTAGTTCTAAGATACTACTGGGTAACTTTTCCTGTTTCAAACAATCTCAAGTGTAAGGCTTATTTAGTCCCAAAGTTCATTTGGCCTGTTGTGTTTAATGCTCTTTGGTGTATTTTTCTTCTGTGAATAGGTCTGGCTACTTTGAACTTATTCATACTATATGATGTCTTGTGGCAATACATTCCTCGTTTTAATTGTAAGCAGTGTGGACAGTATTTCCTTTTGTTTATTTTAAATCTGACGTCTTACAGTTTCATTTTGTACCTGGAAGTCCTTGTCATATGAAACACAGTGAATAACACCTGTAGCTTACATGCTGTTGAAGGCATTTCTGTCTTGGATTTGGTTAGATATCATTTTCAGGCTCATTCAAATCTCTAAATACATTCTAATTTGCCTTCCATACAAGATGTCTATATCCAGGTCCTCTAATGGCATCCTGTTTGTAATACCTGGATTCTGAATCATGAACAGACTTTGGAAGAGGTGAGACATTGGGGATCTCTTCATGCACTGGACAACCAGAGGGACTTGATGGCCCATTTTCACTGAAATCCCAACTGCAAATGGTGTGCTCCTTCTGTCAGCATATTAGATAAAGAGAATCATTAAAATAAGGCATGGGGACTCTTAAAAGGTCTTAAGCACCACTGTGTTCTGATACACAAGCAGTTGTAGACGGAGCTATCGCGGTTGACTGGTGAGTGAGCTACATTGTTTTTCCAGAGACAGAGAATTTCCAAAATATTACTTGGCTTATTGTGAATGCATTGTTCAGTGCATCTGTGAGGATCAGTTCCCTGAAGTAATGTATTTACTGTGTGTGCTTGTGTTTTCTGCCTTAAACAAGAAAAGGAAAGCAAGGAGCAGGATACTGCTACCGGAGTATCCAGCCCTACCTAGCACTCTGTCCTCAGGAGCCCCTCGTACCTGGATGGGAAGTATGATGTAAGCGAGAAAAATTGTTCGGACAGTGGAAATCTTGGCTTTTGACTTTTGCAGAGAATCCTGCATCCCTGTCCTGTCCCATCATGTACATGTGGTCCGTTCATGTGACAGAAGAGGGCTTATGAAAGGCATTGCTCCAGCTAGGGTTTTTTCTTGCTGCTAGAAATTCTTTCCAGTCTGCTCTCTCTTGTCTGGATCAGAGGAGCTCCTAGAAAAGGGGACAGCCAGGAAGGATCCTCAGTCTGGTTGAATCACCCTGTTGGATCCTTTGAGGCTCAGATAGAACTATTTGAAAGAGGAGGATTTTGTTAGCATTGAGAGAGGCTCAGTGATTGCTTCTAAACTTAAAACATTCTACAAATAAGTCTTTACACTGACACTGTTGATGACATTTTTATGTATAGAAAAGCAATTCTATGTAATGTTGAGGTTTTAGAAGAATTAAGTTATTTTGTTTCTCTGCAGAGATGTGCTCATTTTGAGTCAGTAAAAAAGGAGAATCTGTACTTGCTTGTGGAGCAATACAATAGGTAGAGTAGAATGTTAGTTGATCTTTCAGACAATTTGGCATGGGTCCTGCAGGACCTCAGCACATGCTTAACTTCCAGCCTTTTTTTACATCATTATAACTACTAACTACTGTGTACTCAGAGTTCTCAGTTGTAGTTTGCAGTAGCAGACTATTTGAATATGATTTGTTTGTTTAAAACATGCATTATATAGAGACTGAAGAGCAGACTCACTTGGGAATAATGTTGCCATTTCGTAATAGGGAAGAATGCTGAAATTTAGAAATGTCTCAGCCAGCTAACTCTATGAAACATTTTTGGCAAGATTGTCTTTTTTGAATCTGGCTTTTCAATATAATTATAAATCAAACAGAGTTGAATATTTGTTTTATTTCAGGCTGCTCGTATGACAGAATTTACTGTTTTATATAGACAGGTGATATAGCAGGTCAGAAAAGGATTCTGTATGTCTGTGGTGACTATATTTTACAGTGTCTGATAGGTTTTTGTGGAAATCGTTTGGTGATCTCATCAACAACAAGTCTATTGTTTCATTACTATCAGATTCAGTGTGTTTATGATTAAATCATCAGAATGGAGAACATGAAGGGAGTGCTGTTCACTTTGCAATCATTTCCATCTGTTATAAATTTTTATCAGATGTTGGGAAACAGCAGGCAAAACTCAGAGCAAGTGCTCAAATCAATTTCCAAGAAACAGTGATATGTAATTGGCATATATTGTGTTCTGAGTTTAATCTGTCCATTTAGGTATTTAAAATGTCCTCTAGTATACTGGTATTAATAGAGTATGTAGAAAGCTATTTCCATCATTCATTGGGTTTTGGCGGGTTGCTTTTTTTTTTCGAAGGCTCTGATGCTGATGTAAATATTTTGGTACTTAATAATTGTGAGCACCAGTTGCACTTCTCATATAATGGAGAGTCAGAGTGAGACTTGGAGAGGAAAATCTCTATTAGGCATATGCAGCTGTTCTAAGTGTCTTTGCCTTCATTGATGATGTAGCAATCTGCAAGTGGAATTGGCTGCAAGTGGCCAGCACCATTTGCCTCAGAGAAGTGGGACAGGAATCCATCAGCAATACACAGAAGTCAACTTATAATTAGAATCTCCCAAGGAAAGAAATCTTGTATTTCTCCTGAAATTCATTTTTAGTGTTAATTGTTGTAAATAGATTTTCCTACTTTTCATGTAAATGTCTGAGATACTTTTAATAATATGAAGGGGTTTACTCCAAAGAAATTGTCTACAAAAGAATTGTGTGGTCTCATCTGAAGAGTAGCAAATACTTTATCTTTCTTTTTTTCCTAAATTACTGAGATTTTACTGGGTGTCTCCTTGACTCTGGTATTAGACATGCAGAATTTGTATTTTTCCTAGCCTTTTTCATGTTTCCTCTCTTATTTTCTTTCTGAAATAAATAATTCCATTTTGCTGTATATTCATGTCAGGGGCAATGTTTCATGGTGCGAATGATCTTTCTTGTCCTTTCTGGAGTTTCCTGTATTACTGTGTTGGCCATTTTAACATGGGATATCCGGTTTTATTTATAGTATTCTAAATTGATCAATATTGTCTGTCTTTTGTAGTGGCACTATAATACTTTTTGTATTATTCTCCTTAATAAATGTACATTTAATGTTATTGTTTTCCACAACTACATATTATTAGAGGTCTTCATTAAGCTTCCACTAGTAAAGTTCAAAGGCTTTTCATGAACTTATTCTGTTGCTATAGAGCTGCGTAAGGCATACAAGGATTTCCCTCTGCAGTCTCCTTCCATTTTGTAAGAGAATATAGTCAGAATTTCTGAGAATCTGACTATGGCCGTTTGTTCCATTCTCTATTACTGAGTTAAAACCATGAGAAATCACCATATTTTGTGTGGGCTTGACTGACCTCCTGATCTTGGATCTTCCAGAAATGTTACCATCATGTACCTCTCTCAGTTTTTTCATAGTATTTAACTTGAACTATGACCTTTGCCTCACTGAAAGGTAGTTGATTATTATTGTCTCAGTTTGGCTAGTTTTCTTTCACCTTGTGCTTTGTTTTCAGTGTTTCTCACCATTTGCTTTTTTGTTTTTGAAAAAGCTCATCATAAAGGCTTTTTGAGCATCTAAAGCTGTTCACCTCATGCATCTACACATTCACCAATGCATTGTAATGAAACTGCTAGATTAATGAGACAGCATAGAAACTCACTGTTCAAGATGGTGTTTGTTTTATTAGTTGCTTAAAACTACTGCCATGATGTTTACTGTGCTTTTCTTCATCATCCCTTTTGTTCTAAAGGTACAGTGTTTGTCACTAGTCATCCAATACAACATTGTTTTTTAAGGTTAGTGGAACAGCCATTCCTGAGTTCTTTCCAGAGGATGTACTCTGGAGCTTCATTGTACTTTAATTGGCTGATAGCTCTTCTGACACCTCTGTCTGTGGTCTTGTCTCATCTTTATGTCCGGATCAAATGAGGTTCTTAGAGAGTTACCTTACTAGCATCTTTTGAGAAAGTTGACACAAATCAATCATTTATGTTATCAGCAGTGGTTTTATTTTACTTTATTATTCCCTTTAATCCCATGTGACCTAGTGACAGTTTGCTTCTTTTAAGTTTTCTTGTTTTGGTTATTTCAATCATTTTAGCATTAATACCTTCAGCTGTTTCCTCTTTAAAACTCATCATAGTTCCTTTTATAGATCATCTAACGTATGACCTTCTACAGTTTATTCTGACAACCCTAGCTTTAGGTTTTACCTCTTTAACTTTGTTGTTTAGTCACACAGTTTAAATCTTTGACTTTCTGCCCCTTTCTGTAAGCTTTGTATAGCATCTAATACTTTTTTTGTTTTACAGGAAGCATCATGTCCCATCTAAAGCATTTAGTAGTAGCATTTAGAACTTGTCTAACTTATCTGGTGAAACCACCCTTCTAAGTTTTCAGATTAACTTATGGATTTAGTTTGCTTGCTCTAAGATGGTAGAACAATATAAAAGACAATGGTCTGGATTTGAAAGTAAGAATAATTAAAGGCAACTACTAATGGCTAATAGAAAAATATGTTGAATTGGTTTACTAGAAGAGATTCTAATAAACTAACTAACATGTCTTTAGGTATTTCCTGGGCAAAAGTAACCTTTTCCTTGGGTAAATGTATATGCTAAAACTTACTCTGGATTAATCTGTAGGAAATGGTTAAAATGAAGCAGAGGCGAATACAGAACAAGAACTGTAAAATAGGTAAGAAGTTGCTTAAAGGAGAACATAAATTATGTTGAAAGAGCAGCTATTGGTTTGGATCAGATTTATTAGGATAGTTCTTACTTCAGGTTTTCAGTAATACCTTACATACAAAAATAAACCGAAACAAAACAAAACAAAAACACAAAAAAAAACCCACAACAAAACAGTTTATGAAAAGAAGCTTATACATAGTACAAAGTTGTAATGTTAATGAGATAGGAATAACTGAGATAGGAATATCCTAATGGAAATTTGGGTTATCTCAAAAGCTTGAATGATAGAAATAGGATGAAACTTAGCAGTCATAGGATCATGCCGTAAGGAACTAAAACAAGAGTTCGTCCTGCAAGCTACCATTCGGAAGTGTCAGAGGAGGAGGAAAACCTCTTAATTACAACAGCTGTGAGTGGCCAGTGTGGTATACTATTAACAAAAAAAGAAAAAAAATAAATGCATTTCTATCAAGCATTAAGCTAGGCATTTGCAATCAAGATAAACATACCATTGATCTGTATGAGAGGTACTGTCAGTCTCCTCCAGTTTTTCTGTTTGTTTGTTCTAGTTTAACAGTGTTGCCTATCTTACATTAGCCGAAGTTAGGTACTTCTCTGACATTGGGAAAATTTAGGTTCTCATATCTGTTCCAGAATCTGCTGTGAACATAGAAGTACAGACGGTGCATAAAATCAGCCTTAGGCTAAAACCATTATATATGCTTCTATACATGCCCCTGTGCATACATCTGCAGTTTCTGGCAGTGTAACTGGTGGCTGAACAATGTAAGTGAAGAAAGTTTGTAAGGAAAGCTAATACCTTTTATTAAGCAAACTGTAGAAGAAAAATAAACTACCTGAAGAAGAGCTCATGTGCCCTGAAACCTGTGGCATTTTTTTCCTTCTCCATCTGTCTTAGTTGCTGTAATGAAGTATATTGCTTCTCCCTTAATATCTTTCTTCTTCTTGTCTAAGTTTATACTTCATGCTCAGTCTGCAGGTCCTGCTGTTTTGCTAAGCTTCTTCCAACAGAGTAAAATGGTAACATTCTTCATCAGTCTCAGCCTGTGAGAATTCATTGCTCAGTAGTGAGACTGCTGACATACAGTGTATGGTCCAGTATGCATAATTACATGGAAATAAAGTGCCAATTGTCTGATGCTTTAATGATGTGATAGGCTTATTTACACTTGGGTTTATGGAAATGGAAAAACAGTAATGGTTGCCCATGTAGTCTTTAATAAACATGCCAGTCCTATTAGAGTTCAGCACTGAAATCTTTCAGTAGTCTTAGATAAAACACATGAATACTGGCGATTCATCCATAAACCCTTTCAGTTGAGAAGTTTTTTTAAACGGAGAGTTACATACTACTTACAAACTGTAATATGCAAAGTACTGTTAAAGTCAAAACCAGCATTAACTATTAGCATTTGCACAGGTGTCCATAAAGGGTCCAGCAGCTGTATTAAAATATTTCATTTACAAGTTTCCAATGTCAAGACCTGCTGTATATGTCTTCCACCATTTTTAAATCATATCTTTATTTGAGATATGACTGTAATGTACCATTTGCAGAAGACGACAGACGTATGTCTGGCTCTAGAGCAAAACCAGGCTGGCAAAAAGACATAGTCATAGTCCAAACCCATAATTTTCATTCTCATTTTTACAGTTGTAAATTTCTTGCAGTGCTAGAGATGAACAGTAATGTAATCCAGGCAAAAATAAGATTCTTGAACCGTAGAAAAGTCTTAGGTCTGCATGCCAAATGAGGGAATTTGCTACCCATTCCAAGAACTGTTTATTCTGCAGGTACCCCAAGGGCAGAAGGGGGAATATCAGAAAAAGCTTCAAAACTGACATTATAGAGCAGACGTTTCTCTTGATTCTTCCACACATTCTGCAAATATGTTAGTTGTACAAGCATGACACTTACATTGTTTCAGTATACTCTTAGAGTTCTTTGTTTGAAAATATTATTTGTATTTTAACTTACAATTGAAATTCTCAAGCAGAATATTATGCATTTTTCAAGAGCATTCTAGCAGAAACCAAAAGTTGTCATAAAATCATCATAGAACAATTTGGGTTGGAAGGAACCTTAAAGATCATCTAGTTCCAACCTCCATCCCGTGGGCAGGGACATCTTCCACTAGACCAGGTTGCTCAAAGCAACATCCAGCCTGGCCTTGAACACTTCCAGGGATGGGGCAGCCACAACTTCTCTAGGCAGCCTGTGCCAGTGCCTCACCACCTTCATAGTGAAGAACTTCTTCCTAATATCTAACCTGAATCTTCCCTCTTTCAATTTAAAGCCACTCCCTCTTGTCCTATCACCACATGTCCTTGTTAAAAGTCCCTCTCCAGCTTTATTGTGAACCCCCTTTAGGTACTGAAAGCTGCTCTAAGGTCTTCCCTGAGCCTTCTCTACAGGCTGAACAACCCCACCTCTCTCAGCCTGTCTTCATAAGAGAGTTGCTCCAGCCCTTTGATCATCTTTGTGGCCCTCCTCTAGACTTGCGTGAGCAGGTCTGTGTCCATCCTGTTGTGGCCCCAGAGCTGAACACAGTACTTCCTGTGGGGTCTCATGAGAATGGAGTAGAGGGGGAAAATCACCTCCCTCCAACTGCTGATGATGGTCTTTTTGATGCAGCCCAGCGTACGGCTGGCTTTCTGGGGTGAAAGCACACAGACAGGGTGTCATCTATTAAGCTGTCATCTGAATATGTATTCATTTTCATTGTCCATAATACTATTAAGGTGTCCAGTGGTCAGTTCTAGAATGACCTTTCCATATAAATCATGGTTGGTAATGATATAATAGGCATTAAAAACTATCATTAATAAATTTAAGAAAGAAAATATGGAATATGCTTTTTATGGAATTCATATATTTGGGGAAAGAAATGTGACTGCCTGTAATAAGAGGGAATTGAATCTAGGATTTCTTTCCAGGTTATTAGCTTATGTTATGAAGGAGTAATACTGCACTACAGCTTGATTTTTATTTGATTTATCTGAACTTAAATTACAATAATTTATTCAGCTATGACGTTAACATGAGCAGTGTTAAAGTACTTCAGTATTCATTGTATTTTATTAAGATGTTAAAGGATGCGGCTTATGTAAAAATTTATGTGGCAATTTTTACATGCTTTTATTATTCATAACATTTTAAAATTACTTTGTAAAATGTGTAAGAGTTTTTTGTTTGGGGTTTGTTGGTTTTTTTTTTGCTTGTTCTGATATGTTTACACTGAACAATACTTACTAAATAATTCTACGATTTAAGGATAGCCAGTTAGTAGTTGTTGTCTGATGCTGCTGAATGACAAGATAGTAGAAGCGAATGAAAGGAAATGGCCTTAAAAAAAACCCAAAAAAACCAAAAAAAAACCCAAATGTAATTATAATATCATAAAAAGAGGAAGGGAAATAGCATGCTTTGCCATTAAAAAAAGAAAAAAATTTAATACTCATTATTAGAGAAAACAGCACTTCCCAGAATTAATTCTCGTTTCAAATACAACATGCATTTTAGAGGAACACTAGGTCCAATGATGCAGAATGCACTATAATCTTTCAGTTGTTCAGTCACTGAATAGTTCCTCCATTGTAAATTCACATTTATCTGAGGGAATCCTCTGGCTGTGAGGCTGTCTATGTTTTTTGCACCATCTAAGTTTTGAAAGAATGTGGCCTTGTTTAATATTGCTTGTACCAGGATCAGTGCATGACTGTGTGCTAGGGTAACCTCAAGCAGTTTGGGCCCCTTAGGGGCCTAGGTGAAGTTTGAATGGGAAGGGGTGCGTACTCTGAATTGTAGTGAAGTTTGGACAGAAGTTGGGATAAATTTGGAAATGTATAGAAGGCAAAATTTTCGGGCAATCAAAATATAGATACCACGTTAACTTTAGCATCTACCAAGCTTTGTCATCACTGGATGAGGAATATCTAAATTACAGGTTTGAGTATATACAACCACTCACAGTTGAACACAATCTAAATCGCAGCTGAAAATGGTACTGTGTCTATGTCTTACTTGTGGCTGTGTATCATATATATTTTATTAGTTACAGCCAGTTATGGTATATATACTTGTGTGAATGAGTGTACAAGTACAAAGAGACTTATATATGTGTATATAGAGAAAAAGGGGTGGTTTTGTGATTGTGCATAGCAAGTATAATCATATGGTCACTTATGCCAAAGTCACAACTTGTGTTTATTTCTGTAATCAGTTCTCTTTTCTTCTGCCAAAGTGAAGTCAAATATAGAACTTCTTCTTTTAGAATTAAGAATTTACTTTGTAAATTCTGAACACCCGTTATTACTTGCAGTAAGACATCTTCAGTACATGGCACTTAGAAAAGGCTTTATTCACTTAACTTGGAATATTTGGCTAAATTTCCAACTGATTTTATTCCTTATTAAAAAAGTAGCAATTCTTGATTGAAAATAAAAAAAAAAAAAAGAAAAAATATTAAAAAGCTGAAGCATGGGATATATGCTGTTATAAAGATAACTGCAGAAAAACCTTCTATTAAGGTGAAAGTATATTGAAATATAAACCTTTAATACTGGTACAGATAAACGCTGAGAGATGAAAGATCTCCTCTAGTAAACAAGCACTATACGTGGGTTTGCAGGCACTTTAACCAAGCCAATAAACAACTGAGCTTGAATCAGTAAAATGGCTACACTACTGAAGGTGCATACCATAGCAATACCATCACGTGGTTTTGGATCTACTCTTGCCCACAGCTCATCAGCTAAGGGCAATGTAGGAAATGCGTGCTTGCTCACTTTTGGTTTAGATCGTTAGTGACAGAACCAAGGTAAGAGTTATGTTACTTACTTTTGGTCTTTTGTTTGAGCCACTGGTTCCCATTGCATTTCATAAGGATGAAATCTTGGTTTGCCAAAATCTGCTTTCTTTCAAATTCAGTAGGAGGATGGAGGAGAAGGGCAAGCAGTTTCCATTAGATTGTGTATGCAGTCTGCCCAGCCGTATGGATGTCTAGGCTTCTAGGGTATTCTAACTTTATATGTCTTGTGACATTAATCTTTGAAACAGTCTTAGACTTGCAAGAAAGTCGAGAAACTTTTAAGGTTGTGTATTGAAACAATGAGTGAAAACAATCTTTTAACCTCAGGATCACAGCAAATAGAGGAAGATTTTCCAGACCGATAACTTCTGCTTGTCCGAGGCGTGCTTCGCCATGAAGTACATAAAACTGCAAATAAATCATCGAGGTGCTTCTGCTATGTTGAAGTTAAGGAAAGGTACTTCTCAGTCATCAGGTGCAAGCTGAATTATTTGAGATACATTGATCCAATTTATTGCTGGCTTAGAGATTTGCAGTCAAACAGTGTTCACGATTGAATCATAGAATGGTTTGTGTTGGAAGAGACCTATAAAAGGTCACCTAGTCCAACGCCTCTGCAGTGAGCGGGGACATTGCAACTAGATCAGGTTACTAAGAGCCAGTCCAACCCTGACCTTCAATGTTTCCAGGGATAGGGCATCTACCACCTATCCCTGGACAACTGGTTCAAGTGTTTCTCCACCCTCATCATAAAAAACTTTCTTCCTTATCTCTAGTCCGAACCTACTTTCTTTTAGTTTAAAACTATTACCCTTGTCCTACAGGCCCCATTAAAAAGTCTGTCCCCATCTTTCTTATAAGCCCCCTTTAAGTAATGAAAATCTGCAGTAAGGTCTCTCCAGAGCCTATTCTTCTCAAGGCTGAACAAGCCCAACTCTCTCAGCGTTTCCTTATAGGAGAGGTGACCCATTCCTCTCATTAGTTTTGTGGCCTTCCTCTGGACCCACTCAAACACGTCCATGTCTTGGGGTCTTACCAGAGTGGAGCAGACAAAATCACCACTCTCAACGTGTTCACCATGCTGGTTTTGACGCAGCCCAGGACATGGTTGACTTTCTTGGCATTAAGTGCACACTGACAGCTCTGTCAGTGTCCAGCTTTGCATCTACCAGTAATACCAAGTCTTTCTCCACAGGACCGTTCATCCCCCAGCCTGTATTGATACCAGGGTTTGCCTTGACCCAGGTGCAGGACTTTGCACTTGACCATGTTGAATCTCCTGAGGTTCAGATGGGCCCACTTCTCTGTTTTGTCCAGGTCCTCTGGATGGCATCCCACCTCAGGTGTGTCAACTGAACCACTCAGCTTGGTGTCATCTGCAAACTTGCTGAGAGTGCACTTGATCTCACTGTCTGTGTCATTGATGAAGTTATTAAACAGTACTGGTCTCAGTATGGACCTCTGAGGGACACTACTCATCACTGATCTCCACCTGAACATTGAGCCATTGACCACTACTCTCTGGATGCAGCATTTCACTTAATTTGTATAACTGAATTGGAAAACTAAAGACAGAATGAAGTGTTACCAAAATACAAGAATTGTTCAGGGATATACAAATTGGATGTGGAATACAGTCACCACTAGAAGGAAACATTCTGGTTTTAAAAAAATATGAAGTCAGTGAAAAAGGAAAAGGATACAGTTAAGAATGTGTCAAATTAAAATAGAGATATCAACAAGAAAGGGTTGAAAGAGTCAATGAAACATTGATGACATTACCGTGATGCTTAAAGTAAGCAAGACGGAATTTCTTAACACTTTCAATTAAAGAGGGGGGAAAAGGAGGGCTAAAAAAATCCCAGTGTAGGTTATATATTAAGTCGTATGCTATATTAAGATGGTAAAATCATTATATAGGAAACAAAAAATTATTCAATAGGTATTTATGTTCTATGTGTGGAAGAGGGGAAGAAAAAGATCACATCCATTAAAAAGCAGGAAGTTGGGCAGCATCTTTTTAACATTAAGCGTTTTCATGTAACAGGCCTGGCTAATTTAAGTCTAAGAACTTTGGTGAAAATTCAATGCGTTCTGCTCTACTACTGCTCATTTTTAATAAAAATTGGAAAACTGTCAGAATTCCAAAGAATAGAACTACTGTTTCAGAGTCTAATCGTGGCAAAAGGTATGATGTAGAGAAATGAAGACAGCTTTAGTCTTGCTTCACTCCTAGCGAGGGGTAACAGAATGCTTTGTTTGGTACACTCTTCAGGAAAAAAAAAAAAAGAGACTACAGTTGTAACTGATGCTGGTTGGTGTGATTTTGTAGCTAGTAGACAACTGTATTGCCTTTTGGGGAAACTGGAGGGAGGGGATGACATAGATCTAAAAAGGGTTGACTTTTTTGATTTATAAAAATAACTGACTTGGTACAGTGTTTATCATATTGTGTCAAATATTTTTTTAAAAGCCACTGACATTCTTATTTTTAAAAAGTCTTTTTAAGAAAATAATAGGGTTCATGAGAACAGACCATTACAAGTGGTTTGAATTGAATACCTAAGTGGCCACAATGCAATATAAAAACCCTTGTAATACAACTAAATATCAGTTTATACAATTGGAAATCAGAAATGCAGGTTGTAGCTGCATTATAGAACAACTGCTGAATGTCATTTTGGAAGGAAGTGACTGAGAGGTGGGTGGCCTGAGTTCAGCTGTAACAGTTATTTTTCTTCTTCTTAGTAGCTAGTGCAGTGCTCTGGTTTCGACCTTAGTCTGAGAACAGTGCTGATAACATATGGTTATCAGCCATTGTGGTTTAGAGCCATTGTGGAAAGTAATGTGTGTGCTCAGTGCTGTGATGGATGACCTGGTGTTCCTTGGTGAGTTAAAACTAAGGGAAGTAACCATCAGCAGAGTCTTACAGGAATGCTGGAACCCATCAGTTCCAGTCAGAGACCCATGTCCAATTCTGAGGTCCACATCCAAAAGGATTGTGGAAATACTGTGGGGAGTTTTGAAGTAGACAGAGGTGATTAAAGCTAGGAGAACATCATTTCCTTTAAAAAGATCTCTTAAAAAAGTATAAATTACTTGTTTGCTAAAGAGAAGCCTGAGTGGTGACAAGATAACAGTCTAGAGGTGTTTGTTGATCATGCATTCAAATAGTTTACTAGAAAAGCTGATGTCTTTACCATGCATGGTGTCTTTAGGGTGTACTAGGTTTCGTCCTGAAGTTACCAAAGTTCTCTTAGTTCCTAGATTCTGGAGTTCCTGTCAGTCCTATCAAATTGATGCACAGTCCTGTCAGACCAAGCTACAGCAGAACCAAAAATTCAAAGGGATTCCTAGACTGGATTTCACTGGAAAATTTCTAGATAAAACAATTTAATTTGTTCTGAGAAAGTAATCTGAAAATTCTGGAGTTACGCAGTTTGTTTGGAAACTGCTTGGCTGGATTTTTTTCTATTATCTGCAGAATGAATAATCTGATTTCAGTCAACTCTGATATAAGTAGAAAAAATGAATAATTCTTTTGATATTTGTTTCATTTTAGTTTTAGACTTCAACAGGCAGGTTTTTTGGTTTTCTTTTCTCTTATAGTGCTTCTTACAGCTAAGTCGCCTAGGGAGTTTTGGCAATGTTACTTAGAGAAGAAGAGTATGACCTACAATTCTTATTTTCAGAAAGATTCAATATATAATTTACTGTATGCATGCATGCGTATACACATACGTATACACAGAATTATTTCTTTGCTTGATCTTCAATATGGTTAAGATGGTTGAGACTGTTATGACCATTGTGCTTGGCCCTAGAATCATATAGGCCTATTGGTAAAGTTGTCTAACAGCTGTTATCTTCCAGGATGTTCCAGCTTCAGTCAGAAAAAGATACTGAGGCTTGTGTAGTTAAGAGATGGTAGTAATGATAGAAAAATAATTAGGCTAAGCTACTTCAGATAAAAAGTTAAAAGCTGTTGTTTACATACAAGCTAGTGCTAGACAGTATTTGGAAAGTTACGGCTTTCATTTACTGCAAAATTTAGTTTGTTTTCAAAAGCTATAAAAAGAAATCACTGACAGTAGGAAATTTGGTCCATGTTGTCTAGTTTTTGTTGTCTAGACATTTCTTCGAGGTGGAACCCAGCTTGGTACTTAAGCAATTTCACAGAAACATTCTTCACAAACTTTGGTGATAGAAGATTAGCATTTTAAAGAATAAGCTACTTTTCTGTTTTCAAAATAAGAAATTTAGGAAGGAAATAACATTTTGGTTTTGTATGCAACTTGGCAATGCCATTTCAGGAAGAGAAAAAGCAGTTGCGTGTTGCTTGTTTGTTTTCCGCTTGTGCATTTTGGCCCTTCAAAATGGTGATAAGTAGGCAAGGGAGGAGATTAGACCTGCTCTGGAAATACCTCCCTGTGTTAAGGGAGAGAGGACAGCTTCCAGGGTGCTGGAAGTAGCAAGAAGAGGAAAAAAGGAGGGAGCAAGAGGGTATCTTACAGCGTAGCAGCAGTACTGAGAGAGCAGTGAGACAAGCATGGAACAGACAGAGCTATGCCTCTGTAGCAACATAAACTTACCAGAGACAGGAGGCAACTGTGTAATGGGCTACAAACCAGCAGCTGTGTTATGTGAAATCTGAGTGCAAATTTACTGCATGCAAAGACCTATCTTCAAAGATAGAGGGAGTAGGTATTTTGATTCTGCTCTGCCTCGTCAATTAGACATTTTCCTGTTTACAAAAAGTCAGTTATTTCTTGTTCTGTTCCAGTATAGCCTGGCTTTCCTATCAGTCAGTTCTTGTGGCTTGCTCTTTAGCATGCAGGCTTTTTGGAGTACCTGTCTTATCAACCTAACTTGGTGAAGTGAGCCTAGGAATAAAAGATGTAGGAAGCATAAAGTCTGTAAGGAGCCGAGTATCAAAGTCCTTTATTGACCTAGTACTGATCATAGAGGGAGCTTGGAAAAAACATTTTAGAATAAGGCTTTCTAGGAATTAGGACCTTCAAATCTCCTTCCATTGGGGAAAAAAAAAAGGGCGGGAGGGACACACTGAATAGTTGTCACTGGCTAGTTCATATGTCATTCCACAATAGCATAAGATAGCTAAGAGAAAGTGTGTCCCTCTTACATGAAAACTTCTAATGTGTTAGGCTCTGTTACTCAGAATATCTTCGCTGTCACTATGTTCTGGCACTCTTCATATTTTAAACATACAACTTTTATTGACACTGTATTTTGTTCCTGCTGTACAACTTCTGTAAGAAAATGTTGCAGTATGCTCAATTAGTGTTTAAATGCAGCTTGCTTACCATACTATCCCCAATTTATCTAAAAACAACAGAGTTACTTGAATTAAAAGTATCTCTTTATACTTCTCCTATGATTTTCTTCTCAGTATAGAAAAGAAGAACTGTAGTCTTACCTAAAAGTTGTTAATGTAGCTTAGTGTAGCTCCTGCTGTTGAAAACTAAGACCTACTGCTGTAGCTGATTGTTTGAATACTTTTACAGTGGCAGTGTTCTTTTTCTAGTGCTTTTCACAAGCTCAGTATTTGTGCATATATACAAATGAAAATGAAGTTCAAAAGAAGTCAACAGCCCACAGTTCCAAGTCTTTGCTTTAAAAAGGCTGTTGGGTTGTGGGTAATGGTATTACAGATGAGAATTGAGGTACATAAAACCAGCTGCAGGGAGATGCTTGCATGCCATGTTCCTGAATCATAATAATTTCTGCTACTCATTGACTTTGATGAATACTAAATCAATCAGAAGGTTGGTTTTGTTTGTTATCTTTTAAGCAGAAAATATAGATTCCAACACCAGAAAAAATTTTCAGCAGTTATCAGTTCTTTTTCACTGGTAACCATTTGACTGGCAGAAATAGGCATAAGCTGAAATTCAAGAAATTCCGTTTAAACATAGAAAAAGGCTTTTTTGCATGAGGGAAGTCAAGCAGTAATTGTCTGGAGAGGTTGTGAAGTCTCCGTCTTTGGATATTCAAAACCTGACTGGACAATGCTCTTGGCATTGTTTCTTTTTGGCCCTGCTGTGAGCAGGGAAGATGGGCTGGCTGACCTTCAGGTGTCCCTTCCAACCTGCACATCTGTGAAGACAGACACTTCGTTTGATACTGGCCCTATGACTTGCAAAATTTGATTTCTTCTTTCTGGTGTTATCACCTAATTTTTATTTCTTTTTTTAAATTTGTAAAATTAAATTAATTGTCATATGCAATAGTCTATGCTTGTATACATATCGTGTCTCTGAAACTTAACAACTACATTGCCTGTCTATCTAAGAAACCCAGGACGGCTTCCTTCAGTAAACGGAATTTTATAACACGTGTAATATTTATTTGGCAGTGCCTCTGTTTCAAATTTTTTTTGTGTGGTTCTCATGGTTAAATATTACAACGTTAAATTAAAAATACAAATGGAGGTTCTTTCACGTCCTTGATGTATTTCTAATGAGGTTTTAAAATAAGTCATCTGTCGTCTTCTTTTGTTGTCTCTTCTAATGAAAATACGAACTTTCGTAGGTTCAAATTGACTTTTAAGCCATGTTCCTAGCATCAGTGAGTCAGTACTTTCCCTTTGTTTATATCAGAGATTTACTGCCCATTAACTTTGATTCTGTTTCTCTTGAGTGGCTTTACATTCCCAGAAGATTAAATTCTTGTAAATATTTTTCTCTTTGCAGTGAGGAGTTACGGAAAGAAGCGCGACAGCTGAAACGTGAACTGCTGGAAGCCAAGCAGAAAAAAGAAGAAAGAGCTCTAAAACCCAAAGAAAAGGAAGGTAAGAATACGGTTTAGGAGGTGTTATGTAGCTCTCCAGTTAACATTCCAGTTTTAAAGATTTTTAGTAGCTTTGGTTTTCATGTGGATAATTGTGGACACTGTATTGTTGAAATGTACTTTTTTTTTTTCCAAGAAAATTAATTTTCCTTAAAAATTATAGTAATGTGAGGATGTCAGTATATGAATTGTACAAGTATCATTTGCTCTTTCAAAGGAGATAGTATTTGTCCTTCCAAATGTTCTGTAGTTACAGCTGTGTAGTTGAACAAGCTTCTGGATTTTGAGTATCATGGCATATGATTAAATTCTTTGGTGAGGCCATACCTATTCTGACCCCTGACTTGAAAAGTCTTCATAACATTCTGACTTGGAAATGTACTTAAATGCAGATGGTTAACTTTGAACTCAGAGCTACTGACTTAAAACTTTTATGCATCTTTTGACACAAGTGGAACTCAAATTCAGAAACTCACTTCTTTGTCAGACAAATTTTACATTGTTTGTTTCTTGAACAATAGTTTAGCTTGATCAGCAACCATTATGGCAAAATAAAAAGTAGAGCATCTTGAACTTGTATATGAAATCAGGCACCAAATTTTACAAAGTAGTGGCTCTGAAAAAATTTTAGGAATTATACTCAATCAGTGAATGAATATAAGCTCTCATTAGCAAGATAATGAATCCTGTCACTGGCCATATAAAAAAAGAACTGCAAGCAGAAGTGTAGAAAGGTAGAGTAGTACATACATACAGGTATGATAAATTCTATCAAATAGTGCCACATATGGCAGTTGTAACACTATTACTTAAACATTATTCCTGTCCTGTTGGAACTAGATGATCTTAAGGTCCTTTCCAACCCTTACGATTCTATGATTCTATGATTCTATGATTCTGGTGCCAGTTAAGCCAGACGACTTTCTGAGGAGTATTTTGAGTAAATCCACCTTTACAGTGTCAGGTTAAAGTAATGCTTGGGCAATACTCATAGTCATTACTATGGTACAGTTTTGAAGGATACCTTTTATTCAAGGAAAGGAAGCTTATATACTAGGGTTGTTGCTTTTTTCACTTTCTTTGAAATAAATAACAGGTAGGAAAGAAACCTGTTGAAATTCTGTAGATAACAGCTAATGGTGAAAATAATCTTGATATTCTCAGGTTTCCTTTTTATGGTTGCTGTCAGAGCAGAGGAAGGGGTCTGTTCCAGTACCTGTTGAGAAAGATATATAGCAGGAAAGAACCTATTCAACAAGTCATTGGAGTGCCTAACTAAAAATTCTAAAAATAAACATGTTCTAAAATTTAAGACAAAATTAAAAAGACATTAAATGAGATGAAAATGGTGAAGGGCAAAATGATTAATGAAAATATAGTAATCGGAGATGAATGAGCAAGAAGAGTGTTGGGTTGTCTTTGGCTAGACAAACAGGAAATAAGCTTAAATGCTTGTTTTCACTCTGTATTAGCGAAGCGGTTAGTTTGATCATACAGTTGCATATGATCAGGGCATAGAAGGAAGCATCCAGGTACAGAACAAGTAACTAGAGACTACCTAGCTAAATTAGGTGCCTTAAAATTTGAACTTGATGGCATTCACTGAAGCATACTAGGGAGTTGGCTAAAGCAGTCGCAGAAACATTAGCAAAACGCTAACAAAATGCAATAAGAGAATTGTTTGTAATCAGAGTAGAAAGCAAGATTACTGGGGAATCTGTTTGTTTGTTAGATCTGGAGAAAACAGCAGATTACCTTTATTAAATTTGCAGACAAAAAAAAATATATGGGACAGGGAAAGGGAAGATGAAAGTTAAAAATAAAGAAAAATGCAAACTTACATTTGTAGTTTGTTTCCCTTCCACTAGTCCATGTTGGAGCTTTTACTGATTTGATTTGGTAACAAAAGTGTTCCCATTTTTTTTTGGTAGGATAGTTTTGTGTTGGACTGGTAGATTGCGTTAGTGCATGGAAGTTAAAAGCCAGGTTAAGGTAAACAAAATACATTTACCTTGGGAGAAAAAAGGTTATTATAATAAGTGACTTGTATGTTTCTCACAAATTATGAGTTGCACAAACACAAGACGTTAGGTAGCATTTAGGCAACTTAAATCTAGGAAACATAGTAAGTAGAAAGCTGAGAGCAGCTCAATAGTGCCATTCTATTGAAAAAAAAACTGAAGGGTCCTGTAAAACATATAAAATGGACCTTTATATGCAAGACAGACTCATTTCCTATTCGACCTTAGCAAGTCTTCAGCCTGAATCCTTTGTCCAGTTTTTGTGATTGTACTTGAAAAAAAGATACAAGGCATCTTAAGGGAGCAGAGGAGAGCAACAAGGGTAATTGATGATCTGGAAAGCATAATATTTGAAGACTGTAGGAACTGAGGCTATTTAGTTTAGAGAAGAGATTACTTTGTGAATGGGGACATATTAACCATCATCAAGAATGTTAAAGGCTACCATGGGGAGGAAATTATATCTATATCCCTGTGGAGGGGGATCTATATATTCTATATTTACTTTACTCTATGTCCCTGTGGAGAGGACAGACAATAATGGGCTTCAATTGTAGCTAAAGAGATTTAGGTTAAATGTTAATGAAAACTTCCTAAAGATAAGTATTGGAAGATATGACCTACAAAGTGGAAATTTTCAATAGCAAATCAGCGAATATTTCTTAGGACTGATGTAGAAAAGGCTGATCCTGCTTTTGGGGGGGATGGGCTTAGATGTTCTGTTTTTCAAGATTCTGTGAAGCACAGCTTAATCAAAAGAAAAGTAAAATGTGACCTGGGAGAATGTTTTGATGGAAGGAAAACCAAAACATCTTGTTAATGGTGATAGTAGTTAGGTGAAGGCATTACCAAAAGCGTTGTGTTTACCATCGCTTTGGGTGTCTTTAAATCAAGCAGTTAAAAAAAAAAGATTTGTTGTAGGTCTGCCAAAATAATTCAGTGAGGCAGTACTCTCTTTACGTTTTGCTTTCTCTTCAAATAACTTATTCTGGTTATCTAGTGAGTTATTTTGTTTATACCCTGAAAAAAGAAAGAGAACATCCTGATGATATTTTCCTTTTTGAGGAAGTCTTGCACAAAGAAATGAAATTCACCATATGATCAAAAGAAGTAAAAAAAATCTTACGGTGGTAGCAAATCAACTTTTACAAAATCCACACCCAAAGAATAAATGTAAGAACTCACCAAACGTAATTGATATGGTCTTGAGGGAGAGGAAGCTGTTTCTACACTTAGCTAGATTGAACATGTAGTGTTTAAAGGTGATGACTGATAGGCAGATGGAAGATTTACTGTGTAACTGGCATATAGTTTGGATTTTAATCCATTATAAAGGATTCTGGATTAAATATAAGAACAGCTTTAGCTAAGACATGATTTCACAACACCAGACGTTTAAAAGATATCAAAACACAATTATGAAATATCTGAATTTACTGAGCATTACCACATCATCTTTTCGTTAGACATTTAGTTGAACAATACATAAATGGTCCTCTGTCTAGCTGTGGGTGCTTATTGAGACCAGTAGCATAAAATAGCTGTAAAGTTGCCATAAATACCATGTATTTTGACAACGCCAATATAACAAATTTTAAAATGTTATAATTGAGGGAAAACATGTAAACAAAATATCCAGTTGTGATCATATTCTCTTCTGTGAATAGCTAGTTTTGCCAAAAAGGATGGCTTTGTAGGATAACCACAAATAGTCTTTGGGAAAAGGTTTTGTTTATAAATAAATAAGATTTGTAATCTCCCATTCCTGCTTCTAAGGGATTTCTCTGGTGTCTAATAAAATCCATATGTTAATAGCTACGTAAATAATCAAAACTTACCGTTTTGGTTTCCTTCATCTATGCTTCAGTGTTTTTTCTACCACTAACTCTTTTTCCAGCTCTCACTTTGGATACTTTTTTAGAGCCAGCAACAATCAAAACAGAACAAGGTAGAGATTCAAGCTGAAGTTAATTTTTTTAATCTGTCCTTGAAAGTTCAGGAGTCAGGTTGTCTTTGCTTATTTATCAGGACAACAGCTCACTTGGCAGTATTGCCAAAATTCAGACTAAGAGGGAGGAACTGTGCATTTAAATAATGGAAAGATTTTAAAATATAGGTAAGTGTCTTTTGCAGCATTTTACAGGTTACATTTTGTCTGTCATCTGAAGTCCCATTTACTGTCTTTCATAAGTAGATTATTTAGTAAGGAAGTAGATATATTTAATAAATAAACTTGTTGTCAAAATTTGTTTAGTGAGGAAGCCTTTTCGGAATCAAAAAATTATTAGAATGATCTGTGCCTTGGGATGCTTGATTCAGATTTGTGACATAAAGGAAAAACTAAGATTCTAGAAATACATTTTCGATTTCTCAGGGAAACTGAAAGTGGTTTGGTTTTCTTATTTAAAAATAAATAAAATGTATCAAACTATCAGCTACACCAGAATCCACCTAACATTCTCAGACATTAACCCTTGACGATTAAACAGCATGCTTAAATTATATTGTAATACAAAATAGTTAGGTGATGAAACTGTCTAATGTTTTGCTGTTGGCTGCCTTTGTCTCGACTTCAGCTGATGTCAGAAAGTATCAAAGTGCTGGCAGTATCAACTTGCATTTGCTAAATATCTCTTCCCATAATGCCGTCTCTCTTATTAGGTACTATGATTTATATAAAGTTTGTTAGTATGAAGTTTAAAATGGTCAATTTTCACTTCTGGTTTTTACCTGCCGCATTTTAGAAATCATTCTCCAGATGTCCTTCACCAGTCTATCTGTTTGTTGTCATTTGAATTATACAGAATATCTCATCCGTATGGAAAGAACAAGTACAGTTGCATGATAGGTACATTTCTGGTAAGGGATGAAAGAACTTGCAGACCTCAAGAATACCCAAGGAAAGTTGAAATTTTAATAGGAATTTTAAGTAAAAGGTTACATCTACATTAGTGTCTTACTGTAGACCAGATGTGCGCTTTGGATGAAGCCATGCTGGAAGGGTGCATTCCAGGGGCACACCTGATGAGCTCCAACTGGTAGTCTGAAATAGAATAGCCTCCAAAATGTACAGTGAGCATATCAGGGCCTCAGTGTAACAATTTTGCTCCTGTTTCATCATATTGTTAGGTAATGTTGAAGTACCCAAAGTTTTCCTGTCTTTAATGAATTTCAGCCGTTTAGCTAGAGGTGATCCAGAAATACAAAAGTGATCCAGAGATGACTGCCCAAAGTTTTAAACTGTTTGAGTCTGTTTGCACTTATGACAAAGCTTTTATTTTCGTCATAGTTTGTATGGAACTGAAAGCAGCTTTCTGAAGTTTGCCTTTTTTACTGTAGCCAGATGCTCATATTTTTTCTCTAAGGACTGTTGAAACATTTCAGTTCTGAATCATCAGCTTTGAAGAAGATACAGATTAAAATTGATACTATATGTTATAAAGATTAAGTAGCAGCTTCTGGCTGCTAACCTAATAATACTGCTGGTTTATGCCGATATTGAAGAAGTAATTAAAGCAGAATAATTTTATTGAGCAAAGGCCTCAACTATCTTAAGAATATTAATTGTGAAAACACTTAAGAGTTGTAAGTATTTGTAAGTATTTATAAAATTAGCATGGTACCATATCTTAAACTTCACTTTGACTGTGTAATGTTACCTCACTATATTGTAATTCATGGTTGGTGTGTTACCAAAATTGAAAAAGGACTGAGTATTTACACTGAATCTTATGACTATTGGAAAAACATTGTTAGAAAACCATTTATTCATAATCAAGAAACAAAAGTAAATGTCACTAAATACTAGATTCTAGTACAGGAAGTACTAGTTAGGAGGAGGAAGGAAAAAGTGTGGAAAATGTAACTGAAAATAAATTGTCATGTTGAAATGTTAAAATTTTATTTTTTTAGTATTAAAGGAAAATATTTTTATGCACAAACTCATAAAATAAAGAAATTTGGAAAGCCACAATAGTGAAAAAGATCTCAGGTTTGTACTAGAAAACAAACTGAACATGACTACAGACCAGTCAGTCTCACCTCTGCGCCTGGCAAAATCTTGGAGCAGATTCTCCTGGAAACCATGCTGGGGCACATGAAAAACAACGAGGTGGTTGGTGACAGCCAACATGGCTTCACTGAGGGGAAATCCTGCCTGACCAATTTGGTGGCCTTCTATGATGGGGCTACAGCACTGATGAACAGCGGCAGAGCAGTTGATGTCATCTACCTGGACTTGTGCAAAGCGTTGGACACTGTCCCACACGGCATCCTTCTCTCTAAACTGGAGAGACATCAATTTGATAGATGGACCACTCAGTGGATAAAGAACTGTCTGGATGGTCACACACAAAGAGTTGTGGTCAATGGCTCAATGTCCAGTTGGAAAACAGTAACGAGTGGTGTCCCTCAGGGATCGGTGTTGGGACCGGTCTTGTTCAACATCTTTGTCGGTGACATAGACAGTGAGATTGATGCGCCCTCAGCAAGTTTGCCGACGACACCAAGCTGTGTGGTTCGGTTGATACGCTGGAGGAAAGAGATGCCATCCAGAGGGACCTCGACATGCTTGAGAGGTGGCCGATGCCAACGTCATGAAGTTCAACAATGCAAAGTGCAAGGTCCTACACTTGGGTCGAGTCAATCCCAGGCACAGCTACAGGTTGGGCAGAGAAGAGATGCAGAGCAGCCCTGAGGAGAACCACTTGGGGGTGTTGGTCAACGAGAAACTGAACGTGAGCCGGCTTCAGTGTACGCTCACAGCCCAGAAAGCCAACCATATACTGGGCTACATCAAAAGTAGTGTGAGCAGCAGGTCGAAGGAGGTGATCCTGCCCCTCTCCTCTGCTCTTGTGAGACCTCACTTGGAGTGTTGTGTACAGTTTTGGTGTCCTCAACATAAAAAGGACATGGAGCTGTTGGAGCGAGTCCAGACGAGGGCCACGAGGACGATCAGGAGGCTGGAGCACCTCCCGTATGAAGACAAGCTGAGAAAGTTGGGGCTGTTCAGCCTGAAGAAGAGAAGGCTGCGTGGAGGCCTCATAGCAGCCTTCCAGTATCTGAAGGGGGCCTACGAGGATGCTGGGGAGGGACTCTTCCTTGGGGACTGTAGTGGTAGGACAAGGGGTAACAGGTTCAAACTTAAACAGGGCAAGTTTAGGTTAGATATAAGGAAGAAGTTCTTTACAGTGAGGGTGGTGAAGCACTGGAATGAGTTGCCCAAAGAAGTGGTAAATGCTCTATCCCTGGCGGTGTTCAAGGCCAGGTTGGATGGAGCGTTGGGTGACATAGTCTAGTGTGAGGTGTCCCTGCCCATGGCAGGGGTGTTGGAACTAGATGATCTTAAGGTCCTTTCCAATCCTAACTATCCTATGATTCTATGAATTTACTTTATTATGTGGGTGTAATTCTGTGGTCATTGCTACAAAGGCATTAACTGTAAAAGCATTGTATTATTGTAAAAAGTGTATTATTGTCCTCGGTTACAGGTATTGTACCACAAAAAAAAGATGCTGAACAATTGGATGGACAACCTCCATCCCCCGAAACTAGCAGAAGGCTGCATGAATGAATTTATTAGCAGATACTTGAAGATATGCCTAATTTCGGTAGGGAGTGGGATCGAAGGGTGGAATCTTAAGTATTTAAAGACAGTAAGTGAAAGGAATGAGGGATACCTTTACTATGAAACAGACATTTACACATGAAGAACAACAGAAGAGACTTTAGAAACACTTTAGTTTGAATATGATGAAATCTAACAGCAATAAAAAACAGTGGTTTACCTGAGCAAGTAATTTTGCCCCACAGTTAAAGCATTTATTATATCTTACTTAAGAATTTTTTGTTTATTGGCTTGAATTTTCACCAGGGCAGTAGAGCTGTCAACATGCAAGACGGTCTGCTAAATTTGTAGCAGTTTACCTATTCCCCATCAGTTTACATATAAGAAATTGCATATATTTAAAATCGACTACTATCAGGAAATTAATGTGCATGTAGAGGGAGATTTTTTCCATTGTCCTCTGCCTGTTCTCTTGGGGAATGTGGGATGGAGAGTGAGATGTGTCATGCTGTATCAGGTATGTCTATGCAGATGATGGAGACACTTGCACAGTGTCTGCCTACGCCCTGAGCTGGCTGCATTAGGAAAAAATGCTAGTTCAGAGGCTATGTAACTGCATTAATATGATTCTGTGTTTGATTAATAAACACTGCATCTCAGCCAGAACTTGTGACCATAGCAAGAGAAATTCGCTGGAGACCACAGATCTGTGAAAATAAGGCTGCTTAAGTCACACTGGACTTTTTGCAGGATCAGGGCTAATTTTGAGAGGACATTAATGAACACGTGGCAGCACGACACATCTATTTTACATTCACTTGCAGATCTTTATTAGTTTTGGTATCACATTTAATATCGCTATTTCAAATTGTTCATGCTACATACTATGCCTACCTTTTTTTTTTCCCTCGCCTGTATTCAGAGTTTAGAGTAATTAAGGAAGATTGGGGGGTGAAAATTTAAATGTTTACATTGTTTCAAGAGGACAGAGGGAAAAAAGCTAATTCCCCCTGTACAGGTTTGATTATAAGCAGCCTTCCAATTTGTGAATAAGATTGTTGATTATGCCAGACTGCTGTCAAGACCTTACTTTAAATAAGATGTTTTTCTTTTATGTGACATTTGCTGAGGTGATGCCAGAAATTACATCAAACACTATAATTTGAGTGCTGAATTACTTCAGCATTTTGAAGTACTTAATCAAATATTTGAAAAAGATACACTTTTCAAAGTTCTATAGTGTAAACCTGTGAATACGCTTCAATGAAATTTGCTTTAGACAAATACCATCTGCCCAGTTGTTTAACCATATGTTGGTTTTGAATAGTAGTAGTATTTAAGAAGTAGTACTTTAGTTTTTCTTGTTAATACAGTTTTTAAACTGTTTGATAATGTGTGGATGATGAAATTTAATTGTTACACACGAAAAAACCAGAAAAGCTACAAAATACAGAGAAACATAACATAACATAATAGCAGAGAAACATAACAACTACTGTAAAAACCAACATCCAACTGCAAGAACTCTACTGAAGGATGAAATATTTTCTGCTTTGTTTTTAGTTGTGGTATGGTAATCAAATGATTGAAGTGTTTAGCTCTCAAAATCTAGCAAGGATGCCAATTTAAGATTATCTTTTATTTCTGTTTTATTATTAAGTTTGCGTAATGTCAGTGGCACTTAAATCTTTAAGTCCTGTCTTACATGGAAAGATGCTTTCTTGAAGTCTGAAACTTTAGCAGAATTGTGCACCCTTGAGAACATCAAGAAAACAATAAAATCCAAATTTTTGTGGTTTGGGAATTATGCAGCATAAATGCATTGAGCATGAAGATTTTGCAGTATATACTGTATAGCTGCATTGTACCAAATTATGCATCTTGAATGTGTCACTTGTGCAAACCTTTATTTTCTCTTGCACTATTTACACTTTTTTCCTCATTTAATCTCATCAAATAATATCCAGCATCCCTATTCAGAATCTTCTCCGCTAAAGTGAATGCTTTTTCCTCTTGTCTGTCTGCAAAAGAGGGCAAAACCCATGCTACAAGCCAGCTTTGATTTTAGTATTAATTTTAAGCATGTGCTCAAAATCAAATGACATGAGAAAATTAAGCATTAAACACTACCAAAGTGCAGAAAAGATTCATTAGAAACTTGCATATTAAAATCTACACTGTATTACAAATCAGTGGGCTCTGCTCTTTCAAAGAAATGTTTTGAAGCACTAGGAATTACTTGTAAGATTTTACTATTTGGGTTGGCTAAATGAACTAAAAAGTTTGTTCTACAATGGTTGCTTTTTTTATTCTAGCAAACTGAAAATCCAGTAATCAGTCCAACCCTGGAAGCTCATCCTGTAAGCAAATCTATTCAGTTATGCATGGTTACTAAATATTTCCTGATTCTTACCTGGCTTGTAAGCAAACAGTGGCTCTTCAGTAACTTGGGCTGGCCAGACCTATAGTGACAGTAGCTGAACAGTAGTCAAAGGTGCAAAAAAACCCCACAGGCAGAGTTAGTCCTAAACACAAGTATATTGGAAAGTGTGTTACAAAAGGAATTAGAGATGTGTGCCCATCTACAGGAATATGATACCACTGACATCACGGAAACGTGGTAGGATGGCTCTTATGACTGGAGCGTTGGAATGGAAGGTTATAGGCTCTTTAGGAAAGACAGACCAGGCAGATGGGGAGGGAGTGTAGCTATTTATGCCAATGACAGGCTGGAGAGTATGAAACTCTGCCTGGGGACTGGTGATGGGCCAACTGAGAGCTTATGGGTCAGGGTCAGAGAGAGAACTGCGATGGGAACGTTACTGCGGGGGTCAGCTACAGGCCACTCAGTCAGAAGGACTCTGTGGATGAAGCCCTCTATAGACAGACGGGAGCAGCCTCACACTTGCAGGCCCTTGTCCTCATGGGGGACGTCACCCACCCTGATATCTGCTGGAGGGACGGTACGGCCCAGCACAAGCAATCCAGGAGGTTCCTCGATTGTGTGGAAGACAACTTCCTCTTGCAAGTAATAGAGGAGCTGACAAGGAGAAGTTCCATGCTTGACCTCGTGCTCACCAAAAGGGAGGGGCTGGTTGGGAATGTGATGCTCCAGGGCAGCGTTGGCTGCAGTGATCATGAGATGGTGGAGTTCAAGATCCTCAGGGCAGTGAGGAGGGCACACAGCAAGCTCACTGCCCTGGACTGCAAGAGAGCAGACTTCGGCCTCTTCAGGAACCTGCTCAGTAAGGTCCCATGGGATAAAGCCCTAGAGGGCAGGGGAGCTTGAAAATACTGCTTGATATTCAAGGATCACCTGCTCCAAGCTCAGGAGTGCTGTGTCCCAGCAAGAAGAAAACGGGATTGGAAGGCCAGGAGGCCTCCATGGATGGATAAGGAGCTGCTGAGAAAACTTAGAAGGAAAAAAGAAGCTTGTAAAAGGTGGAAGCAAGGACAGGCAGCCTGGGAAGAATACAGGGACATTGTCTGGGGAGCTAGGAATCAGGTCAGGAAAGCTAAGGCCCAGTTAGAGTTGAGTCTGACCAGGGATGTCAAGAGTAACAGGAAGAGCTTCTATAGGTATGTTGCCACCAAAATGATGTCTAGGGATAAAGTGGGCCCTCTCCAGAAGGAAACAGGGGAACTGACTACCCTGGATTTGGAGACGGCTGAGGTTCTCAATGACTTTTTTGCCTCAGCCTTCACTGCTAGATGTTCTGGCCATGCTGCTCAAGTTTTGAAAGACAAATGCAGGGTCTACGAGAATGACGACCTTAGGCCCATTGTAGAAGAGGATCAGGTTCGAGATCAACTTAGGAACCTGAATGTGCACAAGTCCATGGGACCTGATGAAAGCCATCCTTGGGTCCTGAAGGAGCTTGCGAACAAGGTTGCTAAACCACTGTCCATCCTATTTGAAAAATCGTGGCAGTCAGGTGAAGTTCTCCATGAGTGGAAAAAAGGAAATATAACCCCCATTTTCAAGAAAGGGAAAATGGAAGACCCAGGGAACTACAGGGCAGTCAGTCTCACCTCTGTGCCTGGCAAAATCTTGGAGCAGATTCTCCTGGAAACCATGCTGGGGCACATGAAAAACAACGAGGTGGTTGGTGACAGCCAACATGGCTTCACTGAGGGGAAATCCTGCCTGACCAATTTGGTGGCCTTCTATGATGGGGCTACAGCACTGATGAACAGCGGCAGAGCAGTTGATGTCATCTACCTGGACTTGTGCAAAGCGTTGGACACTGTCCCACACGGCATCCTTCTCTCTAAACTGGAGAGACATCAATTTGATAGATGGACCACTCAGTGGATAAAGAACTGTCTGGATGGTCACACACAAAGAGTTGTGGTCAATGGCTCAATGTCCAGTTGGAAAACAGTAACGAGTGGTGTCCCTCAGGGATCGGTGTTGGGACCGGTCTTGTTCAACATCTTTGTCGGTGACATAGACAGTGAGATTGATGCGCCCTCAGCAAGTTTGCCGACGACACCAAGCTGTGTGGTTCGGTTGATACGCTGGAGGAAAGAGATGCCATCCAGAGGGACCTCGACATGCTTGAGAGGTGGCCGATGCCAACGTCATGAAGTTCAACAATGCAAAGTGCAAGGTCCTACACTTGGGTCGAGTCAATCCCAGGCACAGCTACAGGTTGGGCAGAGAAGAGATGCAGAGCAGCCCTGAGGAGAACCACTTGGGGGTGTTGGTCAACGAGAAACTGAACGTGAGCCGGCTTCAGTGTACGCTCACAGCCCAGAAAGCCAACCATATACTGGGCTACATCAAAAGTAGTGTGAGCAGCAGGTCGAAGGAGGTGATCCTGCCCCTCTCCTCTGCTCTTGTGAGACCTCACTTGGAGTGTTGTGTACAGTTTTGGTGTCCTCAACATAAAAAGGACATGGAGCTGTTGGAGCGAGTCCAGACGAGGGCCACGAGGACGATCAGGAGGCTGGAGCACCTCCCGTATGAAGACAAGCTGAGAAAGTTGGGGCTGTTCAGCCTGAAGAAGAGAAGGCTGCGTGGAGGCCTCATAGCAGCCTTCCAGTATCTGAAGGGGGCCTGTAAGGATGCTGGAGGGGGCTCTTCATCAGGGACTGTAGCAATAGGACAAAGGGTAATGGGTTTCAACTTAAACAGGGCAAGTTTAGGTTAGATATAAGGAAGAAGTTCTTTACAGTGAGGGTGGTGAAGCACTGGAATGAGTTGCCCAAACAAGTGTTAAATGCTCTAACCCCAGCAGTGTTCAAGGCCAGGTTGGATGGAGCGTTGGGTGACATGGTCTAGTGTGAGGTGTCCCTGCCCATGGCAGGGGTGTTGGAACTAGATGATCTTAAGGTCCTTTCCAACCCAAACCATTCTATGATTCTAAAAATTCTTTCAAGCATAACATCATCTTGTATTTTCTATTATGTTCATTTTTATATTACTTTACTGTAAAGTAATATTTTTATTTTCTTAGACATAGTTTTTAATGCTTCCTGGATATTAAAATATCCAGTAATTTTTTTTTTTCCTGAAAGAAGTGTGTTATCTGTCTTAGATCTTGATTATAGAAAGTGGCTTTACATTCTCCATCTGTCACTTCTAATAGGAATTCCATTTTAATTCATGAAATATTAAGGCATATGAGAATTTATTTTGTATTTCATAAGGGTTTTATTTGTTTTGGAACAAAAATAGTTTTTCTTTTCAAGATCTCAATCTTATTAAGATTTTTTAAACCAGTACTGCGTATCTCTATAATTCCAGAAGAATGCAATATAAACTGAATATTGATGAATAGCTGAAAGTGGAATGTACTGCACAAATACAGGAATGTGGTTTAGATGTTTTATTTTAATGCACAAAAACATTCACTCATAACTTAAGGAGTTGTTCAGGGTTTTTCAGCTTTTTTGTTTTCTCCTTTGGTATTTAGTTTAGCTGTTTCATGTATTTCTTGAAATTTTCCAGTAGGTCTTTTATCACATGTGTCATGTGAGTTGCTAAAGAATGCTTTTGAGGTACTGACAAAAGTTAATGAGTCCACCACATTTCAAACATGTGGAAACTCTGCTAAATAAACTGGGGTGCCTTTTCCTACCGATTTCTTTGTACATTCTCCTTGTTATCTCAGTTCTGCATGAACTCATGAGGATATATGCAAAGTGCATTTTAACAGTTAATGGGATTACTTCTGTGAAGTTCAGCGTATCAGGAATGTTTTGTAATGCAAGATACTTAAGTCTATTTGTGTAAAAATCTTCATGCTAGCTGTACATCATCAAAGAAAAAACATAAACCAAAATTCTTTCACTGGTCCTTGTCAGCACTGTAGGGTCTTTCTTTTTTATAGTGACATTAAACCATGCATTTTTCTCTGTCATAATACGATTGTTTCTACCATTCTGAAGATCAGTGTGTTTCTGTTAATACTTTCAGCAAACTACTTCTTTTTCCAACAAATGTTTTATGCGCAGCTTCATTATCTCTTTCTTAAAAAGAAGAAACAAGATCTCTAGATTTTATATGGATTCTATCCTTTGTTACAAGGACAGTCATTATTACAAGGTTTGTCAAGACTGATACAAATAACAAAATAATAAAATAACAAATTTCATTCTGTGGAAACTTGTATGCATACTGTCAGAAGTACCTTTGTCTCAAATTGTACCTTATCTGTGCCACAATTGGTGTACATGCTAAGCAAAAGTTACCCCATCTACAATGCTAGAAATAAAGCTCAGCCTTTAAGGCCAATATGAATGTGTGCATAAGCAGTGATAGTACTCTTCTAACCTGCAGACCTAGAACTCATACTTCTTGGTTTTCAGAAAGTGTAAAATAAAGTTCCGTTGTAGTTTCTGAAATAGAGCCTGTCTGATGCAACTTTCGTTGAGTGTTTATTATGATATTAAATTTACCAGGTGTTTTAGGAATTAAGCTTAAAACTGTCAAGCTTTCTCTTCTGCTCCACTTCCTATTTAGAGGTTGATCCAAAACCATCCAGGCTGCCATTCAGTTCAGTTCAACACCCTTGGATCAAGTTATCATGTCTTTGTTATACTTCTGCAGCTTTGTAGTTAAAAATTGACATCATTTGAACTGTTTCTAATTTAAGTATGAGCAAAATAAAACCTTCTGTATATTGGGTTTTTTAATCAATCTTCCTTTCTGGTTTAAAGACTTAGGACTCTTCTCCTTAGTTTCAGGCTATCACTGGAAACCATGTCCCAAAAACAAAATTTTAGCTTAGATTACACCATCAGGTTGGCATATGTTACTCCTTAAAGGGATTTTTTAGGATGGAGGAATCTATCTGAAAAAAAAATAAATTACTTAAATGGTAAAGTTTTTGTCACAGTAAGAGGAAGGATCTCTTGCCAGTAACTTAAGCTAGCTGAGTTAAGTAGCAATGTACTTACAAATTCTTTAACTAGGATGAAGTGTATTTTCAATAAGGAAGGTTGTATTTTTCCTTTTTTTTTTCTTTTCCCCCTCATCTTCCTTACTGACAGGATGTACACAACTTGTGCAAACTAGGAGAAAAAATCTTTCTTTGCCTGATCCTATTTACACTTTGTGATGGGTGAGAAGCCTCTAGGGCACAAGTGTGCAAGACCCCTCTTACTTTACCTAGCATCTTCTGCATCCTGCAATACTTAAATTCACTGCTGTGCATCCGTGTCATGTTTGATTCAGTTTTGTCTAAATAAATCCTCTTACTTAAGGAGTTAGGAGCTTAAACATTTTCATACTGGTGTAATGAGCCTTACACTTTTGCTGGATCAGCAAGCTGGAACTATGTTTGTCGAACTTGACGTGAAGGTCAAGTCCATCATAGAGTGCTTTGGATCATCTTTTTCCAACTCTACTGCAAAAGATTTGGAGGTGTTCTGGGATGATGACTAGGAGATATGAAGTAGTAGCTGGCAGTCTATTTTTACATTTTAAAAGGATTTTTAAATTTTTAATGTGTTCTTCCCACCAAAAAATCTCTCTTCCAGATGTTTTCTTCTGCTTGCTAGTTACCTGAGTTTATTCGTGCAGACATGAAATAATTTTATCAAAGAATTGCTACTTAGCAAAAAAATGTTTTATTTATGTTTTAAAAAAAAAAGATACTGTGGGTTTGAAATGATTGTTCGGAGTTTTCAAAAGTTTTAAAATGTGCTAGAAGCCCATTGACTTAGGGGCTCTTGAAAATCCTTCCTGTTGTATTACTTGCTTTTAATATGAAGTAATAGACTGTAAGGCCTCATGGAGAAACAAGCATGTGTTTAAGTTATTTTAATGAAAGGTGCAGAAACATGATGCATACAAGTGCATAACTGGTTTAGTTGACTCACTGTGAAGTTAGTTCAGGTGTATCCAATTATCTTTTGTCTGACTTATGAAAAGGCTTTCCTAGGAGGCAGAGAGGATGAAGTTGGGGATTAGAAAAACTCTGACAGGCGAAGACCTAAGAAAACAATAATCTAGAGAGAAGGCTTAAACTGAAATTTAAATTATTTATGTTAACAGTAAGTGACAACCATATGAGCATGATAAAAATACACAAACACACAACTGCAGGGAAATTAAACCTATTTGTATGAGAATTATATTTGAGCTGCACTAGATTAAACTAAAACCTTAGTCAAAAGACATGTATGACTGAGGATCACATCTTTAAATCAGCGTATATGTATCGAAGGTTGGATCAAAGGTTTAAATGTTTATGGCCAGCTTGAGACTTGCATTTTCATAAGTTTACAAGAATACTCTTCACAGTTCTTTCGTATGTCATGCATGGTGCATTATTGGGTAAATGGGATTCATTTCAAAGGAGCCTTTAAATAAATGTCACCTGGAAGTTTGTTTTCTATAAGAAAGTAGGTGGTTTTGTAGTTCAAGTTATTTGTCTAGAGGCTAAATGTTAGTAAAACAAGGCAGTATGTTGTTTCCACACAGTCAACAAGTCTGATTTGATACATTTATGCAAAAATTCGTGTTTTGTCTTCACAAGGCGTTGGTCTTGAATTAAGAATGGAGTTTCTTATTAGTAGAAGAGACAGAGGTAATTGGGGGGGAAATGGAGCTGAGCCATTATGATTTGTAGTTTTATACTGTACTTTGTTACTCTCTTCAGTTCATCTGATGTTATGCTACATGAGATTTTATGGCAGATTTTATTTCATTAATTCAGCTGTTTAGTCATCCCTAAATGTGTATATGTATTTATCTTTTTTGGTCATTCTGGACGATGGTTTTTTTCTTTCTTTATCTTGCTGTAATCCTCTGTTCTTGATTATATCCCACATGTCAGCTGGAAAACAGGAAAGGTATTGTGTATGTTTGTATATTTGGCTGTTTTCCCTGATAGTCTTTAAATACATACATGCAACATATAAATTAGGATAAAAAGGAAATAATATATTTCATTTGTGGAAATATATAAAAAATGTTTTATATGTGGATATACCATTACAGATGTATTTCTCTTTATTAGGAAATTCTATGTTTATAAACCTTATAAAAACTTTAGGTGAGAGAGAAATTTTGTTTGGAATCAGAAATTTTCTCTGTATAGCTGTCAGCAGTTATCTAAAAAACCCATTATACAGAGTTTACAGTTCATCAGGCTGTATATCCTGAAACTTGATGAAACAATTTCCTCCATAAATATTTTCTGTTCATCATTTGCAGTTGACATCTGGAGGTTTTATTCTTCTGTTCCTTATCAGGAATAACAATCCTGTAAATATGTGTAAATAAATTTCAAGTATACTAAATCAATATGCGAAATGTCTTAATGTGACAGGATAGTGTTGATCACTCTTCAAATAAAGTTTTTACCCTGTTAAATTCTTGATTTGTCATGGCAGTGTATATTCTGCAGAGAAGAAACTCTTAAAAAAAACAAAGGAGAGTAGCTGTCGACTAGTCCAGGTATTACTGTGTTGCTGTAGAGTTTTTTTCCTGATTGACAAGATGGACTTTGTTTAAAGTGAAAATGTTATGGGTTTTTTCTTTATTGCAAGATCAAGGATTTGATTTGTGGTTACTTCAGCCTACAAAACAGGAGGACTGTGAATTTGTCTGTAGGCAAGAGTTGTTTGTATTTGTCTCTGCTGCAACAAAAAGTCTCATAATCCTAATATATGTAACAGTTCGGCTGCTCTATCAAAGATCTTCAGAAATTAAGGTAAAGTTGTGAAAGGAATTTCAGCAGTTTTCATTTCTCATCTTAACATCAGAATTTTTATTGCTGTTACCCTGCTTTCCCTGGCTCCATAGTAAAATAAAATTGAAACAAATTTTTGGACTCATCAGCTGCCCAGTACAGTGTTGTGTTTTTCATTTCAGCAAGCAGCAAATCATTCCACTTGCTGAGAAAGCAATACAACGGAAACATTTTATGCAAGAGTTCTGCTTGGTATTTCAGAAGTCACAAATTATCTCCAAAATGATACTAAACCATAAAACCTAATTTAGTTTATTTAACCAAATACGTTTTCTTATTCAGAGGAGGAACCTGCTGCAAACAGTGTTGTTGAAGAATACCTTCAGGAGAAGAGAAAATATGAAGACAAACGGAAGCAGCAGCCAAAGAAAGGGGTTTCTCGTGAAGATCAGGTAACAGTTGGAAAACCTGGGAGAAAAAAATCCAGAAAAAGTTCAGAAAAAGTTTCTCTCTTCATCTGTGTAAAAATAAAGTTATAAAATCCATTATAGAATCATAGAAGAGTTTAGGGTTGGAAAGGACCTTAAGATCATCTAGTTCCAACCCCCCTACCATTATGTTTAATTTTCCTTTCAAAGAATCTTATTATTTGTAAAAATGGGTATGTAATCTTTGATCCCCTATTCTGGTTACCCAGATAGACAGGTAAGTGGGGTTTCAATGTGTATTTGAAAGTGCTATCAGTTTAGTCACTAGAATCTTGCAAAAGGAAATGCTACCCACACAGACATATCCTTGATTACATGTACAAGAGTTTTGCATTTATATACAGTGCTTTCCTTGGCTCAGCACCGTGCCATGACATTGGGACAGAAGTTTGCATACTTGGCATCTGTCCAAGCTGGGTTTTTTAGCATTTTAAAATATGCTTAAAGATATTAAATCCATCCATACCTTTTGGTGTTCTGAAATGAGCAAAGAAATAGTTTTTAAGTGTACTGTGAAAAGAATACCTTTTTTAAATATAATGAAAATTATTCTTCAAAAGGAGTTACGATGTGTGTAGGCTTCAGTCTGCAAATATGAGCAAAGTTAAATTTTACATAAATATTTGTTTTTTTCTAAAATAGGAATGTTTGGAACTGTTAAATATATGAAACTGCCTGAGAAATGGAAAATACCATTAATTTAAAATCTGTGCAGTACATCAAACACATTGGTTTATAAGTGCATGTCAATTCAGCTATGGAGATGTTCATATTCAACTCTAAAAGCTAGAAGAGGTTGGAAACTCGAGGCTTAGTAACTTCAAAAGAATGGTTGGCAAACCTTTATACATGCGGCAAGTGGATTTAGCTCTAAACTAAAAGTTTATGGAAACTTTGTACATTCAAAAGCCCATTAGCTTTGAATCAAAGAGTACTAAACCTCTGTTGGCAATGTGGATCAAGGGTCTTAAAACCACTTCTAATGAATTTATATCAGTCCTGTCCTGGACTTCGCAGGAAAACAAGATGAGATGACAGGGATGTATATTTTAGTAGATCTTAATTTTTATTTATGTAACCCTGCTGGGAACTGTTCAACAATAATTAATCAAGTTCTTTGTAATCCATTTCACTTGTGGAAAGCCTCTTCTAGCCTTGCATCCCTCCTCCTTGGTCCTACAGCACAATACCATTTTGCATCCTCTGTACAAGAGTTAAAGAAGAGGGGGAAAGGTATGTGTCTCCTTACAATACTAGATATTGGACGTCCTAACCTTATAATTCTACAAAGGTCAATTTTACAAAGTATTTGATCTGCAGTAAGGCATCTGATCACTCACTGCAAAAATGTCTACTAAGACATTTTGAAATTATTTCTATCACCAGGTCTACTCACAGGAATGCTGGCACCAGAGATAATTATACAAGACACATGGAATGTGTCTTTGGTTGGTCAGTTTCATGTAAAAGTGGTTAGTTTGTTTTCTTCTGATGGTCTAGGCAGATATTTGCACTTTCAGATGTTGCAAGTACAGGGTTTGCAATAATATGGAAGGCTATAGAACTGGAGTGATTTGCAGGCCCAACTATATTTGAAATCTTCTTCTCCCATCTTAAACAAAAAATAAAGAAAATAAATTAATAACTGCAAAAAAAAAAAAAAAGAAAAAAGATAAAAAGAAACCACCCCAACAACTCAAAAACCTGCCTTTGGCAGTGCTAAAATACGGTTTTGAAAGAATTCAAAAGCCAGGAAACTCCTAGAGTTAAGATTGCTCCCAGAAGGAAATTTGATTCTAGCGAATACTTCTGGTATTTCCTATTTCTGTTTTCTATTCTTGTTTAGTTTTTATTCTTTTAAATTTGAAAAACTTGACCAAACAAAACTAAACAGCCATACAGAGGTGTTTTACAACATAGGTTGCCAACCTATCACCTACAGATCAAATGTAGCCTGCCACATAAATTCAGTCAAGCACTTATTCCCTCATGCTTTCCTTTCCAGGAATGTCTCAAATATCAGCAAGAAATAAGCTGTGGGCTGTGCAAGTTATTCTTGTGGTCTGCTCTTCTTTTTGAAGAGCCCCCTCTGCATTCACAAGGTTCAGGCATATAGTTCTTGTATAATCAAAATCTTATTCTGGGTGATGAGAAACAAGACCTGTGGTACAATGTTCAGGTGTCACCTGAGATTTGGTGACTTCGTTGTAGCTGAAAGACCCAGCAATTTCAGCTGGAGAGTAAAATACCAAATATAAATCAGCATGAGCTTAATGTATGCTGCATAAGAACCGGCATCTGTAGAATTAATTAAGGTGGTTCATTGTATGTGAGTCAAAAGCTTTGAATTCTTTTCAGTGTCAGTACATAACTTAAAAGATCAGCAATGTAAAGAACATAAATATCAATCAAACCAGGTCTTCAAAGCTCTAAATTCAAAGCTTGAATAAACGCTAATTTATATAATGAATTGCTTTACAGGAAAAAAATAGCAGGTGCAAACAATAAAATTCATTGTCAGCAGTCACTGTTCCTTAATCAGCTATTTTATTCTATAGTAGCCACAAGTTTTTGTTCCTTTGATACGCATTTTGATTTCACTAGGCAGCCAGACAAGTGCTCTCTCACACCTGTGGAGTGCTCTCACACACCTGTGGAGTGCCCTCCCTGCTTGATCTTGCTGCCTCAACGCATTCTCACCCCAGCCCACCCCCTTGCTCTCTCACTTGCGTCTCTACAGCATATCTTTCAAATTCATATGAAAGATGTCTCCTTCATCTCATTGTACTATTTCTCAAAATAATAATAGTTTAAAGATGTTGTATATACGTGTTGTTGTGTGTCAAATACATATAACTTCCCTAAAGCCATGTATTTAATTTCAGACACTGGCACTATTGGACCGATTTAAATCAAAGTTAACCCAGGCAATTGAAGAAACTCCTGAAAATGAGGTTTCTGAACCTGAAGCAGATAATGACGAAGGATGGTGAGGTTTTTTTATTTAGATTTCTGTATTTACTGCTGGAAATCCCATTGGAGTAATATAGTCTCACTGTTAAGTGTAATTTTAAGGAGTAGCAGATACACCAAATGTGAAGACAGCTGCTGCAGGCAGGAATCAGCTAAAATGTACTGGTTTAGTAATCTGGAAAACAAGATGGGAGAGTAGAAGACATTCTGCCTTGTGCAGTTTTAAGTCCTACTAGAACTCTGTGTTGGAGGTGGTAAGTATTTTAAAGACTAATGGAGGAGATGAAGACAAACTGATAGACTCATCTGAAATGTCAGGTGACCCCAAGGGAGTGGGGTAGCACTAGAATTGATAAAGCGCTGCAGCAGTTATGACCTCAACACCTACCAGTCAAGGAGGTAGCTTGTACTGTGTTGTCTCATGTTCATCTTCCATCCAAAGAACACACCTTAGGGAAAGGGATAAAAATCATTATGATTTGAAGTTTGATCCCGAAGTCCTAGACTACAAGCTATTAGATGATAATAAAAATCTCTGCATAAAATGACCAGAAAAGAGGCAAAAAAACATGCAAAAATGTTTTGTAAGAGCAGGTCACCTTTTTTTATACAGGAAGCAATATAGGTGGTGTAATAAAGTAGACTATCTCTGCCTACAACTTTTTCCGTAGTTATATGCATGAGCCATCAAAGCTACAGCAAAACTACCACTAAAATAGAAACTTGAACAAAATTCTTGGCAATCGTTAAAAGACAGCTGATATTTCTGTATCTCAGATAACTTACTAAGTGAAAAGATGTCAGGTGTACACTTATGATCTTCCTAAAAGCTCCCTTCTTGGGGAGAAATTAGAGGGAAACTAATAGGATAGCTACCTGCCCTAAAATCTCCAAACTAGCACCAGAGCTAGACCTGAAAAAAACCTGAATTATTATAATGAGAAAAACTAAAACATGTGCAAACATGTACAATAGGCACCCTTTTTAAACAAATTATGTAACTAAATGTGATTAAAGCATCCTGCATCTATTTTGAGAGGGCTTATACATACACACATAATCATGTTAATGCAGTTGCTTTTCTCAGATGAGAAGGCAGTTAGCATTGATAGGAAATGCAGACTGTCTAAATAACTTCGCTATTTTTACTGTCATTCTACAAATGAAAAAGATTTGCATATTGAAGTGAAAAAATACGCCATAAAAAAAGACCATGAGGGAAGATAAGACATGGAAGGGAAAATGCTTTGTACATCTTAACTCAGATTTTTTTCCATACATTGATAATTGAAATTCTTCAATTATCTGGAAGTTACACATCAAGTTACAGTAAACTATATTATAAAAATGTTTAATTTTTATGTATCAAATCAGAATATCTTAAGGCTAGTTGAAGATATATTCCTTAAAAAAATTTAAAAAATGTTAAAAATGGTAGGTCATGAAAAGTAGGCTGAATTGCAAGTTCTGAGGCCAGATGTGTTGATGAGACTAAAATTTTAGGTCAGTCTTGGGTAACTTATTCTTTCTTGTTTGAATCATTGATTGTATTTTTTATTTAGTAATATAAAGCTACACAGATTCTGCAACTTTACATTCACACCTTCTTGCTTTTCACTGAATTGAACTGAGACCTCGCAAGGGAAATTCTAGGATTTGCAGAAAACTTCAGGCATATATACTGTCAGAAAGAGCAACACTAGTAGTACAGCATTTGGCTATACTACTAGTGTGGCTAATTGGCTATAAAGAATCCTTGCCGTTTTTAAAACAACAATTTTATACAAGTAGTGTGTAACAAGTGCATTTATTTTTTGAGTGTTTTGGTTGGGGGAGGGAGATTGTGGGCACTAGCGTAGCCCACTTCCATCTTAACAGATAATCTTGGCATATCCATCATTAAAAATGCGCTGTGTCTCTCTCCTCCCCATGCCCGCCCCATTTATTGTATCCAAGAAGTATAGAACATGGTATTTTAAAATATAAATGGAGGTTAGGTTTCTAAAGAGTAAGTTTTCTTTCTACTTTTGATGTTAATGCCATTATCTGGAAATACAGCTTTGCTTTCCTTGCTTATATTCTCTAAAAGATAATATTTTAAAAAATAAATCAAAACATAAACATCTTGGCTTTGGATTATAGTTTTTCAAACAATAGACAAAATAATTTCCTACATCTTACCCCTTTCAGGTTAACTCTTACTACTTACTTGCTATTATTTTAAGTTTTCACTTGTAACCATCTATTTGGTTGCTTCTTCAAACCATGTAGTCTCCCTTCATTATGTCTTTTCCTATCTCAGTCTCTTTGAGGATAAGGGATAACATACAGCATAAATTTTGAGGTCCTTGGATTTCACTGATACTCTGAGATCCTATCTGAGTTATCATTGTGCTTCTTAGTTCTTCAAGAATTATAGTATAGACTGTTTCCGTTGGAAGGGACCTACAACAGTTGTCTAGTCCAACTGCCTGACCACTTCAAGGCTGACCAAAAGTTAAAGCATCTTGCTAAGGGCATTGTCCAAATGCCTCTTAAACAGTGACAGGCTCAGGACATCAGCCACTTCTGTGGGAAGCCTTTTCCAGGGTTTGACTACCCTCTTGGTAAAGAAGTGCTTCCTAATGTCCAAGTGTAAACCTCTCATGTCCAGTATAAACCTCTCTTACGTAGCCTTTACATGAACCTGAAGGGCTGGTCTTCGTGTCTGATATTTTCTTGTCACAGTAACATAACCAGTCTTTTAAAGACTTTTATAAAGTTCAGTCACTATCCCTATTTCTTTCTGAGTAATTACTGACATCTAATTGGCAATAGTTCTATTTTCTGTAAGTAATTCATACTGAATGAAGACGCATGTTGCAATTTCAGCTTATGAAGTTGTATTTTTGTTTAGAAAATACTATCGCATTCAGAATTGCACTAAAATGAAGACTTAGAATAGTATGAAACTACATAATAGACTAATAATTAACATATTAATTTTGCAGCACAGTAAATGTGCATGTTAACTTTACAGACAGATGAGAGTCTTATTTTCAAAGAATTTACTTTGAAGCTAAATAAATTGTAAAATGTACATATTACATAAGTTGGTTATAAACACATAGAACATTAACAATGCAGTGAAGTCTTCCAAAAGCTATTAATGATTATTACAATCACTTGGAAAGTTAAATTTCATATGTTGGTATAAGGGTTTACGTTTTCAGTGTCTTTGTTTTATTAGAATATAATTATAATTACTTTAGATTTTTAAACTCTCTTAATTCAAATCCACTCCTCAAAAGACAGTAATTCTACTTTATTTGGGTTTTATTAAATATAATTAGTGTATAGCATATGCATATATGATATGCACATATTATGTGAGTCCTCCAGGCCATTTTGTAGGTCATGGTTGCTGTTTTTATGGCAAGTGGAAGCCTGCCAGTATGCATTGCTCTACTATCAGGGTGTGTTATCTGAGGTAAAATGATTGCCTCTAAGACATTTTTATGTGTCCACATGAGTGGCCACACATTGAGGTATAATTTTCATTCTCTGTCAAGATAGAAACCGTTACCAATTTGTTATGTTTTCTTTTATTTGGCAAACTTCTCTCTGCATATTTGGCTGAGCTGCTGTATTGGCATGGCGCATAGCAGACGTTTGGGCACTTTTCAGCAGCATTCTACTTTTTATGCAAGAAAAAAAGAAGAAATACGACTCTATTGTAAACAGTGTGTATGGTGTTTGATAATTATTACCAGATTTTGCTGTCTAAGAAGGCATCTGAGGAAGTGTTATGAAGAGAGCTGAAAAGAAATGCATAATACTAAGTTTTAACATGAAATACCAGAATCTTTGCTGAGACATTCTATTGCAAAGTCTACTGCTCTGTGAGCGCGATTATATATATATCTGTCTGCAGTAATCAAAATGCAATTTCCCCCACAGAATTCAAAAGTATAAAAATAAACATGGTATGTAGTGCCAGAAAGGGTACTCATAACAATAAAAATGTCTGCAAATAAGTAGACAGACACGTTTTTACAGCATCTGGCTACCTCAGGAAGACATGCCTGATCCTAGTTCTTCCAGGCACAAGCATTATTATCCGTGTGGTTCCGTATTAAGAACTGTTGCTTATGCTTTTCTTTTTGTAATTTGTCAGATGTCTTCAGTACTGTTTGATCATTTATTTGCTTACAGTCCAAACAAGAGAGTCAGATGCATGACTTCATTCTTCTCTTTCACAAAAGTTTTATAGAGTGCAGCAGAGGTAGGTAGAGATGATCTGGCAGAACTCAGTTGCTCATTCTGGGCTTAAAGTCTTACCAGGAAGACTTTTCCACAAAACGTAGATGAGACCCATCGCAGCAGCAATGAGGTGTCATCTGCTTAGAAACTAGTAGTATGAAAACCAAATATCATAGAATAGAATCATAGAATATTTAGGGTTGGAAAGGACCTTAAGATCATCTAGTTCCAACCCCTCTGCTAGGGGCAGGGACACCTCACACTAAACCATGTCACCCAAGACTCCGTCCAACCTGGCCTTGAACACTGCCAGGGATGGAGCATTTACCACTTCTTTGGGCAACCTGTTCCAGTGCCTCACCACACTCACAGTAAAGAACTTCTTCCTTTTATCTAACCTAAACTTCCCCTGTTTAAGTTTGAACCCGTAAAATACGTCACAGCAGAAGACCCAGATGGATTAATTAATCTACTTAATACTTCCTATCTGGATTTCTGAATAGGCCTGAATTTGAAGGCGAAAACACTGCGCAAAGGCTACACTTTATACAGAAGACTGCTGCTCATCATCTTCTTTAGAGGTTAGACTGCTGTGTACATATAGTTGCATGCATGTGACACCCAGTCAGGTTGTAGTGCCACTTCAGAGCTCTGATTATAATATCAAATATTATAAAATAGCTACAGCTATAGTAAAACCTAGATTTCAGTCCAGAAAGTATTATGGCAACTGCAGATAATGAAACTGATCATGCAGACCTTGTGAGCACGACATAAAATATTTTCTGCAAAGAGAATCCAGCTATGAGAGAAAAAAATTCTGCTGTACTCAAGTATATTCAAAGATTGATTGCTTTAGTTAATCTGTGCAAAATACTCCTCTTCAAATAGGATAAGAGTGATACTTAGCACTCTGAAACACCCTCCCATCAAGTAATTCTGAGAGTTCTGAGTGGTTCATCTCTCTTTCAAAGCATGAAATCTGAGACTAGATACAACACTCAGCTATGACTTTGCCAGTGTTGAGTGGAAGGATTACTTGATTTGTCATTGTTTCTTTCATGCCTGGTTTCCAATCCCTTCTAAGCCACAATTTTTTTTCTACTGAATGCTTGCCTAACCTAGCTCTGTCCTGTACCCATGCTATTGATTGCTTTTGTGGAAATTCGGCCATTCCACTTTCTGAATGGTATCCTGTTTTACATACTACTATTCCTGTTTGCCAAAATTGCATAAATTCTAAATACTCCAATAAACTTTCAAAATACTCTTCACAAAACTTCAGATTATACATATGTTGTGTCATTATACTCTTCTCTCGTAAAGTCATAAATGGAAGTGAACTAACTCTACCACGTTCATGTTTTCACTTTGACATTAAACTATGGCTCTCTACTCCTAAAACCAGGGCTCTAGCGCAGAATTTTTACCAGCCTTACATCTTTATGAAGCGTGTCATGGTTTAAGCCCAGCATCACGCAGCCCTTCACTCACATCCCCCTTTCCTCCCATCCCCTGGGTGGAATGACGAGGAGAATCGAAAGAATGAAAGAATGTAAACCCCACAGGTTGAGATGAGAACAGTTGAATAACTAAAGTATAAAACGACTACTAATAATAATGATAAGGAAAATAACAAGGGGAGAGAATATAAAACTTAAAGGGGAAATGAAAAAAAACGGTAAACAAAAGTGATGCACAATACAGTTGATCACCACCCGCTGACCAATACCCAGCCCAACCCGAGCAGCAATCTGTCCCTTCCAGGTAACTCCCTCCAGTTTATATACTGGGCATGACGTGCTGTGGTATGGAATACCTCTTTGGCTGGTTTGGGTCAGGTGTCTTATCTCTGCTTCCTCTCAGCTTCTTGTTCCCCTCCTCACAGAGCAGAGCATGAGAGACTGAAAAGCCCTTGGTCAGGGTAAGTGCTACTGAGCAACAACTAAAACATCGGTGTGTTATCAACATTGTTTTCAGACTAAAGTCAAAGCACAGCACTGCACCAGCTACTAGAAAGGAAAAAATAACTGTTACAGCTGAAATCAGGGCAGTATGAAATATATCTACACTTTTCCAGACGGAAGGAACAGATTCCCTGCTATTAAAATCCACCTGTCATATCCTTAACCAAAATTCTGGACTATCTTCCACTCTTCTCTCTGTGATCTTCGAAAACAAGTAGAGGCTCCCTGAAACTGCTAGATTTATTGAGTTACTGAAGTATCTCTATTCCTATGAGAAATTTTACAGTCTGGACAATTTTTAAACTGCTAGAAGTTTCTGCAGAAAAATACACACTGGTTTTCTTCATTAAAGCTGGCCCAGTTGCCAAGTCAAGTTACAATATTTCTGTAAGGGTCCCCATTGTTTGTGCATTCTCACAGATAAAATGCACAAGAAGATTTACAAACCAGCTCTGGTACCATTCTTGAACTTGAAGTGTAATTGTCATGATGTCCTGGGTTCAGCTATAGCAGTCATTTTTCTCCTGCTTAGTAGCTGGTGCAGTGCTGTGTTTTTTAACTTTCAGCCTGGGAACAACGCTGATAACACCGATGTTTTTAGTTGTTGCTAAGTAATGTTTATTCCAACCAACGACTTTCTCAGTCTCATGCTTTGCCAGGGAGGAGGGGAAGCCGGGAGGAAGCAGAGACAGGACACCTGACCCAAACTAGCCAAAGGGGTATTCCATACCACAGCACGTCATGCCCAGTATATAAACCGGGGGGAGTTACCCGGAAGGCCCAGATCACTGCTCGGGTCGGGCTGGGTATCGGTCGGCGGGTGGTGAGCAATTGTATCCTCTCCCCTTGTTATTTCACTAATCGTTATTATCATTGGTGGTAGCAGTAGTGGTTCTGTGTTATACCTTAGTTGCGGGACTGCTCTTATCTCAACCCGTGGGAGTTGCATTCTTCCCATTCTCCTCCCCATCCCTCCGGGAGCGGGGGGAGGAAGAAAGGGGGGGGGGGGAGTGAGCGAGCGGCTGTGTGGTTCTGAGTTACCGGCTGGGCTCAAACCACGACAGTTCTTTTTGGCGCCCAACGTGGGGCACGAAAGGTTGAGATAACGACAGATCTGACCAGAGTGTGTTTAATCATATTTGTGATAAGCATTCATTGTTACTACTCGTCACAATGGTGATTATTTGGCTCTCAGACGTGTTGCGCTTGATCTCAGAGTTTCAGCATGTTGTACCTTACTTACAGCCACTATTTGCTGTTTTAGCGTTTATCGGCTGGGGGGCCTGGGCTAAGGTTCTTGTTTCACTGTACTTCATGGTAATGACTTGTAATACAATAGACTCATTGATCATGAAACTGGTCTGGTTTGTGCTTCCAGCGTGGCCATCACCACTATACATTGGGAGGTATATAATGAAATATTTTAGCAATTGCATATCTTTTTTTTTCTCCTCGGGGGGTAAACTTACGAAGGAAGCATTCTCTTTCACCCCTCGTTCCCCCACCAGCCTATTTGCAACAGCAATTGAGAGTTCTGAAGGTTTTAGATGGCCTTTGAGTACCCTTGAAACCTGCCTGCTGATTGTGCTGGGGATCAGCATGTTGGCAAACATACGGAGTGTGTTTTACCCACGGCCATCCCGTCGTAGGAACATCCTATTTCGTTTAATGTCAAAAATTCAGCAGTATCAGGTTCGAATCTGGTCTAGGGTTAGACGACGATATAGGAGGACCACCAGGAGATTTTCCCTGAGGCTGGACAGTTATGAGTGGCAGGGTGTGTGGGATAGTATGGGCAAGTACCTAGGCCAGTGGGCCCCTCCAGTGCTTTGGAACTTCACCACTGAACAAGTGCAACATCCGGAAAAACTAGTAAAACACTTAAACGAGGTGTGCTGTCGTCCTGGTTATACCAGAGAGGGACAAATTTTGGCAACGTGCTGGGGCTTGGCCTATGCCTACAGAGCCCTGCTCAACACTATCCAGCACCTTCAAAGGGAAAAAAATGTCTCTGGATCTGATGGCAAAGCAACAGACAACGCAGCTATGCCAACTACAAGCACAGCAGCTACTCAGACCCTGACCACAACAGTCAACACAGCTACTCCAAGTACAGCAGCTACATCAACCCCAGTGACAAGCACAACAGCTACTCAAACCCTGACCACACCAGACAACGCAACTACTCCAACTTCAAATACAGCAGTTACACCAACCCCAGTGACAAGCACAACAGCTACTCAAACCCCGACAGCAACAGACAATGTGGCTACTCCAAGCACCGCAGCCACACCAACCCCAGTGACAAGCACAGTAGCTACTCAAACCCCGACAGCAACAGACAATATAGCTACTCCAAGCACCACAGCTACACCAACCCCAGTGACATGCACAGTAGCTATTCAAACCCCGACAGCAACAGACAATATGGCTACTCCAAGCACTGCAGCTACACCAACCCCAGTGACAAGCACAGTAGCTACTCAAACCCCGACAGCAACAGATAATGCAGCTGTTGGTGTTACTCAACTCCCAAGCACAACAGCTGCACCAACCCCAGCAATAGACATTGCAACCACTCCAATCCTAGTGGCAGACACTGCAGCCACTCCAACCACAGTGACAAACACTGCAGCTAAACCAAATGTCCAGTTTGTGACAATGTCTGTTGCCCCTGTAAGCAAAAGCAGACGAAAGGCACAAAGAGCAACCCGCGAAGCGAAGAAAGATGAAGACCCAGTGCCATTACTATATTCAACAGCACCTGAACAAGAGTTACTACTATGTGGGTCAGAGGAAGAGGAAGAAGAAGAAGAGGTCACTTCTCGACCCCGGACCTCAACCGAACTACGGAATATGCGAAAAGATTTCACCCGTCTTCCAGGGGAGCACATTGTCACCTGGTTGCTCCGGTGCTGGGACAATGGGGCCGACGGTCATGAACTAGAAGGTAGGGAAGCCAAGCAGCTGGGATCACTTGCTAAGGAAGGAGGAATTGACAAAGCGATTGCAAGAGAGAAGCGAGCCCTCAGTCTTTGGAGGCGGCTCCTGGCAGCTGTGAAGGAAAGGTTTCCCTACAAAGACGATATTACGAATCGCTCAGCCAACTGGACCACGATAGAGAAAGGCATCCAGTCCCTGAGGGAATCAGCCATTATAGAGATGATCTATCGTAGGCCGGATTCCAGGAACACATCCGTAGACCCAGATGAAGTCGAATGTACACGACCCATGTGGCGGAAACTTACACGGAGTGCGCCATCGTCATATGCCCACACATTGGCATCAGTGACCTGGAATGACGGAGTATCACCAACAGTGGATTGTCTGATTCGTCAACTCCGAGAGTTCGAAGACAATCTCACCCCTTCCATCATTTCAGCTGTGGAAAAACTGTCCCAGGAGTTCAAACAATTGAGAGACGATTTATCCGATCTATCCAGCTCTCCACGCGTACCAACCCATGTCTCAGCTATCAACAGAAGGTGCCCTACTGCTCGAGAAAGAAAATATACGAAGTACACGCCACGGGCCACCCTATGGTTTTACCTGCGGGATCATGGAGAAGACATGAGAAAGTGGGATGGAAAACCTACTTCAGCTCTGGAGCAACGGGTGCGTGAACTGAAGAGGAGAACAATGGTCAAGGATGATCCTCCCAGGAAAGCTGCTGCTCCAGTCTCTGGCGAGCAGTTTCCCAGATGGAGCGAAAGAGCTGATTTTACTCCAGCTCCTGTGATAAGGAATACTAATCCCTTTCTACAAGACAGAAGTGGAGAATTTTGTGATCACTATTAGAGGGGCCCTGCCTCCAGCCAGGTGGAGGAGAGGGATAATCGGGTTTACTGGACTGTGTGGATCAGATGGCCTGGCACATCAGTCCCACAGAAGTATAAGGCTCTAGTAGATACTGGTGCACAGTGTACTCTGATGCCATCAAGGTATCAAGGGGTGAAACCCATTTCTATTTCTGGAGTGACAGGAGGATCCCAAGCGTTAACTATGCTGGAAGCTGAAATCAGCCTGACTGGGAGGAAGTGGCAAAAGCACCCCATTGTAACTGGTCCAGGGGCTCCATGCATCCTTGGCATAGACTATCTCAGGAGAGGGTATTTCAAAGACCCAAAAGGGTATAGATGGGCTTTTGGTATCGCTGCCTTGGAGACAGAGGAAATTAAGCAGCTGTCCACCTTACCCGGTCTCTCAGAGGATCCTTCTGGTGTGGGGTTGCTGAAGGTCGAAGAACAACAAGTGCCAATTGCGACCACAACAGTGCACCGGCGGCAATATCGCACCAACCGAGACTCCTTGATTCCCATCCATAAGCTGATCCGCAGACTGGAGAGCCAAGGAGTGATCAGCAGGACCCGCTCACCCTTTAATAGCCCCATATGGCCAGTGCAAAAGTCTAATGGAGAGTGGAGATTAACAGTAGACTATCGTGGCCTGAACGAAGTCACACCACCATTGAGTGTTGCCGTACCAGACATGTTAGAACTTCAGTATGAACTGGAGTCAAAGGCAGCCAAGTGGTATGCCACAATTGACATTGCCAATGCATTTTTCTCAATCCCTTTGGCAGCAGAATGCAGGCCACAGTTTGCTTTCACTTGGAGGGGCGTCCAGTACACTTGGAACCGACTGCCCCAGGGGTGGAAACACAGCCCTACCATCTGCCATGGATTGATCCAGACTGCACTGGAACAGGGGCAAGCTCCAGAACACCTGCAATACATTGATGACATCATCGTGTGGGGTGATACAGCGGAAGAAGTTTTTGAGAAAGGGAGGAAGATAATCCAAATCCTGCTGAAGGCCAGTTTTGCCATAAAACGGAATAAGGTCAAGGGACCTGCACAGGAGATTCAATTTTTGGGAATAAAATGGCAAGATGGACGCCGCCAGATCCCCACAGACGTGATCAACAAGAGAACAGCAATGTCTCCACCAACTAACAAGAAAGAAACACAAGCTTTCTTAGGTGTCGTGGGGTTCTGGAGAATGCACATCCCAAATTACAGTCTGATTGTAAGCCCTCTCTACCACGTGACCCGGAAGAAGAATGATTTCAAATGGGGCCCTGAGCAACAACAAGCCTTTGAACAAATTAAACGAGAAATAGTTCATGCAGTAGCCCTTGGACCAGTCCGGGCCGGGCCAGATGTGAAAAATGTGCTCTATACCGCAGCTGGGGAGAATGGTCCTACCTGGAGCCTCTGGCAGAAAGCTCCAGGGGAGACTCGAGGTCGACCCCTTGGCTTTTGGAGTCGGGGATATAAAGGATCCGAGGCCAGCTACACTCCCACTGAAAAAGAGATACTGGCAGCCTATGAAGGGGTTCGAGCTGCCTCAGAAGTGATTGGAACTGAAGCGCAGCTCCTCCTGGCACCCCGGTTGCCTGTGCTGGGCTGGATGTTCAAAGGCAGGGTCTCCTCTACACATCATGCAACGGATGCTACATGGAGTAAGTGGGCCGCACTAATTACACAACGAGCTCGAATAGGAAATCCCAGTCGTCCAGGAATTCTAGAAGTCATCATGGACTGGCCAGAGGGCAAAGATTTTGGGATGTCACCAGAAGAGGAGGTGACGCGTGCTGAAGAGGCCCCACCATATAATGAACTGTCAGAGAGTGAAAAGCAATATGCCTTGTTTACTGATGGGTCCTGCCGTATTGTGGGAAAGCATCGGAGATGGAAGGCAGCTGTGTGGAGTCCCCTGCGACAAGTTGCAGAAACTGCTGAGGGAGAGGGTGAATCGAGTCAATTTGCAGAGGTGAAAGCCATCCAGCTGGCCTTGGACATTGCTGAACGAGAAAAATGGCCAGTACTTTATCTCTATACTGACTCATGGATGGTGGCAAACGCCCTGTGGGGGTGGTTGCAGCAATGGAAGCAGAGCAACTGGCAACGCAGAAGTAAACCCATCTGGGCTGCTGCATTGTGGCAAGATATCGCTGCTCGGGTGCAGAACCTGGTGGTGAAGGTACGCCACGTAGATGCTCATGTACCCAAGAGTCGGGCCACTGAGGAACACCAGAATAACCAGCAAGTGGATAAAGCTGCTAAGATTAAAGTGGCTCAGATGGACTTGGATTGGCAACATAAGGGTGAATTATTTTTAGCCCGGTGGGCCCATGACACCTCAGGCCATCAAGGCAGAGATGCAACATATAGATGGGCTCGTGATCGAGGGGTGGACTTAACGATGGACACTATTGCCCAGGTTATTCACAAATGTGAAACATGTGCTGCAATTAAGCAAGCCAAGCGGTTAAAGCCTCTCTGGTATGGAGGACGATGGCTGAAGTACAAATATGGGGAGGCCTGGCAGATTGACTATATCACACTCCCACCAACCCGCCAGGGCAAGCGCTATGTGCTTACCATGGTGGAAGCAACCACCGGCTGGCTGGAAACATACGCTGTGTCCCACGCCACTGCCCGGAACACTATCCTGGGCCTTGAGAAACAAGTCTTGTGGCGACACGGCACCCCAGAGAGAATTGAGTCAGACAATGGGACTCATTTCCGGAACAACCTCATAGACACTTGGGCCAAAGAGCATGGCATTGAGTGGGTATACCACATCCCCTACCATGCACCAGCCTCTGGGAAAATCGAACGGTACAATGGGCTGTTAAAAACTACACTGAGAGCAATGGGTGGTGGGACTTTCAAACACTGGGATACACATTTACCAAAAGCCACCTGGTTGGTCAACAGTAGGGGATCTGCCAACAGGGCTGGCCCAGCCCAATCAGAACTTTTACGTACCGTAGAGGGGGATAAAGTTCCTGTGGTGCACATAAAGAATTTGTTGGGGAAGACAGTCTGGGTTATTCCTGCTTCAGGTAAAGGCAAACCCACTCGTGGGGTTGCTTTTGCTCAGGGACCTGGATATACTTGGTGGGTAATGCGGGAAGATGGGGAAGTCCGATGTGTACCTCAAGGGGATTTGATTTTGGGGGAAAACAGCCAATGAACTCAATTGTACGCTGTTGCCTGCTCTATAACACTTTTATAGCCCACCAGCTAGATATCTTCAGGTCACCAGCCATTGACCCTGACTTCCCTCCGATCACCACCTCAACAAAGAATGAATTTTGAGGAAACCAGACGAGCTCAGCAGTGACCAGATGAGTTTGGCGGTATCATCAGCAGGCAACAACCCAACACTATGTACCGTCCCTCCTGCCCTGAAAGACTATTACAAGAGATGGAGCCTGACATCATGGACTGGATGAGTTCAGCAATTTTACAGGGATTGGTCCATGGACTAGGGAACGATATCTTTCTCTGTGTGTGGGTGTGGGTGTATATATATGTGTATATATGGGACAGGGGTGATGGTGTGCTGAGAGATGTGGGATCTGAGCATGACGTGAATGGTATGGAATAAGGGGTGGATACTGTCCTGGGTTCAGCTATAGCAGTCATTTTTCTCCTGCTTAGTAGCTGGTGCAGTGCTGTGTTTTTTAACTTTCAGCCTGGGAACAACGCTGATAACACCGATGTTTTTAGTTGTTGCTAAGTAATGTTTATTCCAACCAAGGACTTTCTCAGTCTCATGCTTTGCCAGGGAGGAGGGGAAGCCGGGAGGAAGCAGAGACAGGACACCTGACCCAAACTAGCCAAAGGGGTATTCCATACCACAGCACGTCATGCCCAGTATATAAACCGGGGGGAGTTACCCGGAAGGCCCAGATCACTGCTCGGGTCGGGCTGGGTATCGGTCGGCGGGTGGTGAGCAATTGTATCCTCTCCCCTTGTTATTTCACTAATCGTTATTATCATTGGTGGTAGCAGTAGTGGTTTTGTGTTATACCTTAGTTGCGGGACTGCTCTTATCTCAACCCGTGGGAGTTGCATTCTTCCCATTCTCCTCCCCATCCCTCCGGGAGCGGGGGGAGGAAGAAGGAGGGGGGGGGGAGTGAGCGAGCGGCTGTGTGGTTCTGAGTTACCGGCTGGGCTCAAACCACGACACATGATCAAGTAACCCATAACTCAAAAGGAGCATCACTCCTTACTACCGGGGGAGGGGAGGGAGAGGGGCAGAATACATTGCACACTGAACCAATCATTTACAGTACCTTAAAAAACTTGGAGATGTAGGGTAGCAAATCATGATGATTTTTTTTTTTCTTGGATTGATTGAAAAGGTATACCCATCCATTCACTTCTAAACAAGGTTCTTAGTTAAAGTACGTAATAGCTAATAGGTAGCAAATACTGGAAAAGCACGAGAAGGGATTGCTATATGAACATTGCATTGAGGCAATATTCTGTTCTTGCTTGAAAACTGCTTCCATGCTGTTAATCTGAGTCCAAAGAAGTATGGTTTTACATTATTGTTACTTCTTTAATTTATATTTGATGGAAGATGCCCAGTTCATCCTGCTGGACCTTCAATATTCAGTGCAGAAACTGGAATATTAACATGTGAAAGCTGTTCCTTACCAGATGAACATGATTATATAAAGTACATTTAAACTATTGTTGCCACTAGGGAAGCAGCCAAAGTTTGTATCATCCTCAGTAGAGGGGTTTGTTCTATTATTAGTCCCATCAATTCACAAGTCAGGGCTGCAAGTAGACCTCCAGTTGATTTTCAAGTTTGTGTTACAGTGGAGCCCAGTAATTTTTCCTTCATTCTGCACCCAGCTAGAAGTTTAGGATTTCTTCTTCTGGATTCAGATCTCATCACTGGCTGCTATCTGCTCTCAGTAATGCACTCTCCAGCTGTTTAGAATTTGACTGTGACTGCCAGCATGCTACATAGTTCATTTAATCAGTAGCACGTGGTTCCAGTGCTTCATAACTGAACGGCTGCAGTGTTTCCTGGGTGAAATGTGAGGTGTTAAATGTGAACTGCAAAGCTGCTTAATCTTTAAAAGAGAGCAACTTTTTTCTTCCCCATGGAACACTGTCATAGATGTAACTAAGCGACAAATGTAAATGAGAGAGTCATTTAAGTATTTTTGGGAGGATGTCTAGACTCTGAAATTTACTCTTTCTTTTTATATGAAATAACATAAATCCATTCAGCTTGAAGTTATACTGTGGGACAAGAAAAAATTAGTAAAATGAGAATTTGGAATGAAGTTTTCACATGGTTTTTCAGTTTAAAATTCTGATGGTTAGTTACCTTTGTTGAGTCTGAGCTATTCTAAATGTTGGTTAATTTGAGGATAGGAAAAACAGGCATTTTTTAAAATCAAAATGAAGAAGTCAATGCCTGAAAATACTTTCCAATTTACAGTTAAAAGGTTCTTGAAAAGTATGTGAGTAAAGGTCTTCCATCTCAAACAAAAAGGCATTTCAGATCCTGCTTAATAGATTGTTTCATGTGCATGTTGTGTAATGCTGATGTTGGCATGACTATTGTCATCTTAGTTATTTATGACAAACCTCATTTAAGATAGCAAGGTTTAGAAACAATTCATGTGGGAATTTGATGTCACTGTTCACTTAAATAGATTGTTTAAAATCTTGTGGCTCTTAGAAGGCTTTTAAAGATGTCTTGTTGGTCACAAAATATTATTTTGATTTGCACAGTGACATTTTGCACTGATCCGATCAGCTGATTATAGCAAAAAATAAAGGGAATGGGTCTGAACTGAAATTCAGTGAGAGGTAATTTAAAGTCTGGTTTATATATGTCAAATTCTGTCATCTGTTCATAGTTCTGAATTTTGTAAAACTACCATTAAGGCCAGTTAAATATTGTGACAACATTGGGCTACTAAGCACTCTCTGCCAGGACGTTCGTTGCAATTGGACTGTCTGATTTTTTACCCAGTTTGTAGAGACTGGTTACCCAGTTATATTTTACTCCAGAACAAACAAACAATCTGTATATTCAATGATGGTATTCTCTGTCCAGCACCAATAGCTTGTCCTTGATCTTATTTAAAAAGTGTTTTTGCTAATAAGACAAGGAAAACGTCTCGGAACATTTAGTATTGGTTTCAGTGAGAAATCTGGTGCATTTGGGAGTGGGAATACACAGTGTTTCATTTACTTTGTATTCTGCCAGTAAAAGGATTTGTGACTGTGAGAGATTCAGGACTAAAATAAGTATCAAGACACCACCTTTCTGATGTGTTTTGGAGAGAGTAGGCTAGAATTGGTTTGGGTTTGAGGGTTTTTTGGTGGTGTTCACGTTGTTTGGGGATTTTTATTAAACTGCTATTTCAAAATCAGGTAAATGATGAAATTCGCCAGACTTTGTATATTGGAAGATTTCATTTATATTAAGAACTAAATCACAATGTACACTGTTAGTGTCTACTCCACATATATTTGATGATGTCTTCCACATTTTGTTTCCAGGATTTCCTATTTATTACAGCATCTATTATTAAACTTTGCATAGTGAAATTCTTCTGGATAAACACCTAAAAACACTGGTTATATTTCTTTCATAAACCTACCTTTATACATCTTTCCTAAAATGCAGTCTCTTTCTTTGCTATAATACCTTAGACTGAGGATCATGAAATAGGGCTTCCTCAAGGTTAACACCAGTCTCTGCAGATTCAGTTGCAGAAGCTTTACTGTAACAAACATAGTAAGCTCCTGAAAACTAAGCAGCAGTCTTTTTTACATGCTGATGCTAGCTTTGGGAATGAAAGAAAAAGTGCTGCTGTAATTTATGCCAGTGAGGCACAAAGATGGATTAAAGCCATGTTTGCTCCCCTCCTCCCATCCAGACTTGAGCCAACGTTCCTCCACTAGTCTGGAAAAACTGGCTTTATATTAGGACTCTCCTGCTAAGGCCATTGATTTACTCAACTACATTTTGAAAAACTTGACAAAATACTTACTTGATTGTTACAAAGGATAAATGAATGCCAGAGGTCTATATTAGAAACAGATTGTGAAAAGGGGTTTCTTTTCTGTTTGGCAGAAAAAAAAAAAAAAGCATTTGTTTGGGTTTTAGTACTGCCTCTAACATTTAAAGGGAAAAAAAAAAAATCTCTCTACCTTCTCTCCTCTACTGCTAGAATGTGGTCAAACCTTGATATGTAAATGCTAGCTGCTTGCCCGCTGCTTCAGTCAGTAATTTTCTATTAAGAAGTTGTGCTGCTGTAGTTGTATATTTATTGCTTCTAGCTGTTCGGCATGCCTGAGAAACTCAGAGCATTTGGGGTAAGCTTTTCTGTTTATTTATTTTTTGTTAATTCCTCCATGTCTAAGTTTATTTGGACTAGGCATTTGGGCCTGGAATCAACTACTGTTTGACTTAAATTCAGAGATGATCCATGCTTTACTCAAGGGATATCTAGTGTTACATTTACTGTCTGGAAATCTTACATTTTATTTATTGCCAGCAAACCTAGTGACGAATGAAGAAATAATCTTTTAAATCTTTAATAGCCTAACTTAAGCTTCCTGCTTATTTACACACCTTTTCAAGCACCCCAACTTCATCTCATTCAATGAAGTGTAATGAGTAAAGATTTGGACATATTCAGAATGGGGGGGGGAGGGACAAAAGAGAAGGAAGCGTGTACAGAGAATGCTGAATAAAAATCTGAGTATTTTTGTGGTAGAAACACTCTCCTCTCCTTCCCCTCACACTGACTCTGTGCTCTCATGATAAAATACTGACTGTGTTAATTTGAAGAGGTGATTTAGAGTATCAGGTATTGTACAAGCTATTGGCAGGGACAGGATGTTAGACTGGATGGGTCATTGGTCTGTTCTGGTATGGCAGTTCCCATGTCCTTATAGTAAATGCTGTGTAAAGTTTTTCTACACTGGTACACTGTCTGGAACAAAATCTGGAATATGCGTTATAGTCTTCCATACCAATCTACTCTACTAGGAGCAGTTGTCTATTTAAAGCACTCAGCTTCTTTCATCAAACTACTTAACATCTTTTTGAAGGGGATAAGTATATAGTCTAGAGACTATATAGGAATTGTTATGGAACAGATGTGATATAAAAATAGGGTAGCTGAATTTTTAATAGAAAAATATTTATTGCTTAGAATCATGGCTCATCATGGGTTTATGTATTTCTAAGTCTGATACTGTGAGAACTAATCACATTTTCCCCAGTGCTTTTGTTATCTTTTGAATTGCATGAGCTTTTTTGTAGTTAAGTTGATTTTCCTTTTCTCTTGGAAGATTACTTACAACTAAATCTTATTTCTAGAGGAAAAAAATACTTAGTACTATCTTGAACAATGGGAAGATGCTATATTACAGTAGTCTTCACCAGGAAAAGTTTACTTTGTTGTTAGCTTTGTAAAAACTGAAGTATATTTTTGGGTTTTGTGACCTGGATATCACCTATTTAGTGAAATTATTAGTTTTTTATATTTTTATGCTTAATATTTTCAGATAAAACTGAGCATATAACACATTCAGTTGAATTTGACATTTCAAATAGAATACGTCAGTGTAGTATTATGTTAGAAATACCTGCAGAAGTTCTGTTCTGATCATTTTATGCTGTAGGTGTACACTGAGAGAAAATACAAACAATTCGTTCTTTGGCCTGTGAAGGACCCACAGCTTGCTGGTTATTCTGAAGAGATTAAATTAGTTTCTTCATCCTCCAATACTTGTAATACAATCTCAAAGAGCTATTAAAGTTAACAGAAGTGTACAGTCTGACTTTGTGTCGTATTTTTTAAGGCATATTTTTATCAGTTTTGCTTGCTTAGAATTGGGGAGATTTTTGCTATGTGCAAGAGCAGCAATAATATGTTATGTCCATTGTTAACATCCAAATCCTGGAATACTGTAGGCTAATAGTACTTCATTCATCCGAAAGCTAGAATAATATTTTCGGGTCTTGCAGAAATTAAATGAACCTTGTTTAGGGGTGGGGATATTAATAGCAATGGTGAAATCTAAATTTCAGTCTAAAATCTGTGCTCTGTCCCGTATTCACTAATATGGATTGAAACACTATTATTTTCGTGTAAAATTTAATACTTAACCTGTGAAGTTGACTGCAGTATGGCAAATATCTGTATTTATAGTAATTTGCTGAATACACTTCTAAGCTGCTTTTTTTTTTTTTAATTAGACACTTACATGGAATAACTAATGATTTGAATTTAGTTAGACCTGAATAGCAAATCTTATCTCTCTCTTTAAATAGCAAGTCAAGAAATTTGAAGAACATAAGATTTTATGAAAGCACAAAAAAATTAGGGGGATGAGTGGTCTGATCATTACGAAAAGAGATGGGAGAAGAGGAACAAAGGAATGTGGAATGGCGGAAGCAAGCAGTGAAACAAGAACGAGTGAAATCTCTTAGTGGTAACAATCACAGCAAAAACCTATGGCCACAGATTATGACTAGGAGGCATTGTGAGTGTTGGTCTCTTCCCCCAAGTAGCAAGTGATACGACCAGAGCAAATGGCCTCGAGTTGCGCCAGGGAAGGTTTCAATTGGATATAAGGACACATTTCTTCACCTAAAGGGCTGTCAAGCACTGGAACAGGCTGCCCAGGGCAGTGGTTGAGTCACCGTCCCTGGAGGTATTTAAAAGATATGTAGATGTGGTGCCTGGGGACGTGGTTTCGTGGTAGACTTGGTAGTGTTAGGTTGGTGGTTGGACTCGATGATCTTAAGGGTCTTTTCTATGATTATAAACTTCATTAAAGTGAAATGAAACCCCATCTGGCAAACTAGGCTCAGACAAGAATAGTATATGATACAGTGGGAGGTCTAAATACCAAGTGCTGCAGAAGAGTACATGCTTTCATAGGTTATTTAGCACAGCTCCATTAGTATGAGGTAACGAGAAAAAACATACTCAAGAAAGCTTGTTTCCTGCACATAGTTTTTTTGTGATAGCAGTGGCTGTGCGAAACAGAAATAGAGATGAATCCTCATTGCTATAAGAAGCAGAACCTGGTTTAGGTACATGGGGGGGTGGAATTATTTTCATGATCTGTAAGAAAGATAAACTTGTGTGAAAAGAGGGATAATGGGCTGTCTATTACACGAAAGGAAAAACAAAGCTGGATGGTGAGATAGGGCAGAGAGAAATCAGGGAATTTGCCTGCAGGAGTTTTATTACACAGAGCACTTAATGATGGTTGCAGATTTCATTAGAGACATAAGCTAATTTCCTCTCTGCTGCTGCATTGTGTTCACAAAACTACTTGTAAAGCTCTTGGATACTCTTCTGCAGGGAATGGTGACACCAGCCTTAACCAAGAGGCGTGTTTTGCTTGTAGCATCTCAATTCTGAAAAAAGGTGGACACAAGATTAGATTTTATTGACATATCTACTCCTTCAAAATTCCCATTGTTTTATAGTTTTGACATTCTTTTTGTCTTGTTTGTACTCTTGTTCTCTTGTCTTGGTTCAAAATTTTTGCATGTTTTCAATTGTCATTTGACATTTTTCTTCACTTTATTTACATTTTGGTCAGTCTCTGTTTTTGTTTCTGATGCCTATACTTTTTTTCAGTTTTTACCTTCCTCAAATTATTTTGCTCGTTGGTCTCTCAGCTGTCTCTCAGTGTTTCTCAGCTGCCTCTTCTCTTCCTGTGCCACCCGCTACTCTGCTGGAAGTGAAGAGAGTGCCAGGTAGTCCATATTTCCAGAACAGACACATATTTTTGCTTAGGAGAGAGATCTCAATTTGGTTTGATCTATGGATTTTCTCATCTGTTCACGAGCTACATTTCAATCTACTGCCTATGTATCATAAGGGTGTTACAGTGTTTCCTACGTTAATGCTTATAGTTTAACATACACATTTAGAATATTTGAAGGAAAATATTAATGGCAAATATAATGCAATTTAAGGAAAGCAGTAGCGCTAAGAGTACCTCTCATTATTTTTCCTCTAAATATATAGTGCATTGGTGGTAATTAGATTGGGTGGCATGTTGCCTGCAAATGATGTTGAACTTGGAAGCAAATGGTAGTATTAGCAGTAATGGTCCATATTGGTCTCTCTTTTTTTTTAGACAGTCTGTAAAATGCAAGAGAAAACAGAATTTCTTGACACAAATATTTCTGCTTTGTTCATTTTAAGCATCCTGATGGAGAGAGGAAACAACTTTTATAAAATGTAGCAATAATTTGCAAAATTCTGATAGTGTTGCCATTTGGGGGCTTTCTAAAGGAAAGACACAGAGTCTAGTTTAGAAAGCAGATGTTGTTTCTTCTGCACAGGGTGCTCAGTGGAAGTCTCCACAAATCAAGCACCCCGATAATCATAACTTTAAGCTATTTAAACATTTTGACAAAGAAATAAATCAGTGAACATTGGTTGAGAGTTACACAATTTGTTCATTAATTAGTATTCCACCTCTTAATGGTTAAAAGTCCCTCTCGCCTCTCGTGCTAATCAGGCATGAAGGCTCAGTCTTTCTCTTTTGAGTCGGTGGGCCGTGAGTCAGTGGTCGTGCTGCCCCCTGCCAAAATCACCTTTTACCTAACTACTGCCCATTTTCTTCTGGGTAGTCATCCAGGGGTTGGGGCCTGATGTTCCTTGTTATCATCACCCAGAGAAGAAGGATGGATGCTCTTTGTTTAGAGAAGTCTTTGTATATTATCTCAGTCATCTAGATTAGCATCGTTATCGGTTCTGAACTACTGATTGGATTACCACTATTTCATGAGATGCCAAAAGCATTAATACTGTAAATTTTATAGAATGTGATTAGTTGCTTAACCCAGTCTTCATTTAGAAGCAGTATGTAATTTTTACCAATATTCTGAGCACCAATTTGGGTGTACTGTCTGTAACATAGTAACATACAGTTCTACATCTGGAAACTGAAAAGCTGTGTTACTTTTTCTTGGCACCTACTGACTGCAGAAACAAAGGATATATCAGCAGCTGCCATGTTTTGTGCAGGCACCTCCAAATGAATCCTTGCTTAAGAAGTTACTGCCTGCCTGCCAAAAGCTACTACCCTCACAACAGGGTTGGGAGAACATCACTTTTGTCCACACCTGTTGACAATTTACTGCAAAGCTCAGCTGTTTAAGATGCTGGCATAGCTGAGAGCAAGATGCTGTCCCAGGCTCTCCACTGCAGTGGTGGAGGCACCAGACAGCATGCTGTGCAAGCTTGTGCAAGGAAGGTTGAGTGGGCAGCAGGTGAGCTGGTAACAGTTTGATAAGCAAGTGTGGAATTAAGCAATGCAACTTGGCACTTTCATTCAGTTAATATAAAAAACACTAATGCATGCAGTGCATTTGTACCTGGAGATCTGAGCTTCATCACTAGTGCAAAAGCAGAGTGCTTACTTGCTCTTGCTAGGTTTCAGAATGATTCAGTTCACCGACTGCCTCTTTAGTTTCTTCCAAAGGGCAGTTCTGGAAAAGACAGAGTTGTTGTGATACCAGACTTCTGTTTATGCTACACTTAACATGACTGCCACCTGTCAGCGGCTGGCATATGGTTCAGATCCAGTACATGACTCACACATCTGAACACCAGAGGCATTACTGTATATCATATCTTTTCTTACAAGTACCATCTCACCAGAGTAGTTCAAAAGAACATGATCTGTCTCCTGAATAAACTGCTTGAGTCTGCCTCAAGAGCACTGTGTAGGTGGGGTTTGCTCCTTAATGCGCAGTTGGTAAATGTGCTGTTGCCTATAGTAGACTATCACGGGCACAGTTTAATCATACTGTAATAGCTCTTGAAAGCTTTTTGGTGTACTAAAGTTTCTTTGTTAGCTTCATTTGCAGCCAGCATTCTCCTTGTTACCTCCTAGAAGGTAATCAAACTGATCACCAAAGTAATGTATTAGTTACCACAGTTTAAAGACATACAGGAGCGCAATTCTAGTAACTAAAGAAGCAGTCTTTTTTGCTGACTGTTGCAAAAATAGTTACCTGGGAATATCACTAGGGCAGGAGAGTATCCATGTACCTTTGAAATCCTGTGCTGTCTCTGAAACCGTATTAAATGAATTCAGATATTTCAGTCTAATGTTTCAAGACATTTCATTTTTGGAATACAGAAGAGAGCAAACTGCTGAATGTCCTTTAGTAACACTGAAGGAAAGAAGTTTAGTACAGCAGAATAGCTGCTCTGCCATTACATGGGGTATGACAGTGGTTAACCTCTAGGATGCTGTCATCTGGCTGGTGTAAAAATCAACCCTCTCCAGCAATAAATCCATGCTAAGATTGCTGGTTCTGTTTTGCAGCACTATCTTAATAAAATGGGGTAAGAAATTAATGTTGTGGTTATTTCTTCTAAAGGAAGTCAAGAATTTGCACACCTCGATACTTTAAACCCAGAATCATCTGTTTTGGCAAGATATGTTATTAAAACAAGTTTTAAGCAAAAAACCCTAAACTGCAAAACCTTTTTTTCTTTGGAGTTTTGCATAGGAGAACTGACAAACTTCCACCCTTCCAATTTTGAAGAAAAGGTGTATTTTAAAGTTGTATGTCTCACATAAAATGAACTGCCAACAAGCCTTGATAAGCACAAGCATAGAGACCAGAGATAAAGACATGAAGTTAGAGCTTTCAGCGCAGTGACTGCAGAAGCATGGCTGGGCAGCCAGCTCTCCGCTGAATCTAGGAGCATGCAGAAGGGAAGAGAGCTATAAACTGAAAAAGGAAAGTCTCATGCAGCCTGTATTTGTGGAATTGCAGCCCTAACTCCACACAAATTTTGCAAGTGCAAATTTTTGTTGGAGGACGTTGAGTCACATTACTGTAAATTCAAATAATTCATCTAGAAATTATTATTAATTACTTCCCATGTTCGTTAAAAAGGAAGACACTTTGAATTGTTTTTTTTAAACATGATTAAGTGTGATTTACCATTTACATAGATGTAAAAGAGCTCTACCTGTGAAAATGTGTGACGTGCAAAAATAAGCTTTAATTCACATCAGGAAAGCTTTTTTTTTAAAAAATCTCCACCACAGTCTGTGTTTATTTTGCTTTAACTCTGAGATGCTGCATCTGAAATTGATTCTGGGAATATCAAAAAGTTTCTTAATCTCAGCTTATTTTTAATCAAAGCTGGGAACACCTCAGTGGAAAGTTATGAATAGGAGTCAGAGACTGACTTCTTTCAGCTCTTGGAGAGAAGTAAACATTACTAAGTCTGAATCTACTGCATCTAATTTGCAAGCTACCTGGGACACAGTACGGCCTGACCCAAGATTTAGAAATTTATTTATTTTTAATTCCTATTAGTTGTGTCCTGCAAGTGTGCTATGGGTTGATGAAATGGCTGAGTGTGACTACACTTCTACATACACTCATGTAACACACTCTAAAACCACTCACCAGAGAATGACTCCATCTCTTTAGACCTATATTTTAATTCAGTCTCAGATAGTGTGATTTGGTATGTGTTTCTTCAAAAAATGTTCAAATGCTCATCTTTAATAAGTTGAGAAGAATATGACAAATGCAGAAAGCATGTTAACTAAAATAAATTACTTCAGTCCCTCCACTGTGAGACAATGTTTTTATAATTAAACTACAAATACGCAATCATGAGTCACTCTGATGGTACATTATGTTATTCTGAATTGTAGATATGACTAAAAAAATAAGTTTTCATGTTAGTAGTGTGTACAGAGTTATAAACTGCTGAAGTTTTGTACACTGGAAACAACTCTTAAGTATTTCCATAGGACAGGATAACATGCAGGCATGCTAACAGTGCTGTACATAAGAGATTTATGAAACCCACATGTCAAGAATCAGTTGGATGAAAAGTCTCAATTTTTGTTTTTAAGATTTTTCTAAAGCATTCCAACAGATCCCCTATAATCTATAGCTTTGAATTTTGTCTAGTTTCTTTAATAGTACTGTATTGTAATCTACAGTAACTGAGCTGGTTTTTCCTCCCTCCCTTTCTTTATGTATGAAGATTTGCACTGGAGCTCTTTGAAAAACATGTTTAATTCAGGAACTCTTACATAGAATCATAAAATGGTCTGGGTTGGAAGGGACCTTAAAGAGCATCTAGTTCTAAGCCTCATGCCGGGGCAGGGACACCTTCCACTAGACGAGGCTGCTCAAAGCCCCATCCAGTCTGGCCTTGAACGCTTCCAGGGATGGGGCAGCCACAGCTTCTCTGGGCACCATGTTTCAAGAGACTGATAAACCAGTATTTCATTCGCCAGAAAACTTTCATTCTGATACTGACTTGTTTTTCCTGGATTTTCTGTCACAAAGACTGTAGACAAAGACATCTAGTGCTATAAAGATTCATAAGCCTTGATTTAGTTCAGGATACTTAATTTTAAGTTGTCCTATCAAAGACGTTTTTGCAACTGATTAATACAGAACACAAACATAGTATGTGGGTTTTGCCGAGGCATGTTTGTTTTCAGCTAAAAATCTTTTGATTGTTTTGTTCGTGTTGTTGGGGTTTTTTTAATTGAACATATGAACTTTATACTTGTTCTCTTGATTCATAAGTAGCAGCTTTCCTACAACTATATATTCAGAAGTCTTGCTATCTTGTCAGTAAAGATCAATAGGTTTACAGTCAGTTAACTTTTAAGCATCTTTGGTTTGGTTTTCTTCCCTTTTCCTCCCATCTCTCTCTCTTTTGAGTAAAGAATTTATCGTTTTGTTTAAGATTTTTCTAGGCTAACACTCCTAGTTTTCAGCTTCTGTATTTATTGTCACCTGAGTGACACCTGCTAATAAGGCTGTAGTTGATAAGCTCCAGGCTTTCCTGCCTGACTACAGCTAACAAACTTCTGACTCCATGTTGTTATAGAAGCATAGAGTAGTTTGGCTTGGAAGGGACATTTAAAGGTCATCTAGTCCAACCTCCCTTCAAAGAGCAGGGACATCTTCAACTAGACCAGGTTGCTCAGAGCCCTATCCAACCTGACCTTGAACGTTGCCACGAATGGGCCATCAACCACCTCTCTGGGCAATCTGTTCCAGTGCCTCACCACCAGCATAAATTTCTTCCATATATCTAGTCTGAATCTATCCTCTTTTAGTTTAAAACCATTAGCCCGCATCCCATTGCAGCAGGTCCTACTAAAAAGTTTGTCCTCATCTATCTTGAAGGCTGCTAGGAGGTCTCTCCAGAGCCTTGCCTTCTCCAGGCTGAAAAATGCAACTCTCTCAGTCCTTCCTCATAGGTGTTACATCCCTCTGATCATTTTTGTGGAACTCCTCTGGACCTGCTCCAACAGGTAGGTCCATGTCTTTCTTGTACTGAGGAACTCCAGAGCTGGATAGAGTACTCCAGTTGGGTTCTCAACAGAGCAGAGTAAAGGGGGAGAATCACCTCCTGTGACTTGCTGACCATGCTCCTTTCAATGCAGCCCAGGATACAGTTTGCTTCTGGGCTGTGAGCACACACTGAAGCCAGCTTGTGTTCAGCTTTTCATCCACCAGTACGCCCAAGTCCTTCTCCGCAGGGCTGCTCTCAATCCCTTCCTCCCCCAGCTTGTATTGATACAGGTTCCTTTGCCCCCAGCCCACCAAGTGCAAAAAGGACTTTGCACTTGGCCTTGTTGAACTTCCTGAGGTTAATGTGGGCCCATGTCTTGAGCTCAGAGGTGGTGATCTTTTCAGATTACTGGAATTTGCTGAAATGGGGAAGTATCTAACAGTGGGAAATTTCTGATCAACAGTGGAAAGAACATTGGATTGAGCAAAGATTTAGTTTAGTCTGTTATTCAAAGAATTGAAAGTATGATCTGAACTACATTAAGGTGGAGCAGCAGCACATGAAGCATTCCCTTTTTGGTCTTCTGTGTACCTACTTCAAGCATTTTCCGTGCTAGCTCTTTCCCCATTTTGTAAAGCCCTAACAGTGAAAGGAATTCCAGAGTGACTACTGGGAAAACTTGAGAAACATTCACTCCCTGTTTCTGGGAAAAACAGTCAGTACATTTGCGAAGATTTGTAAAATAGCAGAAGACAAGATGAGAGTTCATCATGTGAAAAAACCCAGCAAACTCTAGCTGGATTTTTCAAAATTAGTCCTCACAAAGGTGGTTACCCTATAATATTTGGGTCAGCTAAGAAAGAAAGAAACAAAAACAACAGGGGAAAAAAAAATCCAGCTCATATCTTTTTTGCTACACACAAAAATAAGTCACGGTGCTAAAATCTTGCTATGCACATCATAATTATGTATCACAACTTTCTGTTCTTTCACTGAGTTTGACCTATGTTTTGTTTCTGTAGGATGTCACATATACTTCAGTTTGAAGATAGAAGCAGAAAGGTGAAAGATGCAAGCATGCAGGATGAAGACACTTTTGAGATCTATGATCCACGGAATCCTGTAACTAAGAGGAGAAGGGAAGAAAGCAAGAAGATAATGAGAGAAAAAAAGGAAAGGAGATAAAAAGAATGTAAAGCTAGCCAGAGCTGCCTTGAAAAGTGACTGCAGTAAAGCACTGGCTCTTTTCTAAGCTGTAGTTCCTAAAAATATCATGGGACAAGTGTGAAAAAGAACTTCTCAAGAACCTGTCATGCAGTTGTGAAGCACAGCTATCATTTGTTCCGTAAGTTGTGCAGTCAGATGCTCTCATTGCATTCATTGTCCAACCTCTCTGAAGGTTTGTAGAATTATATGTTTAATAAAACAGCTGACTTGACTTTCGTCTGTACTTTCAATTGCTATAGTCACCATCACTGTTTCGTCAACATATGGCAATCAGAAAGTTTCCAAAATAATGAGAATTTATGTAAGTAAGGGTGAAACCTGAAACCCCATCTACAGACTTCTAAGATTTTCTGAAAGCATAATTATTTTTATTATTTTTTGAAAAGGCATATAAACATACAGCAATAAACACTGCCTGCCTGAACCACTGTTGCAGGGTTATGATGATGCACTTGCAGAACTCCTTAGAATGATGTCAGCTTTCTTGAAACAAACTATGTTTAATTTGAGAATTTGGTTATATTATTCTTCTTTTGAAAGACATATTCCAACACAGATTCCCAGTTTGGGAAGCTGGGGTAACACGTAATTTTAGGAGTGTTATTTCACTATGTGCACCACATGAACAAGAACTGAATCTGAATGTACTGCAGTGGTTGCTTAAACTGTCACAATACCAGAAACATCCCTCTGGTAGAATTTTCACTGTTAAGTAGCTGATAATGAGGATTTGTTTATTAATTAGTCCAGTACAGAAACAAAAAAATTGTGATGAGTCTCATTAAAAACATAACCCAGGTTTTAATGATTATTTTACCATCTAAAAATGAACAGCTAAAGTTTCCAGTTTATAGACTTTGCACGGATTTTTTTCCCCTTGTGTACTAATATTTTTACAGAAAAAATGGGAATTTTCAGTTCTCCTTCCTTACGGCATTTGTGATACCACGGAAGTATGGACTACCCATATGAACAATAGCTAAAAAAGAGTGAGCACAAGTGAGCAAGGTCATTAGAAAGTGCAACCACAGGAGTGTTTTGCTGATGTTGTTTTTAGAACAAGTTCAGTAAGGTATGGTGTCCTTATCAAGCTGCCACTGCCAAATTTCTTGATAGGGTCTGAGGTGTGAGATACATAAACCTGCATTGGTGGGTTAATATGGCCTAAATGTCAGAGGTTAGATTAATACGGACTATTGCTTTAATGCATGGTACAGCCTTTGAGATAAGAAGATAACTTGGAGGTGTGATGTGAGATCCTGTATAAAGCTGTCATTATCCTCCTCTTAGCCTGAGTGAGTTATATTGTACCATGGTGTGAAGAAGTTAAGAGGGGTTACATTCTTAAACATGCCCATTCACAAACTAGTGAGTCAAAGTTTTTTAACCATTAAGTCATTTTTGGTCAGGCTACTATTGGCAAAATCTAATGTCACATGCTGTTATTGCTATTCATTGCTTTGTGGAGAAAATTTTAGAACACTCATTACAGGAAATGAGCATATCAAACCTCCATTCTGATGAGATGGAAAGGAAGAAGAGAGATGTGTGTGTGCATGTTGGCAGAGTTGATCAGAATGGGGAAAGTGAGGGCTAGATCTAGAAAGAAATGAGATCAATTCCAGTAGACAGCTACTGCCCCTGTAATAGAAAAATGTTCAAGTTACGTATTTTTCCTGTAAGCTAATGTACGATGCATGAGTCAATCAGTGGGCAAGCTGACTAACTCCCCTTTCAGCTAAATCTTTTTCCAGCTACCTGCAGCAGCTTTCTGTGTGCTGTATTAGATGATTCCTGTTTTTAAGGACTAGACAAGCACAGGGAGAAGAGCTTACCTCAGGGTTTAGGGCTCTGCTCAGTAGAAGAGGTCTGAAGCGCTGGACCTGACAGAGGGCTGATGATAACATCACAAGAACAAGAGAGTAACTATAATGAAATTTTCTTGATAAGCAAAGTGCGTACTGAAAATCAGTAAACACTTATCCACAGATAATGTATCTTATGTAATTAATGCCACAGTTGAAACCAAATGTGTTGCCTGTTTAAGCTAGTTCCAAGTACTACACTGTTAGCCTTTGTGCTAGGAGAGCATAAGGGCTGGTCCCAGTGGAAAGACGCTTACCTCGAGCAGCAGTCGGAAAGACTGTTGAATTTCTAATGAATATCACTAAAGAGTTAATGGACACTTACTGCATTAAGCCCAGGTTCCCAGTAATAAGCTGGCATGTGCTTTGCACTAAGGCTGGCTACCTGGACACAAAAGAAGAAAGCCTTTTGGAAAGAAAGTAGGGTTTCGTTTAAGAGGGTTTTTTAAATGAGAGTTGGGACCTATTTCCCTGGAAGTTTGCATTTTTCTTTGTACCAATCACCTACATAAGGGTTAGGATATTTGGATCAAAATCCTTCAATTTTATTGTGATTGTGAATGGAAAATCCATTTTACCTTGATGGGACAGCTGGAAGTGGCACACGCTAAATGCTTTGTGAAGATATTTTGAGTACTTTTGTCTAAAATCAGTCTTCTACCACAGGGGCTTGGCATGGAAGTTCTGCAGGCAGAATTCACCATGAGGGAGCATCAATGACAAATGCTACAAACAAATGAATTCAAGCTTTTTTTTTGTTTTTGTTTTTTTTTTTTTTTGTCTATGGGATAGAAGTATTTTATAATAGTCACTTCCGAGAAACACAGAGCTTCTAAAGAGTTTTTAATAATTATAACTGATTGTTACAAATGACACTAATCTTCAGGGCTTACCAGCCTTATGTACTGTTTCACATTGTTCATTGAATAAGCTTCTCTCAGAGTTCTCAGTTCATCTGTATTAATGCCAATCAATATTTCTTGAAGAAAAGGAGAGGATCTGCCTTTATTCTTTCCCTAGGGAAAGAACAAAAGGAAAAAGAAAAAGTTCTTTCCTATGCTTGTAGGAAAGAAACCATGCCTATGTGGTAAAGTCACCTTCCATTTTTAAGGAAGGCAATTGTAATAGGCATCCCTGTTGCTATTTTGTCTTCATTCAACCCAGTGACAAAAATTTGCTAGCACTAGGGACTGACATACACTACACTATGAGAACATTAGAAATGTGTTAAAACTAGCAGACAGATGATCTCAGCTAATCAACTGAGAATCACTTAAAAATGGGCTAAGGTGTCTAAGTATTGATTTCACTAAGGCAGAAGTAGTTCTGCATTTCATTTAGGAGTTGTCTGGAGTACAGTTATGAAAAGCTGATTGCAGAATCACACCCTCAAGTAACTATCCTTCAACTCAACACCAGAGTAAGAAACTTGAAGAAAGAGGTGGAAATGGTGGCAGTTCTCTGAAGCAACTAGTTTTCAGTATCACAGCTAGCTCTCAAACTGCCAGCAACAGTCCTGCCTCTTTCCCATACTGCTAGGCTAGCAGAAGCATCTTTTAACTCACGCCTATTTCACTCATCTCCTGGTGTTGCTATAGTTACATGAAATATTGGATGCTACAGGATTGCAGTATTGTAGACTATAAAATTACAGAATTACACCTTTTATTTGTCAGTACTGAAAAGCAAGCGGCAAATGCAATGGGGACAGCTGTCCCCTTCTCTGTGAAGCAGAAGTCTTGTACTAGGCTAGTGGCTGAAAACTGAAAGAACAATTGGTTTTGTGTCTGTAGAAAGAATTTGTTCTACGGTAGTGACATTTTCACTGGGTATGTTTTCTTGAATCTTTTTACTTAGCAGCACCATGTTCCACCACACCTATTTGTATAAACATATGAGCATAATTTCTACATAGTCATTATATATAGCTAGGAACATTTGTCTAAGCATTACTAATACCAAAATCAGTGGTTTGACACTTCCTTGTGAAGTTTTCCTTCCTAAAATGTGTCAATTATGTACACAGATCACCCAGCTTGAAGGTGCACACCACAATGCTGGTATGTAAATAGTTTATGTGAAAAAGTCACTGTTTAAAATTGCAGGGTACGTTCTGCTTCACCACCACTGCCACCTGCTTTTTTGATTACTAATTTCAATAAGCTAAAAGTGGTGTAAGGTCAAACTACGATTAAATTTTGAGCTAGAGCACAAACACCAGGACTACCTATTTTTAGTGGCAGCTTGGTTGTAGTTTCAATACACTACGGCAGGGTGAAAATCTAATATCCCGGCACAGGATATTCTGTTGGTAAAGTTGACAAAACAAAAAGTTTCAGGATCAGCTGGATTGCAAGTAGATTAGGTCCTTCTAGGCCACATATGGTAATAGCAAGATCCTCAAGAACAGCTTAAAGGCTTGCCTCATGAATCCTGTCAGTGATGCCAACAGCTAGTACAATGTGCCCTTTCTGCTTTGGAGCTAAAAAAAACCCTGAAATACAACTGAAGCTGGTTTATTTCTGCCAAATATCTGCTACGCCTAGGCTGCTAGGGGTGTAGTCTGCAATGCCACATTATGTAGCTTTCCCCGAGCTGCTGGCTTGCAGCATCAGCAGGTTTTGGGAAGGGGTTGTTCCCATACTGTCTTCCTTCTGCAGTAGAAGGGTGTCTGAACTCTAATAGCAGTGTTAACTGCCTTCATCTAGAGGACCTCAAGTTTGCAGGAGACAAGTTGTGTTTTGGCGACATGAAACCCAGCCTCAGACAGAACGGATAGCTCCAGACTCTGCCTCATTCTGGCAGAGACATGTTTCTCTGTCAGTACTTAAATGATGACAGGCGTGGGGCATTAGATGAAGGGACTCTTATGTGTGTATTCTCAGTAAGAGGTGGTTACATCTTTCACTGTTACAAAACACGAGCTGATTTTACAGTGGCTACACTTATAAGGTTCCTGCTGAATTATATACAGCACAAAGGATGTAAACTGAAAAGTGAGACCACATCTCCAGATGTTTCTTATCCTGCCGTAGAGCGTTAGACCAACCAGGAACGTCTACCAAATGTCACAAGTTAAACAGATAGGGCTGAGCACACAGCACAGCCAGGACATACATTGGGAACAGATGACACTGAAGTTCCTTGAGAAGGACTGGGAGTACTGGCGACAAGAACCCATCAGAACCTGGAAGAGTGGCCTCCAGCTTCCTGCTTCTCCCTGCTACACAGAATACATGTGAAGCCATTCAGGTTGGGTAGGATGAACTGCCATACTGCAGTGCTGTTGCTGCTCCTGTGGCCTCCTCTTCCAGCAGCTACGTTACCTAAGCTCAACAGCTAATTTACCTTCCTTCTTAGGGAGCACCTCAGACCAGAAAGTATCCTGGTGAGCGTATGCTCATCTCTGTCCACTCATGCCATTTTTAAATGCAGATGATCATCCTTCGATAACACACTCCTGCCCAGTCTAATGCCATAAAGTGATTCCCCGTAAGTTATGCTGGTCAAACATGCCACATTCCAGCCTTCTAGTCACAAATTCCTCATGCAGACAAACAGAAACCTTGTATCCACAGTGGGGCTCTTTGTTTGATAACCTCTGGTCACTTCCTAAGTTAATTTTCTTTTTCACAGTACTGTGAAGCAAATACTTGTTGTTCTTGACAGGATTTCTCTTCCACTCACTATCCAGTACAGGTGTGGGTTTCCATTTGATTTTACAGCTTTTGGGTTGGTTTTTTTTTTTAGAGCCCTCTCACATGGCACAAGTTTCAAGACACAGATTGGAAGAATATACTTAAAAACCTACTGCACACTAGAGCAGGTCTTTCTTATGCATCTCAATTGCCTTTTGCCTCCTCAAACTTCACCACCACAGTCTCTCGTTATCATGCCTTCCCTGTCAGCCACTATTGCTGAAGGTAATCCCCTTTCAAAATGGATAGCTATTACATTCATAGCTAGGCTTTGTCCCTCTGTCCTCTGTTAACTATCTTTATGTCTCTGTGAATGAAGAGCTGGAGAATCTGTACACCCTTAGGAAAGCCACACTTGAGCTGGAGCTGCATTTTTATTTTATTATGTGCATATGTACTTTCTGTACATAGTACAAATGCAAAAACAATGAAGTCAGAGCTTCAGTGAGCAGAATTATAACTGATATTTTAACTTTGTTTTTAAAATAGTTTCTCTATATATCTCACTTTTTTTATTCCCGAAACACACACTGAATTAGCACTACAACACTACACCAAAAGTTCTTTCTCTGTTCACTCTTGATATTTGCTATGACCTTTAGCTCATACACACAGGATGAAAGCTGGAAGCTGCTAGAAATACCTAATATGCCAGACTATTACACTAAACTGACATTACTTGATTAAGTATGAAGTGTCTGCTACTCAGAAAAATCTGACCACAGAATAAGGATCTTCTAATTGTAACCTACAATAGGTATCTACCTGGTACTCCCCCAAAGAAGTACAAAAGTCTGAAAGCTAATTTTGGGGAAAAAAAAATTCAAACCTCTCCCTTTCCATTTTTTGGTAGTAGTAACCTCCTACTCCTGAAGCACCATTATAAAAACTCACAGGACCCTACTTTAACAACTCTAAATTTACAGACATGAAAGGAGACTGCAAACAAGACAGCACCTTCTCAAAAAAAAAAAAAAACCACCCCAAACTGTTCTTGAACCTCAGTGCATCAGGAAAAAAATGTTGCATTTTTATAAATAAGCTCTCCAAATCTAAATGAAGGAATTTTGCAGTATAGGGAAGCTAGACGTAAAATCTACTGTTCTCATCTTAGAAGATCACATGGAAAAGAAAACAGCTCCTGATATAAAGAGCTTCTACTATGGTTCTTTTTTCAATTTATGAAATACATTGGCTGGCTGTAGAACAAAGCAAGATAACACAGTCATATTCATCAGCCAATGAGAGTCATGAAGTTGAAAGTCCAGTCCAATATTCATAAGGTTATTTAAACTGTACACTTGCTCCCCTTTTTGAATTGTTTGTAGCAGCAAGAGGGGACAGTTATAGAATAGCCCTAGGATAGCTTTTAGTTTTGGCAGCTTCATTTTGGCAGCAATAAAGAATTAAAAGCTGAAACTCCTTATATTGAACACAGTCTGAAAGATCATGTTTTTGCAGCAGCTATTGAAAACTTGGCTTCAAAATCATGCATGCTCTTCTTCAGAAGTAACTTCTGATTCAAACAGATTTTAATACAGCACTGCACTCGAAAGGTAGTTCTTTCACCTGCTTGGACTGAGTACCTCTACATTCTTGGCAAGCAGTGAGAGACACTGATTCACAAGTGATCTTCTATTTTTCCCATTTCTTCTTTTTTGCAGCTTCTCTGTATGAACAGCCTGTATGATCTGTGCTCTATTATCAGGTATTACACTCTTCCATCTCTAAAGTTATTTCGGTGGAATAACATTGTTCTGACAGAGAAGAACAGTCAGTGTATGTATAGTCATTTTAAAGAATCACAGACTCATAGAAGCATAGATGGTTAGGGTTGGAAAGGACCTTAAGATCATCTAGTTCCAACCCCCAGAAGAAGATTTCCCTTACAGCTATACTTACTCTCCCTTACGTTTACAGAATATGCAAACAAAAAAGTTTACACACTGAGCACAAAAATTATTTCAAATGATAGAGCATGGGTTGGTCCCGTTTGTTCTTATGAACTGGAATAGACTTGGCAACATGGTATAGTGAGCATGAACATCTGAATAACAATTCAGGGGCATGAGCTGGTAAATGGGATAGTCAACTATAATATCTACCCCTGCCCTACGGACTGGGAAGACAGTTTTTAGGATGAACGACCCTTGAAGGAAAACAGAAATATGCATGTTTTAATAGAAAGCAAGATGCTGTCATCTAGAACATGAAAACAATAAAAGTATGCCTGAATGATACAGAAAAATATTTGAGAGCTGTAAAAGAGAGAGGAAAAAGTAATTCTGACCCAACTATTCCAGACTTCTTTATAATGTAGGCAAAAGAGTCTCCTTCCAGTATTTCATATCATTTTATTTTATGAAGACAAAAATCATCAGACAGAAAAACCACAGTAAGCAATGTTTGTCTTTGCCAAATAAAGAGTTTACATAAACGTCTGCAACTAAAAAAAAACCCAAACATCTTACTTCAACCTCTAAGTCTGATGTACACTACTGGTTTTTATTTAATTTTGGGTGGTTTCACTGCTACAAGATGAGACCTCATGTACTGGAGGGACCAGAATATACTACCTCACTGTCATATAATTTAGGCTCAGTCATACCTCAGACAATATTTTTACAAGGTCACTTTGCAAAAGTATGTCTAGCCTATCCAAATGACAATATTATTTATGCCAAAGGTTTCACTTTAGGGATGGAAGTATTCCAACTACTGTTTAATAGGCTATATGGAGAGGCTAAGAAAACATCATTTGTTTCATACACAGCTTGTGTATATAATATAGAGCTGAAGAGTACAGGCTAATCATTGGCAATTCGGCCTAAATCTGGCCTCAGTGAAAAAAGCCACAAAAGCAATGAGCTTTTGAGTTTTCCTCTCTGATATTATTTTTTGAATTCCTGAACTTAACCGGAATATGAACGCATAAGTGAGAAATACATCTGAATTCAGTAGCAACCTGGATATTCAAATTGCAAAGGTTATTTTTCAAGAGTTTTTACAAGCAGGCAGGACAGCATATTCTCAGCTACAGTCTTACAATGGAATGGACAGGAGAGGAGTGGCAGAAACTCTGATAAAAAGTTTTTTAGAAATACTGAGGTGAACACAATACGCTCTTCATAGCCAAAGTAATTAGCACCTGACCAAGTGTTTCAGAAGGCGATTAGAAGGTAAAGTAAAACAAGCATGTTTCTTTCTTCTCAAGCTCTGTTCTTAGATGACAGATTTCCTTCATAGACTTTATTTCTAGTCAATTTCTAACACTTTTTCTGGTGAATATCTGCAGGGGCTGAAACCTGCACTGCAAATTCATCATTATTGACTAAAATTATTATGAGAATGCAATATATTATTATGTCGTGAAATCTGTGTAGATATTAGTACTGATTCTTGTAAACTGTGTTGTTTAAAAGGCTAATGTATTGAGAAAGCAATATGGTTTATTGCAATAACAGGAGATCTCATTGAATAGTTAGCTATTCCTAAAGTTCAACACTTAAAAATTGGAAAGGGTGTTTGTTCCCATGTCTCTATCATTCTCATCAAGGACACTGGCATTATGCCTTAAAGAAAGCCATTTGCCCACTGTCAGAATCTCTTCAGTGCACCAAGAACAAAGCTGATTCACGTGCTATGAATGACTGAGACTACAAAACCGTGTAGACAAGTACTGTCATATGCACCAGAATATTACAGCACCTAAAAATCATTTGGCATCCAATTTCAGTGCACCAGATTCATTAGGGTAGAGTAAGTAAGATTTGGAGACACAGAAACAACAAGCAGAGACCTCAGAGGCTGAGGAAGGAGCTGGAAAAATACTGCACTGTGTAAGGATGTTAGCCAGGGAACTGTGGTTCATAGGCATAGGAAAACCCAGCCTGGCATTTTGAGTAAAAGTGCATGGCATAAGAGGCTTCACAATACATAGTATATCCACTATATAATATCTTATGATACCAATGCTTTCAATATAGAAAATTCAAGAATTAATGTTTATTTACTCTACAGAATGGAGCCATATAAGTCCACACTTTCTCACAGCACCAAAATATGCAGAAATGTGGGGGGGATTTTACTGCAAGAGAAAAACTACAGAAGAGTAAGCAACCTTGTTTGTTTGTTTGTTTGTTTTGAGAATGCTTTTTGTAAACTGTTTGCCAAAGCAGCTATATTACTGTGACAGGCATCAGAGAGTGGAGTGTTGCTCTCCCAGATGTGACCATTGCAGTGTTTAGGTGTGATCTGTGTTGCATAAATATCAGTTGGCCTTTCAGTTGCCAGATCACAGGTTTAGCTCATGTTCCAAGCAGAAGGGGGAAAGGCAAGGAAAGAGCCTCCATAGCGACAAACTATTTGCTATTTTCTCAATAATACCATGCGGCTTTTGGAGTAGTGGCCTCCTGTGACAGCAGAAAACCACAAGCATTCAGATCTACTTGGCCAAGGCACTATAATATCACACAGTCATGGACAGACAGCGGGTGGCCCCAGGTCACCCTGCATTGAATGTAGTTTTAGAAGAAAAATAAGTTAAACTACTTCGCTGAAGGGCAAGTCCAAAGACATCTCACACAAAGACTCAGTGCCCTGAGTCATCTGTTGATTTCCACCTTGAACACCTAAAGTACACATTTTTTGAACAATATCAATGCATCTAAAAAAGAGAGTTTCAAGGCTATGCACTATACCCCTCAGAAATATAGGCAATGTTAGCAAGGAAGCAACAGACATCAACTCTAATCACGGAAAAAAAGATGGAATTGTACAAAGGTCAAACCTGACTGAACAAAAGTTAAGTCTAGGCTCATTTAACAACCCTGAATTAATCAAAAACCTTTAGTACCAGAGCTACAGTAATAGTGGGGCTTTGTATGACACAAATATTCCTACGGCTTCTGTCTTCATGCTTTCTTGACTGTGCTTATGTAGATTACCCTGTTTTCACTGAGTTTTCCAAGTAGCAACTACATAGCCACTAAGTATGATTTCAGGTCAAAGCAAACAAGACATAATCAAACATACCTACAAAATTGAAGAGATAGGTTTGTGTAACCTCTGTCCCTCAGTACTCCACATTTCCCCAAACACATTTTCCAATGCATGAGTATTCTTGTCTTCAGAAGTATTTTCCTAAAATCTTACCTAAATCTCCCTTGCTATAGTTAAGCCTATAACTCCTTATACCACTGAATGAATAACCTTTTCCTCTCTGTAGCAATATATTGTGTAATGGAAGATTTATCATGTCTTCTTTCAACTTTCTCTTCTCTAGAATAAACAACCCAAAATTTTTAGTTTAGTTCTTTCCTTTACAATCATATTCTGTATATCTCTTAATTATCTCTTCTCTGGCTTTTCACCCAGCTGGCCTGCATTCTTTTTTACCTGGGGTACGTAAAAAAGGCTGGACTAGAGCTTTACTCTAGTTCTAAGAAGAATGAGTTTTAACTTACAACACCTCTGTCTATTTATCCAAGCATGGGCTTTGTTTCTCCTTTTTCCATTGACACAATTTTTTTAATGATGTTCAGCTTGTGAAAGTCGTTTGCTAGTAACTTACTGGTTAGCAGTCCTTTTTTCTTTCAGCAACTGAGTATTCCCAAAAGTGGTAGTTTGTATTCATCTGTATTGAACTGTACCTTATTTTGGGGGTATGTTTTTTCAATTAGTTGCAATCATTATGAATTCTAGTCCTATTCTCCAGCATGCTTGCAGATCCTTCTAGCTGTAGTTTCACCTAGGCAGTACTTCCTGGATTGCTTCACATAATGCCATACAACACAGGTCAGACTATCTATTTAAACTATGTTTAAACTTAGATTGGTTCTCTGCTGTCTGCAAGCCATGTTACCACATATTAGAAGGAAATTAGGTAATCAAAGTACTTTCATGCTATCAAAGCCGAGTGCAATTTCACCATGTTTTGAAGAATAATAGGAAGTGAAAAAATCTACTCCTTGGAATGAAAGTATTTGCTGAAATGCAATTTATCCTTAATATGATTTAGTCTGTGTAAGATAAAGAATGCTTTTTATAGTTCACTAAATCCAGGAGCATGAACCAAGTTAACACAGAGTTGAGGCTTAAAGCCTGATAAGCCATTCAGTCACGGGCATTTCTTTTCCCCAGGTGTGTTGTTAACAGTACCAGTATAACCTCTGACTGCAAATTGCAAGAATATGCACACCCCAAACCACAAGTCCTTTAAACTGGCTGGATGAAAGTGTGAATCATACTGAATCAAAATCCAGCTCTGGGTCTGAACAGTTGATATGATGGAGGTAAGCACTACCAAGCATTCTCAATTCTTGTATGTTAGCAGGGGCACAGATACCCTTCTAAAAAAACGGAAACTGTATAGGCTTCTTACTTGTGTTGACATGGCAAATTGTGTCACCTAGACACAGTAACTAAAACAATTTCATTTCCTATATGTCCTTATGTGAATGGCTATAATTCTTCTTACAAGGGAAAAGGATGAAAAGGAAAAGTATTAAACTGTTAGAACAACTGTTCTCATCTGTCATTTGAAAACTGATCTGCCATGTCTGCACAAAGGAAGTTAAACACCTCCAGTAATTGTTTTTAGACTGATTTCCACATGTTTCTTTACACTTTAGTCAAGTGTACTGCCAATGAGAGGAAGCCCACATGCTAGAGAGAAGGAAGATAAGGGAGATGCTAAGTGTGTGAAATACTTGGTGGTGACTGTGAATGTAAAACAGCATTTCACATTCGTGAAAGCCAAGTGGACTTAGGGTGAGATAATGGGGTGTTCTTTAAGAAGACCTCCCAGCCTTGCATGTGAAAACAGAATCTGTCAGTGGTCAGGCTGAGGGTGAATCTCCTGGTTTTATCTTCTGAAATATTGGACACAGAATCAGCATATGTCTTCTGTTTGAATTGTTGTAACTAAGCAGGTCCAAATACATATATTCTGTGCACTGCAGTCTTTGCGATCATCTAGCCCTTGAATCTAGCACATATTGATTTTATTCTGCACATTAGTGAGACTACAGATAGCCTGATTTGGTATCTTGTCAGGATCAAAAAACTTATTTTCATGAATGGGGCCTGGTAGTTCATTAAACAGAATCCAGGAAAAGCAATACATATTGTCTTGATAAGTAAGTGTGTTGAACTGGGAAGCAGTTGCCTTTTCTTGCTCCTGCTGACATACAAGTACAGTTTAGGTGAGAGGTGTTTCCACATACTGCTCTAACCTGGGGAATTAGTTGAGTGATACATGACAAGGTAAAAGTAAAAAAGTGTGATAGCTAGGAAATATTGGTAGAATGTGGTTATTTGCTGTGTCAACATAGTCCTTAATGCTCTATTGAAGCTTTTTGTAGGACGATCTTATCCCATGCTCAAAATTTTGACCATTCTTAAATCAGACACTTCTTGAACAGAGTCATTGCTTTCCTCAGACCCAGATACAATATCATCTGACTAAATGATCATTTCTGCATTTCTTCAACTCTTTTTCATTGGACATTACCTAATATAACAGATGTGGCTATTATAAGAGTAGTTTGTGCCTTAGGTCTCCAAACTTTTGTTCCCAGGACAATAAGAAACAGCTGGTAGAAGAACAGACAGGGATGCATCCTCTTCGAAAAGGCATACACGAGACTCATTTTTCTGAAATTAGAAGATTATTAACATGACAAGCGAGGCTGAAACACTCCAAAGTAAGATCTACAGAAAATAACCTTTTTTCACATCTAACAATCTAAAAGAATGATAGCAGTCCTGTATCAGGGTTGAATTGGAGTCAGACTGTACGACCAGTCCCTTGCTTCCCAAGTATAGCTTAGAACCTGTCCAACAAAAAATGGCCATGACCAAGCACTTCAGTCTGGGCTGTGCTTCTGAGAAGCACATTACAGGCTGTCTTAGATGGAAATACTTGCATGCTGCTTCAAACACAGTACTAACTTATCATCTACTCTGTCTGCTTACACCTCATTTCTGCTTTGATTCTGTGCATTGAAAAAAAAATTGTTTTCTTGTTAGAGCAAAGCACTAGGTGTCAGAGATAAGGAGCACTACTTCTTTATACACTGACTGCACCAAAACAGTTGCTTCTCTTTTGCCTGATAAGATATTATTTTCACTTAGTTGATACTAGAATTTATCATTACCAAGTAGCTACATTTGTTTTGGCGTTTCTTTTTTTGGCCAAAAACTGTCTTGGAGGAAGACCAAACAGAAAATCATATTTTAAACCTTCCATCTTATTGATTGGATTTTACTAATGTGATATTTTTCTCTTTCCAAGTGTTTTTTCCATAGCACCCACACCAAACTTACTCTTAGTTTGGCTGCAGGGAGGCAGAAGATAGACAGGGACAACGCTATTTGAAAGCAGTTCAACTCACATCCAAATTAATGCAGCTGTAGTCTCATGATACACTGGCCCATGCTCACAAACAAAAATTAAATTAAGTGCTTGAAGACAGCACTTCATTCCCCTGGAATCCAGAGAAAACCTATCCCTGCTCAGTACTTGGATCCTGGTTGTTTTTCACATCCAGGTAGAACTATGGGAAGTCTCAGCTGTTGAGTACTGACCTGGTATTACAAGGAAACCAGCTCTCAAGCTCAGAGCTTTAATTGTAGACTGGTTAGAGACATAAAAGCCATTCTGAAGTACTTGGTAGTTTCAAAACTAACAAACAGTCTTGAAAACTGCAAACGTTAAACTTCACTTTATAATCTTGAGGAAAAAAAATATAATCATGCACTGCTATGATGTTTAGAGGGGTTTTTTCTGAATTTCCTTTCAACAGACCTCTGGGGAGATTTTTATGGAGCAAATCCATTTGATAAATAAAATGGATTTAATGCAAATACCATAAAAATAGATTAAGAAGGATTTGCTTGTTCATGAATGACCTGAAAGTTATCATCAAACAGCAAACATGGAGTTTGCTGAAGAAACAGTCACTGGGCAGATTACTGAAAACTTTTTCCTCTTCTCCACATATCAACATATTAAGGCAAGATCACAGATTTAGTACTCAGTATTGCACAGAAATTACTTTTGAACTGCAAGGCATACGAATGTTTTTTCTCTGAAGTGAAATAAATGCATGTTTAATAAAATAAAGACAGGTTTAAAAGCTAATGGTAGAGAAAAATCCCACTAAGAGCTCACACAATGTGTCCTGATGTAAATCAAACCTCCAGCTGTATTTGTACTAAAAAAAAAAGATATTGCTTCTGTAGAAAAAAGTTACTCTCTCTATCAATCTTATTAGAAACTGTTGAATGGAAAGTCAGCTCCTCTCCGAGGAGTCACTGAGGAAAAAACTTCATTCTTAGCTTTTAAATATAATTACTGCATGAAATAAAAAAAAAAAACAACCCATAAACGAAAACAAAACTGTATTAAAAAAGTCTTAGTCATTCTTTCAAAATATTTTTCATCATACTTTCAATTATTGAATTCTTGGCATCTAGAGTGCCATCATGCAGCATATACGGGATCAACAAGTTGATCAGGCCCAGTCAGCACGGGTTTATGAAAGGCTTGACCAACCTAATCTCCTTCTGTGACAAGATGATGCACTTAATGGATGAGGGAAAGCCTATGGATGTTGTCTACCTAGACTTTAGTAAAGCCTTTGGCACTTGCCCACAGCATTCTGCTGGAGAAACTGGCTCCTCGCGGATTGGAGGGGTGTACACTTTGCTCGCTGGCTGGCCAGGCCCGAAGACTGGTGGTGAATGGAGTTAAATCCAGATGGCCGCCAGTCACAAGTGGTGTTGCCCAGGGCTCAGTACTGGAGCCAGTGTTGTGTAATATCTTCACTGACGATCTGGATGAAGGTATCAAGTGCACCCTCAGTAAGTTTGCAGATGACACCAAGCTGGTGTGAGTGTTGATCTGCTTGTGGGTATGAAGGCTCTGCAGGGGGATCAGAACAGGCTGGATTGATGGGCCAAGGCCAATGGTATGAGGTTCAACAAGGCAAAGTGCTGGGTCCTGCACCTGGGCCACAACAACCGATCTAAACTTCCCCTGGTGCCGCTTGAGCCTCTCCAGTACCTGGTGGTCAGTAACCCACATCAAACAAGCCTAACTGGAAGAGGTGCCATTCTACCACCACCACCACGGAATAATCTTATCACACAAACAGATCATCAACCTGGCTAAGAGGCAATAGCCAGTCTCACCACCGTCCATGCTGGACGCAGTGGAAGGATGAAGACATTGATGTTCACTTAGAAATGCCTTTCCTCCCCTCCCCATCAGGTGACAAGGGTTTCTTCTCTTAGTACCATATTAACCAAAGAAGAGGCCTCTGCATTATGTCTATGCTACTAATGAGGTGTGTTATGAAGTGCCAGCAGCACAACACGCGAGTGTGCTAGTGCAACCAGCACATGCTGTACACCAAACTGCATGTGGGCAGACTCACTAAGAACAGCCTGCTTGACAAGGCTTCATCCTTGCTCCATCCAAGCATACAAGTGCTCTCACAGTGTCCTGTGTTGGGACAGGATGAGTGGACAGAAAGATTAAACCTCTGAGAGGTCATGTCAGTGACCTCACAGGACGGCTCACCCATGGTCAAACTTCGGTCTCTCTTGAAGAACAGTGTCAGGATCTTAGGATGTCAGTCCAAACAGTACGATTGAAAAAAAAATCTAATAGAGGCTGGAAAAGCAAACTGTGAAAGGGTGCAGAATATGCGTAGATGCTTATGAGAGGGGATGTATTACTGAAAGTGTCTGGAAATTAATTAGTTTTGTTTCATCTGCAAGTGACAAATTACTATTCCTCATTTGACAGATCTCAGAGGGAAAGGGCAAATATAACTAAACCTTTTACAATTTATGCTTTTACCCGTAGTTAATTTTCACATGCCTAAATCAAATCTGATAATTTAGATTGATTTTGCATTACCCAGTCTCCTGTGGGATTCATTTGCACTCAGCCAATTTTCATTTCATCCCCCTTCCCAGACCAGGTAATGTGCTACCACACATACAAACAAAAAGCACCAGTGCCATTGTAAAATTAAAAAACAAGTTAAAAAAACAAACCAAAAAAAAAAAAAAAAAAACCAAAACAAAACAGAATACACCACACACAAATTTTAGAGCATGCAGTAAGAACTTTTAAAATTGCAAGCAATGCAATTGTCATTTTGTTTGGACAGTGATAGGAACAGTAGGTATTTTGGCTAAGCCCTAAAATTCTAGGCAGTTAGTAAAGAGAGGTTTTAAAACAGCAATAATATTGACTTGGCAATGAAATACATGTTAAAAATTACTGAAATGGCTACAAGTGAAATTTTACAGATCTCCATTTAGTTGCATGAGGAGAAGTTACCTTTATGTGTGATATTTTGCAAAAAAAAAACCCAACAGCAGTGAAAGATAAAATCTTGGGGGAGAGGCAGAATCTGCAGGATGAGTAAGGCTGAAGAGAAGGAGGTTGTCAGAAATTCAGACTTTCCAGAGAAGGAAATTAATAAAGAAACCCAGGACAAAACCAGAACAAGGAAACATGTAAATAAAGACAGCAACTAAATGGAAAAACAACAGAGAAACAAGGCAGGGGGGCGGGAAAGGAGCAGCATGCTATCAAAACAAAAAGAAAAGATACAGGAGGAATCCTAGAGGATCAAAGAAGTAAACTAGTGATTCTAGTTTGAACCTAACTGTGAACTAGATGGCTAATATGCTGCAGGTCTAAATTACTTTTTCATGACAGTACACAAAAAAGGAAAGAAGATAACATCCTAGGGACTGAGGCATGTTTTCCTAGGCCTGGGGGAGTGAATCGCTGAAAGGCTTTAAACTCATAAAACAGATAAGAAGGCAATTAGAACTACTGAAAGCCAACAAAGCACTAGACCCAGCTGACTTAAATCCCCAGCAGAAGAAAGGGGAACTGAAAACCTTATAGAAAAGATTTATGACAGCTTACTGAACAGGGTGATTTTCAGTAAAGGCTGGAGAAAGAATTGATGCAGTTACCACATTAAATAGAGGCAGCAAGGAGCCAGGGAACAAATGTGTTCAGCCGTAGGCACAGATATAGAAAATACTAGGAAAGAGAAAAAAATTGTATGAGGCTGAGATGAGATATGGAAATAATTAGGAGAAAAGGAAGACAGGGAACACACATTTGCAAAAATCATTATTTTTTGTTTCTTTGGATATCTGTTCACCATCAGTATTGATCACCTAACCCTAGGAACGGATGTATGTAGTAATGGTCAGTTATCTGAGTTTGAGGCAAGAATGTAGCGTGCAGTGTCCCCCAGATCTGTATTCATGGCTGTTAGTCAAAACAGAGCATTTTTTCCTGATAAAGGATCGATCCTTTGTCTTCCTGACAAAGGATGCAGCAGCTGCATCAGTCAGTGGAGCATCAACGTGCTCACCCCAGTAGCAGGCTCCAACCTCGCAGAAGCAGAAGTTAATTGAATAACCTGGCTGACACATCTGATCACTTAAGTGCAATTTCAAAAGTGCCACAAGGCATGAAGATACGTAAATAATCCTTCAGAGACTACAGAGCAGCAGCAGAACACCACTGAAAGACTTATGAGTCAGCACTGAAAGGACACTTCCGGCAGTGCCCTTAATAAGTGCAGACACACAATTTGAAATTATTTGCATGGTCAAGGCAGGCTACAAGGAGAAAACATTGAAGAGGTTAATTTTATCTAAGGTCAAAACACAAAAAGCAGGAAGTGGATGCTTGCAATCCCTTCCATTTCTTTCCCAAAACACTCTGTGAAATTCATTGCTCTAAATTATGCTGTTGCATATACTATACTCTCAACATTAATTTGTACTTTTAATTTGTATTTTCTATTTATAAAGAATTAATAGCTTCAGAAAAAAGCAAAACCTCTAGGATCAGAAGATCAAAAGTGCCTACATACATCTTTCTATTTGTGCACTTAGAGTCTTGAGGATAAAATTAGAGCTGCCAAATTTAAAACTACTCCAAACACTAATTTTCTTGCCACAATGTGATTTGGCACATGGAGCTGAGAGTCAATTTGCCCACTAACTCCTTCAAAGACCTTCACACATACCACTTCACAAGTTGAGAAAAGTACTATACAATCAATACACTGAGAATATTTTTCAAACCCAGAGTATTTCCAACAAAATTAAGCTTATAAAAGCATAACAACAGTTACGGGAAGAGACAGAGCCACAAGACAGCCTTTATACCAAAATAAATGTACAATCTTCAAAGTCTTTCTTATCAGGAAGCCTGTGCACACTCTTGTCCAGAGTTTGTCACACAATTTATCTTTTCTAAGGGGGAAAAGAGTTTCTGTGGGAAGTGCTGTTAAAAGACTGGCACACTTCATCGGTGTGAAACAACTTAAAGAAATACTACTATTTTTAGTTTCAGTGAGATGTTTAGTTCATAAAGTGGCACTTCTAGCTGTCCTAATCATCATGTCTACCTGTTCTTATGGTGAACATTTCTGATAATCAGAAAACTAAAATAAGCTTGCACTACCGACATCTACCAAAAAAAAAAAAAAAGAAAAAAAAAGTCTTGAAATATAGGATAGCAAAAGCAGCACTGCGAAAATTATTAAATGCACCAAATCAGGAAAATTGGGACACATGGGTAAGAAGAATGCTGGAAGTTCAAAGCCACTAACTTTTAAATGTAAAGACTTTGAGAAAATGGAAAAATATAGCTATATTAGCATCCCAAGTAATTTATAAGGACAGCTCCATTCTGAATAGCCACCGTCTGTCATTTAATATCTTCATATTCACAACCACACAGTTAACCTTACTAGATGCTAAGAATTTAAGAACTGGCTCTCTACTCTTTATTCATACCATTTCCTCACTGTCTTTCAAAGCATTGATTGGACAAAGAAATTGACAGAGATGCCATTAAAAGTGCTACACAACAGTCAGGAGCACACTTGCTGGTTATCTGCAATAAGATCAAAAACAAATAAGAGCTGTGATGGTTTTTGACTCAGAATAGTTAGCTGTTAATTCTACTTCTGACACACCTCCTCCACACAGACAATTTTTCTTTGCTCTTTTGTTTTTACCTGATATTTTGACTTTTCATTTTACCAGGTCACACCATACCATCTTGGACAGCCTCAGGGACCTCTGAGCGATCAATGGCACAGAGTACAAAGGTTGAAAACGCAACTGCAGGTGCAAACTCTGCTATCTCTGATCCCATTTGGTGCACTGTAATCATCCATTGCTTAGGGCTTCAGAAACTCCAAAGCTGACCCTGTGCTTTATAAATCATGCTACTTTTACAGCACTATCCCCTTCAGCTATTAAATGAATTGTTTTGTGTAAGCATGCATCAAATCTTATTGTTCCTTCCCAAGCTTCCAAAGTGCATAGCTTAGCTTACCCCAGAGGGGAGAGAAGCTGAGAGAGTGTTGGAATATCCTAAAAACAACAAAAAAAGGAAACAAAAGGAAAAAAACCCTTGCTACTATATTCTGCTTATACTCAGGATTTATCCCTGTTAAAACAGTTTCTGACATTGCTGGAATGCTACTTAAGTTTCCCAAGAACATTCAGCTCTCCAGTACAGTGAATCAGATTTTATTTTCCCATTCATAATCTCATTGAATTAGCATAAACACCGGAAAATGCTATAAGGCTGAACTTCAGGCAAGCAAAGAGAAGTATTTTATGGCTACTATCAGTGCAGGGGAAGTCAGTATATTAGGCTCATAAGGAAGCACAAGAGTTGCATCAATTTAGATGCCCATCAAAACCTAGTTCCTGAAATCCCCCACCTTTGCCTTTCAATAACTACTTAGAAAAGTTACTAAGAAACTACATTTAGTTTTAGGTATCTACCTAAATGTATGCCACTTTAGATGCACTAGGCAGAGGAGGACTAAGTTATTCCTTTTTCATAGTTGTTGAATCTTTCTCCCTTGTGGGTATATGTGCTCAGACCACATATATATCCAAACAACAGGCAAAGGAAATAGTCATTAACTCCTATTTTGTGATTAAGACTATTATCCAGGACGCAGGAGACCTGGGTTCAGTGCCCTTATCTGTCTTGGGGATTAGAATCCATACCTCACCTATGCTTTTAAATTACTTTTTTTTTCCCAAACACCAAACTGTGTATCTTAAGCAAGGCGTGAAGACATATGCCACTAAAGGGGAATATCCAATTACACTGGCACAACATCCTCTTGTGCATCTAGCTGTTACACACTTGGAAATTCCCCCCACAGCATTTGTTTACATGGCATTTTGCAGGCAGGCACATGAAAATTCCACCCAAACTGAGCCAGCAGGACATGTGCCAGCTCTGAATGAAAAGCCATATTGTTGCATTTAGCACATCATTGAGCCTCAAATGATAAACTCCTCTCAGCAGTAAGCAACTTTAAATCCTGGCATTTCTTAACTTTTCACCGTTTAATTTTATTAAAACCTAAAATGCCTGCTTGCAATATATTAAGTAGCCGGATTAGGAATATTCCTCTGTAGGACTTCCCTAGGACTTGAGCTAATGGTAGTAATAGAAGTCTGGCTTTCATTTTGTGGTCCTATCTGCAGGGGGAAAAGACACACACCTTACCAATTTGTTTTATAGCTTTTTGTAACACAGTAATGCAATCTGAGATCTGGGAGGAGCAGCTATGCAGGCCAATACTTCATGTGCCAGTCAAAATGACCTAGCTGTTTATGAGAAGAAAGTTAGAAAAAATCCAAAGCTTAAAAAATTTCATGATCTTAATGAAAATATTTATCATCTTTGACTTCCTTGTTCCCTTGCTAACAACAAGATCTATGAAAATCACTGCTAAAATAGCCAAGATTCTAACAGAGGACAGCAACCTACTGTAGCTGCCAATACTTCAAAGGATTTGTTTTGACAGACCAAAGATTTCAGTCTATTTAGAACCAAAAAAGCACTTTAAAGAAAATAGTATTATTTTTAAAATCATGCACTCAAGAATAACAAAGAAATGAAACTAAGACTGGTTATGCAACATTAATTCAACTACATGTGCTCAGGTCAGATCTAACATGAAATGGATCTAAAAGTACACCAGTGCTTTACAAACACACTTCTCAAAGCCAGGGCTAGTAACAGTCACTGCAGAATGAGTACCATACAGAAAGTTACTTACGGCTATCCTGTCTAGATTCAGTTAAGAAGTAGCAATGGTTTGTGCATGCTTTTGGAATTTTCAGTTTGCCTATATGAAAACTAGATGTTAGTGTGTAAAGGAATTACATGTGCACTGACACCAGATCCCAAACCACCCATTTGACATTGCCCTCATAACAGGTCAACAATTTGTATATGTTTCAGCAGCAGAGCAGTCACTAAAAATTGCTGCTTACTGTTGGGATTTTGAGCGTTGCCCAAGGGTCCTACTAGTTTAAGGCATATAGGGGTTGTGAACAATCTGCTGACAGAAGTGTGAAGCCTAACATTAAATTCCGAATGTGCTTGTATTAGTAAGAAGGGGAGCTGAATCTGAACAAAATTTCAGAAGAAGTTAAATATGACATATATCATTTTGTATCCAAGACCGATTTTGCAAGAGGATTCTTAGTTCTGATGTGAAGTATGAAAGTTCTCACCAGATGAAAGAGGAAAAAGTCCTTCAGGGGTTCATCTAAGTTAACCTAGTAACTATGGAGTTAATACTGAGTTAATACTGAGGTTGGGTAAATAGCTATTTACTTACTTTTCTAACATTTTCTTGTGTAAATGTTGATTCCAGTCTAAGAGACCGAACACCACTGCATTCCTTTCCTGTGAACGTGGCAATTCCTGAAACTGAGGGAAGTGCAGCATTTCAGCAGGGAGAGCCTGAACCTCAGGACACTCCCAATGAGTCTGCAACACTCCCTCACTCCCTTCATCTGTCCATGATGTTATATTGCATACTTTAATGATCACAAAACAATTTTTCTTGAATGACCTCTGCCCCATTCTGTATGTTCCAGACTTGGAGGGTGAATCAAGGCTGCACATGCTGTACAAAAGGCTGTCTTCTGCAAGTACTCAGTTTGGCCAAAAAGCTGGAACAGAAGTGTGAATGAAGCCAGAACTGCAGAAAGAAGAGCCTGATTTCATAGTCAAGACTGATAAGTGATAATATGGAGCATTTTCCTCTGTCCCTCTATAACACTTTTAATTTTAGTTAGTTCTATACAATGCCAAGTACCTGGGGGAAAAAATAACATAGGAAAAAAATCATTCCAAGGCTTCTGAAGCTGGTTACCTAAAGTGGGTTAAAGCATTGAATTGCATGATTTAATTCTAATCGATTAAATTGTGAAATATGGGGTACTTTTAACCTGCTAAAAGTGTTTTAAAGATATTAATCATACCTAATATTTGAGAATCACAAAATCATAGAATCATACGATAGTAAGGGTTGGAAAGGACCTTAAGATCATCTAGTTCCAACACCCCTGCCATGGGCAGGGACACCTCACACTAAACCATGTTGCCCAAGGCTCTGTCCAGCCTGGCCTTGAACACCACCGAGGATGGAGCATCCACAACCTCCCTGGGCAACCCATTCCAGTGCTTCACCACCCCCACTGTAAAGAACTTCTTCCTTATATCTAATCTAAACTTCCCCTGTTTATGTTTGAAGCCATTACCCCTTGTCCTACCACTACAGTCCCCAAGGAAGAGTCCCTCCCCAGCATCCTTGTAGGCCCCCTTCAGATACTGGAAGGCTGCTATGAGGTCTCCATGCAGCCTTCTCTTCTCCAGGCTGAACAGCCCCAACTCTCTCAGCTTGTCTTCATATGGGAGGTGCTCCAGCCCTGTTATCATCCTTGTGGCCTTCCTCTGGACTCGCTCCAACAGCTCCATGTCCTTTTTATGTTGAGGACACCAGAACTGTGCACAGTACTCCAAGTGAGGACACACGAGAGCAGAGTAGAATGCTTAGATACAATTGCCACATAAGAAATCATCAGAAAATTAATAGAACAGTTTACTTAGCATAGTTTTAAGAAAGCACTGTAAACAAGGACAAATTTAGATGCTGAAAAGCTTGTTATTTCATCATCAGTTAGGATATACAGAAGTAGCACAGCAAATACAGGTAACAATATATTTGACCCCATATGCAAAATACTACACATTGCATTAAGAACCTGTTTAAAAATTATAAGTTTTGTTAACAACAATCCAGAATTCTGAACAGTTTTTCTTTTGCCACAGTCGCTCTGGTTAGGCAGGATTAAATTTCAAAAATAGGAAAAGCAGCAGCAGGTCTGGGGAGGAAGTTCTCATTTTGTGTACTGTCATTAGTGAAGTGTTAGAGGAAGATTAGAAAGAGCCCACTTTCTCTTATTCTGTGCAAAGCTTCTGAAACTCTAAAGCATCTGAGATGGTCTTTTATCTTAAACACAGAAAACTACATTTAAAATTTACAGGTTGTTCTGGAACTTCATTAATGAAGTTGCTCACCCTAAGAAAATACTACTTAGAGGCCTGTTTCTTTTCCAAGGATTCAAAGAAAATAAACTGCCTTTAGCTGATACTGGTTTGACCACAGGACTTCAGATCTCAAACCTTCCAAAATCATTGCAAAATACTAAGCAATTAACTTGCGATTTTTCTCCTCTTCACAGGCAAACTATGAGCTTCCTGTTGCTTTTTTTTCCCCTTTTTTTTTTTTTTTTTGGACTAGACCTGAGAGAGAGAAAGAAAGTTTCCTCTCTAACACTAAACTCCAGGCTGCCCAAAATTCAGAAAATTCTCCCTAAAACTTGAGAGAAATTGAAGTGCATCTTGTTTGGTTTTGTTACTATGCCTGCTAGTAGCAAAATGCCTAAGATTCGGAGAAGCTTCTTGCTGAGTCTAGACTGAAGTACATCCTAATTACCATAATTGTATCAGGGAGTAAATAAAATAAAGCCCCCATGCAAGTGGTCAAGAGGAACAATTCTATACTTTTAAGGCACACGAATTACTTTTTCAGGGTGAATTGTATGGCTTAGCTTAAGAGAAAAAAGTTCTTTTAGACTGCACGTAATGGCAAATACGTTACAAGGTTTAGGAGATTATTTACTATTTAGAGTATTTCTTCATTGCTCAGAACTTATTGTATACTCAGAAGTCTTTGAGCATGTGCTTAAATAGGACATTTAGCATGATACTATGTAACTGGCATATATTCATATTTCACATTTGAAAGTATCTTACTTGTCTTCTTTTGAAGATCTCAGGTTAGACCTGACTTTCTAGGCAAATGACAATGCACATCATTATACATATATGTATTTTATTTTAATTCAAGAAAAATCCATTACAAATTATATGTTACATATAAATTTGCTTTGAGAAAGCAAATCCATTGTGTTTGTACAGATAAACTATGCATGGATCTTTAATCCTGTTTCATGTTGGCAAAAGTAGACATTTTAACCATAGCATGGAAATATTTTGCAGGTGCTAAAAATCAAGTATAATGGGATAGTTTAACTGTTGGAAAGATCCCATTAAAAATTCAAGCAAATTAGTACTACGAAAAATAACATTCAGTCACATTTAGGATTTTGAAAAATCCTTTTAGCTTTGTCCAAATGTGTTGCCAGGAAAGGATTCCTATGATTACACAAAAAGATATTCTCAGCTTCTTCAAACTTCTTTCCATTTACTGTGTAGCAAGTATAGTCAGGAATTCAAGAAGGTAACCTGTGTGGCATATTTTGACAGATATGCCCTGAGGCTGCAATTCTGTAAGTCATTAACAGAAAGGAAATAAATGTCTCATTGTCATTTATTGGCTGAAGTAATCACCATCATGGATGTCAAAGAAAGCAGCAAAAGTTACTGAAAGGAAGAAATTAACATCTCTCTGGACATTAAGTTCACAGCGCTAAGTTGTTCCACTGCAATATATAGAGTAACTCAAAGACAGATATTTTTTCACAGCATGAACAACTGTAAAGAATAACTTTGCACACTAAAAGGATATTTATATTTTCCATAAAGGATTATTTTTTCTAAAGTAAAGAAAACTGTTGAGGAGAGTCTAGCATTAGCTAGCAGGTGATCACACACATGTTTTTTTGTGAATGTTGACAGTTGAAAGGAAATCCAATTTTTAATGTATTCATCAAAATATTTTCCTGGTTATTGCTACTGATCCCTTTAAAAAATATTGAACAATCAAATGAAACATCAAAAGAAAAACAGCCTGAAAGGAGTTCACTTTGTGAGGGAAGATTAGAAGAGCTATACATTGCAACCTCTCTTCCCACACCTCTCAAGTAGATCACCTGCAAGATGGGGACTGGTGAAGCAAAGTCACTCCACTTTGGTGAGACCCCACCTGCAGTACTGTGTCCAGCTCTGAAGTCCTCAGTACAGGAAAGACATCAACCTATTGGAGCTGGTCCAGAGGAGGGCCACAAAAATGATCAGAGGAATAGAACACTTCCTCTGTGAGGAAAGGCTGAGAGAGTTGAGCATCAGCGTGGAGAAGACAAAGCTCTGGAGAGACCTTACAGCAGCCTGCTACTACCTAAAGGGAGCTTGTAAGAAAGGTTTGGGCAGACTTTTTAGTTGGGTGTGTGGTGATTGATAGGACAAGGTGATTTTAAACTAAAAAAGGGTAGATTTAGATGAGATATAAGGAAGAAATTTCTTTTATGGTGAGGGTGGTGAAATATTAGAACAGAGAGATGGTAGATGCCTCATCCCTGGAAACATTAAAGGTCAGGTTGGACTGGACTCTGAGCAACCTGATCTAGTTGAATCATAGTATTATAGAATCATCTAGGTTGTAAAAGATCTGTTCCTGCTCATTGCAAAGGGGCTGGACTAGATGATCTTTAAAGATCCCTTCCAATCTATTCTGTGATTTTATGTCCCAAGCAGCAGAGTCAAATCCTTGCTAAGGAAAGAAAGTCTGTAAATACTTTGTAATTATTTGTGATACAAAATTATAACCATTCACTTTAGCTAGACCATAAGCATTCATATTCTTGCTTTTTCCTTCTTTCACATCCTTGTCTTCAGAAATCCACATATGACCATTTATCCAATATGGGTCCTAGCTGTTTGTTAAATATCTGTATTAGTCTAGCCCCACAGCTTGGATAATGTAAATAGCTTCTGTCCCAATGAAATCCCAATTAAATAGAATCATAAAAGCAACAAAACGTAAAGGCTGGTCATGTTGCTTCAGGAGCTGGAAGGTTCTTCTTACGTTTGTTCATAATCTTTGAGTTGTTGGGTCTCTCCAGCCAAAATGGGGAGAGACTTTCATTAAGTATGAGTTGTAACCAAGATTTTTCAGGTCCTCAAGGAATTTTTGGAGACTTTTTCCACATGATGGAATACAGAGAGATTTCTAAACATCCCACAGCAATAATTAATGTTTTTCTAACTTCCTGCTCCCAAGACTCTGCTTATCAAAGATTAGATACAGACCACAAGATGCAATTAAGTGGAACAGACAAGCTCACCAAATGGAGGAGGAACTGTAGGCAATCATCTGTTACTGTTTTACAACTATTTCCACTCCCACTCCTCCTTTCCCACTTTCTCAATTAATAACAGAAGTAGAATAGGAGAAGTTTGTCATACATTCAGTTATCTCCAGTGGCTTACACTGGACAGCATCTAGCAAATGATCAGGTAAACATTTTTGTCTATATCCTCAAGTTCTCCAAAGGTAATAATAAAAAAGTTTGTTCTTATTATTTTCTTCTTTTTTTTTAGCTTACGTGTTACCTAAAGGCTCTTACTGAAGAGACATGACTATCTAATCATCTCAGAGGTGACAGTAAGAGTCAAGCTGATATATCAATAAACAAATCTGGATCCAGGATTTTTTCTCCTTTCTAAAAATAGCAAATGATTGATTATCCAAATTAGATGTGAAATTCAGGTTTTATTTAAACAAAAGGTAAAATAAATAACGTCTTTAAAACGTGAAATTTTGGCCACACAACTGTAGCATCCTTTGCTAATCTAAAAATAGGAGGGTAGTCTTGTTCAAAAAGTGAAAACTGACAAGTCTCAAAGTATGGAATACAGTTTGGATCTAGACTTTGAGCAAAAATAATGAATCAAATAATAACTTTGTTCTTCCTTTGAGCAGTTTACAGCTCAAATTTTGTATAACCACTGGAAGAGCTTGTGCAAACTGATGCATGCTTAATGCAGGTATTTCCAAATACAGTATTTTTATATGACTGCACTTTACAGAGCCTTAAAAGCTGTTTAATTACAAAGACCCTTCCTGACTCATTATAATCTCATTGGCAGTCACAGAGTATTATTTTCTCTATTAGGCAAAACCTCAAATTGCTAGAATGTTTACATATGATTAAAAATATCTCAGTACGAAGTACGTCTTTCACGTGTGCCAGGCTAAGATGGAGGATTAAACACACCTTGCACACAATTTAAACACATTGAAGTCTAGACTTTAATGAGATACTGAAAAGAGGACTCTGTGATAAAGCCCTTATTTTGAATAACAGTGGAACCCTATGTACCAGTCTTTTTCTACCCATTGGCTTACTTTGAGGTACTGAAGCCAGAGCAAAGAAGGATAAGAGATGGGTCAAGACTGTTTAAAGAGAAACAGAGAAATCTCCACAGTGTTGTTTAATCAGACCAGGTGGGATATACAGAAGACCTTTAAGATCATTTGGGGGAGGAGTGTTCTTGGCCATTTTAGGTGCTGACATTGTTTTTCCACTAACAAGATGATTGAGATTGGTTAGCTAGAGTTCTGAATGCTTTCAGTGAAGAGCTAAGTAAGTGTAATATGCCTTGATTACACCTTAAAAACTAAGAGCCATCTAATCTGCATTTCTAAAAGCTTTCTAATCTGCACAGAGCTTAAAAGTAGTTTGATATTGACATATTTTAGTCTTGATCTTTACATCAAAAGACATAAAAACTGGTGTGTTTTACTGGGATGGGCTTGGGTGCCCTAAGTCTCTGGGTTAAAGTACAGGTTAGTTCTTCAATTTTGGTGGTATAAGAAACTTGTACAAAACATCCCTAAGACATGGCTCTTCATATCTCAATTTTGCATTCTTTGGTGATTGGTTTTAATCACAGGACTGTGTTTTATCTGCAGATGTCACTTCATAGCATGGAGCTAAACATCTGGCTAATAAGGTTGTACTGGACTCCTCTTTTGTTCCCTCCCATTCCTCAGAACCTACATATCTGTGTTTGACAGTGGGCTGCAACCCTTTCTTAAGGCATTTTAAGGAAACATAGTAAACCGATATGTAAAAATCCAGGTGGCTAGTTCTGAATGTAGAAAGTTGTATTTCAGCAAATGCTCCTTAAACGTAAGCTTTCCCCATGTTGCAACATCAGCAGTGCTACTGCTTTATCTTATGGAGAACAGTTCTAAAGATATGTGTTAGAAAAATCATTTGCAGATGTTCAGTCCCAAAATTTGTCTTGATTTATAACACAGTGTAGCATGTTATAGAAGTATTCATCTTGGTCCAAGGTAAACAAGAAATACAAAAGAGGTGCAATATTTGTCACCAGAGTATCTGCATATATGAATCACATGGTAAAGAGAAATAAAGTAAAAATAATTTTGACTAAATTTTGGTCTCTCATTTACAAATGAAGTAATAATATTGCTACTTCATTGTCCTTATTCTGGGGATATCTGCACAGCTTATTTCTCCCTAAACTAGAAGCCAAAGATCAAGAGACAATGCTAGACCTGGGTTTACAGAGATTAAATCCCACCTAAATTTTTGTGACATATTTCTTACTGGCTAGGTGACTACCAAGACCACAGCAGTCGATCAAATGTTGTACAAGCATCAGGTACAGGCATCTAGGTAGAATCCTTAAGTAGAACTCTAGGTAGGCATGTAAGTTGTTAGGTAGATGCCAGATGAATCTGCAACCAAGAATCATATTCAAAAATTATTCAAGATAGCCAAATTTTTTTGGAGACAGCTGCTGGAAACACACCTTTATCTAATTTTCACAGCTCTGAAAAAACCTCTTTCCCTCCAATTTAAAGTGATGTAAGAGAATTTCAGTTTAGCACAATCTTATTAAGAGTGAAGATTTCCACTTCATCAGGAATAATCCTGAAAAGTCCTGTTTTTTTCCCTGCCATGTCTGAACATAGAAAGCTGTATCAAGCCAAACCACACTGTCAGACTATTCCTTACATAGTTCTGGTCCTCGCCTTCCACTTAGTTATTTCCATTTTCTGGGAGGGGACCGGACAAGGTGGTCATTCCTCAGGAGTCCTTGATTTGGGTTCCTGCCTGTGATTGTGTGTCCCTGACCTCCTCTGCAGATGGGCCTTGAGTGAGCTACTGGCTCTTGTGATGGGCTTGGCAGGATATTATTTGTCTTCTCCCTTGTGCCATTGTCTCTGTGAGCTCCTTTGTGAGTGTTTTATCACATTACTGACCATTTAGATTTGAAAATGAAGAAATAGGAAAGTAATTTTGAAAAAAAAAAAAAAAATTTTTAAGGATGCTATTCAGAGTGGTAAGACATCTGGAAAAAGGCTATTTATAATTTAAGCTTTTCACTTATCCTTACAGTCACAAGCTGTAATGACTGATAGTTACAAAGCACTGGTGGAACCAAAGGAAGTAAACTGGAGAAAAAGTAGCACTTAAAAACTAAAGTTGCATCTGGTTTTCTATATCTTTCTTTCTTTTTGTTTTTTTCGGTCTCATCCATGGTTCTACTTTGCTCAGCAGATTTTAAAAGACTTGTGTTTTGAACACACTCTGAGCTGTATTTCTCCTGAGCTTATCTTGTGCTTAGCTTCATCTTTTCATAAAACTTTTGACTCTTTCAAGACACTTTCATAGCAAGTGGCAGATACATGGTGATAAGTACTAGCATTAGATTGGATAAATACACATTCTGACTGCGGGTTTCAAATACTGCCATTGTGAAACCACACTTGGATACAAAGTGTCTGATTAGGGCCAAGTGTTTAGGTTTTTTTCTAGAGCTCACAAGTTCTGGCACGAACAACCAGGTACCTCAGTTTCTTCTATCACTTTTAGAATAAGACAGAGTTCAGTAACACAGCATAAAAATAATATCAAAGGATTTTTGGCTTCATATAAATAGGGAGGCCAATGAACAGAATAACAGATAAGGAGGCCTAAGACTCCCTGTGATAGGGAAAAGATATAATGATTTCTTTTTTCTAACCAACACAGCATAAGCTCGACTGGTTGCAATGCTTGATATTAAGATTACTAGATTTTCTATTTTATAACACCCTGCTTCCCGAGTGATTAGCTACTCAGCAAGACAGCAGCTTTAAATACTTCTCAGTTTCTTTTTACCACCTGGGTTTACAGACTCTATAGTTCTTTGATCACCGGGAATCCAGTAACTGAGATTAAACCTAGCAACATTCAAGCTGCTGCTGTTTCAGTTTATTACCAGCTGCTTAAACCCCTCCCCCAATTTAATATCTATATGAAAGCCAATTATTAATAGAGTTTCTCTCTTTCTATCCCTGCTAACAGGGCTCGAAATAGCTAATCACATGAATGCAGAATCTCTTAGACTGTAACAAATCTCAGTGATGACCATTTGAATTGCCTCTTAATGTGCACACATGCCAGAGCACTGCTGGATTTCAAAGCAAAGACTCAGTCAGACTGACACTATATCTTCTGAAAGCAGGCATGGGCCATCAGACATAGTCATGCACCTGACCTAGTTAGTCAGGTCAAGAGATCAAACCTCTACTTATTCTTACCCTGCTAGTGTCTGCATGAGCTACAGCTACAACCTCTGAAAGGTACAATTAGAAATTACCAGACACCAAATACTTGCTACCTCTCACAACAATGAAGTGACCTCCCTTGCCACCCTGCAAAGCAACATAGGTAAAACTGTACTAACTACCTGAAAAACAAGAGTATCTCAGCTCTAATCATTGTAGTGTCAAAGAAGTTGTTGTCTCTGTTTAGGCACCATCTGCACTGAAGGTCTTCTGATTGCTGGCAGGCATAGTAATGAGTTCCCAGTACTAGGGCATTATCAGAACAGGCCTGTTTTACTACCTCTTTGTTCTAAACAGAGATCTAAGAAACAATTAACTTGCTAGGGAAAAAGTGTTATTCTCCACCAGTGATAAAGAACTTTTTCTTCTAACCTTTGAAAGGGATTTATAAACAGCAACTATATCCTATATCTTAACCCTTTACTGAATACCCCACTGGGCATATATATTTATATATGTATAAATCATAGGTTATAAGAATCCGTGACACCATGGCCAGCCTGGGATCTGCCTATGTGCCTTCCTATTTGCCTGCATGAACTTTATTGAGTAAGACAGAATGACTAGAATTGATTAAACATGGTCACTTGCTCCACACGAATCCTCATTAGCTCCATAGATTTGCTGCTCTTCACAGTTCTAGATATCAGACATCCCCTGGGAAATCCAGGCATCCCTATGGACCACTCTATCACTTCAAAAAATCAGCTGATAAGAGCAACGCCAAGACTTCCTGAGTAAGATCTGGGGAGCAATTTCCTATTCACTAGAATTGTATGCTCCAGTCCCAAGTCACAGGAACACCATCAGTAGCTTCAGCTTCCGTTTAGACAGAATTGCTCCAGCAGCAATTCCAAGAACTCCATTCCAAACCACAAAGGAAGCATCAAAAAGCCTACCGACAACACTCCTTAACCTCCTCTTCAGAAGCCTCCCAATGGGGATAGCCACCTAAAGGCAGTTTTGAGAGGAACTATAAGAGCCATGGATCAACCCACCTCACAGCCTGACAGCTACTTCTATTAGTTTTAGAAAGTGCCTGTGGTTGCCTAGGACTAATGGTTTCTCAAAACTCTCAGCAAAGGGTTCATAGACAATTTCCAAACTCTTTCAAACTTTTCTGTGTTTCCAATGCCTAGATGGAGGATGAGTGACGATGAAGAAGTCTGTTCCCTAATACACACAAACTAGCAGAGGTAGTCACCTACAGGACCTCAAGGGGAAGAAATTCTAACTTGCACAAGCATTTTGGAGTGTCGCATTTCCAAATGTACAAGTACTTGACTTTTTTTGTATATAGTCGAAGATCTGTCTGCATATGGCATTTCTCACAGCTGTGATGACAGCACCAAACCAGACAGAGTAATACATCAGAGACGATTTCTGTGCAACATTTTAAGTGTTTGTAAACTAAGCAAACACAGTACTGCATCTCACAAATATTATCCATTTACTTCCCATAGGCCTTTAGGGTTAGTCACACAGAATTACTGTCTCAGATCTTTATGAAACAGCAAAAATGTTTTTGTGCTGAAACCCCTCTGCTACAAGCCAGTACAGCAAGTTCACTGTCTCCTTTTGCGGCATCACTGCCCCTGTGTCTGTCTCTGCTGATTTCCATGCACAAGGAACATGGCACAAATATATGAGTTATGCTTGGCCTAGAGCAGGTTCACCATAAAGGTAGCAGGTGAGTTGCTGTGGATTACAGAGAACAGGAAGATAAGCTCAGTATTGACAGAGACCTTTTAAAGCTGCATCAGGAGTGAGATTTGTTTCTTTTGGGGAGAAGGGATGATCCAAAGTTGAACTTGAAAGCAGAGAACAAAAAAATCTCCAGACGTGAGAACAGGGAGCCAAGTGTGTGACCCAGTCTGAACTCTCCTATTTGAGTACCTTGAGATACATTATGGGGCATAAAGCCCAGAATAGGTAAAGGACTGTTTTAAAATTAGCACATTCTGTGACAGATGAGTTCTGTTAAAAAATATTTGTAAAAAACCCAAAAATTCACATTAACAAAAAAGCAATGTAAACACACCTTATGCCACTGTATTGGTTTTTGCTAATCACCAGGAAACTTGTGACCACTCTGAAGGACAAAGAATATTAAAGTAAATGTAATTAGTTGCATAGAACTAATTTAATTTGGCACTTGGTTGTGGGTTCCAATGCAATAAAATACTTGTAACATTTAAGGTTTGAATATGACTACTAGTGGCCAGTTTTCAAAAGGAAGTGACAGGTAACTTCTGGCACAGTCATTCCCAAGCTTCTTTCAAAAAAATTCTCTTCTAACAGAAAAATATCCATGTGACAAGGTAGCATAAGATAGAGCTGGAAATTCCTAAAGGTTGTGTATTACATGGATGTAATGCTTATGACATGATCAGTGAATAAATACCTTGGCTTGTGGTTTTAAGATCACATGTAAATGTGATGTTGGTGAACTTTCCGAAGCATTAACTGATTTCTGTAAAATTCATCAAGCTCCACTAAAGAACAGAGCTAGGTAAGAGTAAAATAAGTCAAGGACGAAAGAAGGGGGCACTGAGGAGAGACCCTATGTAGGTTTTACATTCTTTTTGTTGTCAATAAATTGCGATTGTATGTTAGTTATGAAATATATGGGTCATGGTGAAAATTTTTCATTTCAAATTGTTTCTCCAAACAATGTTTTGTGATTTTTTTTTACTCCCTAGTGCGTATATATATTTTTAAAGGAGGCTTCTAACAGCTTTTAAAGACTTACTTACTTGTAATTTTAGCTCTGAGTCAGAAACGCTGTTTGTACTCCCTTTTTTTGAAATTTGAACTGAAATTCCAAGACATTCTTCAAGTCTCCTTAGCCCCATCGCTTGCTTCTTCAACAGCTGCCTATTGGAAAAGTATATTCACTCTGTAACCACATGGTAGGTTGAAAAAGAATCTTCAGCAGAAGAAAAAGGAGACAAAATAATCTGGGAAAGATCTCTGCCAGTTTGTAACTAACAAGAAGATAAAGGAAACTCTGTCGTTTATCTAACACATTCACATATAAGATAAAGAGTTCAATACGTTTATTTTTGCTGAGTTTTCAGAAAACTATAAAAGTAAATAAGCCTTTTAACCATTTGTAAATCATCCTGGATAAATCACAGGAGCACACAAATACCATCATATCAGCATAGTCCTTTGTCAAATACTTACGTATGAAAATGGGTCTATCCACCCAGAAAAATCATACTCTTCCTCGTATGTTTACTTCAACATTGTTATGTACTTATATGGAATTGTTAAAGTAATCGTATTTTTGCCAAACTGGCTATAACATAATCCACCTATGACTGACCAACTACAGAACAAAAATTAAACAAACATTTTGCTGTTGTTAAACATTTTTTCTGTGGGTTTCAGCTTCTGAAGCCAGAAAATCACTTGGATTATGTATACAATGTTGGTAATTGCATTCCTTACATCTACAAAATGCCACAAAGCTCACTATTTTCCAAAATAGCTTTGCAAACAATGACAATTACTGCCCGGACATTTTCAAACACAGCAGGTTATTGGCTTAGGCGGTGATGGAAACCCTAAAAAGAAGATAAATATTTTGAAACTCCTTGTAAAGCAAATTTGTGCACTGAAGTAAGAATGGATTATCTGCCTCTAAACAGCAAAAGATGGTTTAGTTTGAGGGGCTTTTTCCATGCTTTTTTACTAGGAATTATTTTAAATTGTCTTAGTGATTTCTTTTTTTTTTTAATTTTCTCAAGAATTTTAGTAGTTGCATTGTGATAAGTACTCTACTGTAATTAGTTGTGCATACTTTACTCATTACATTTTACTAATGTCCAATAATTCACCATTTATCAATCTTTTAATAAAAGATACATTTTTCAGATTAAAAATTCATTGGGAACAATGCTATGTTGGCTTCATGCTGCTCTGCAAGTATTTATAGCAGATGTATATACAGTGTCAGCTGGGCAAATTTCTACAATGTAATTAACTGAGCCCTTGACTTACGATGAGTCTGTGATGAGGGTTATTGTATTGAGATGTACTATATCCTGATACTGTGGTACTAAGACAAAGGCAGCCACCTTCTTCATCCTTTGTTTCAGAAAGTAAGTATCTGGAAAAGTTAAAATGGCAGCCCAAATAGGAATTCATACACTTGACTGTACAAGCAGCTTTGGCTAGTGTCAACAGGGAGGCAATATCAGGACACCAAAGACACTGGTTTTATGTATGTGCACTCAAAGCTGGTTATGAATTATAAGGTTTCTGCCTTTGTGTCAGATTCACATTCTCTGGCATATCAAGACTGTTGTAGGATGAAGACATTACGTTTATCCTCTCCAAGGAGTTCTTTGGCAGATCACAAGTTCAGGTTTACGGGGCATCTTCATGAAAGAAGAAATATAAGTAAGACAGGATGCTGCTAGGCTGTTGTTGAGAGTTTATTAATTAGTATAGAGTTGGTATTGTATCCTTCTCTTTCCTAGCAGATCACAGATGTCAGAGACAAAGAAAATGCAGACAGAATACCCCCGGGCTCTGGCAATTTCCAGCTAGAAGACAATCCTTTTAAATGACCCAGAAGGTAACAGCCTTTCACTAAGTCAGGTCATTATTTTTATAAAATGGGGATCAAAGCTTAAAATTTTATAAAGCAGTTGCTCTCACTGTGAAAGATAACTGATATTTTCTAAAGAGTGCAGTGAGTATCCTTAATGAGAATGGGATATTTATCCCACTAGCTCATGTAAGTTTACGAGGTCTGAAAGCATTTGTTGTTTTCTACTGAAAGACTACTGCAATGGTATGAATCACCCGTTGAGATTCCTACCCTTCCTCTCAATTTTCAAAATAATTTTCTAGTTTTCCTCAGCAAGGGGGAGGGGAGGTGTGAGTGTGAAACAAACCATAAAGCTTAAAAAAAGGCTAATAGGAGAGTAGTAACTCACAAGTTTGGGGTTGGTTTTGTGAGTCTTTTTTTCCCTGAAGACAATTTGATGATTTTTTCCAAATCCTGACTCAAGATTTTTGAGCAGTAGAGTTGACTGTTTATCTGTGCAGCCTTTTTGAAACTTCCACAGATTAAGTTCAGGTAAGTACAGGCCATTAAGAACAACCTCCAAGAACAGCATGAACTTGATTGAAATAAAGATAAACATGCACTATTGAATGACACACGTGGCATTATAAGGAAAACACAAGCAAAACCAAGCTGACATTTTACATTTAACCACAGCACTCCATTGCACAATTCTGGACACCCTATGCAAGGTGACTGCTTTTGTAATCAAGTTGCTCAAGCCACAGAGGAATGACCAAAATTTCAGTCCAAAGTTTACCAAAACATGTTAGCACTCTCTTACCCTTTTATTTTTTAAGGAGATTCAAGGTTTATTGTTTTAAGGATGTAAGTCTCAGACTGTTAACAAGCAACATACCTCTTGGCAGCTCTTCGCTATCCTGATGACCAGCTGAGGGTCAACACACGCTGTAAGCATTTGTTCATCAGCTCAGCAAAATTACACAGGACTCAGCGAGCATCCGGCATTCAAGAACGCTGCTGTCTTTGCAGCAGGCAGATTTATGGACATCATTTTTGCAACTGCTACTTTTCGTGATCATTTACAGTTCGCTCATCTGCTAAATACAGCATAGCCAATTAAAACAGGTTATCCAAAGATGTATAGAGTTCAGCTCACTGCTGCAAGTCACTGAGAAAGTCACGGCTTCTTTCTTTTAAGAGTATATCTAGTATTTCAGGAGATCACTGAAGGGACCAAGGGTCTCTCTGTCTCCACGGCACTCCATGGGCCCTCCGCTCTTCATCCTGTGGACTGAACTTCTGCAAGAACTGACCTTCCCTTTGACCTATCTAAGCTCCAGGATTTTCTACAACTTTCTCACACCTCTGCCTACCCACAGGAGGCACCTTCTCTCCACTGTAGGGGCACCTATGACTGGGATCTGTGACCTCCACCAATTCATCCAACCTTTGCCTTGGAATCCTCTTGCTACCTTAGATTTCTGCTGCCTCTCATGCCCTCCCAGCCCTCCTATGCCATTTCATGGCCCACTCTCCCCCACACCCCCTGGCCCCTCTGCAGCTTCCCCAGCCCCACAGCATCCCTCCCTTACCGAGCAGCCCTGCCCATGCGCTTGCCCCAAAGCCATGGCCTCACCATGGCTCCCCAAACCCACCCTCAGCCTTCCTCCTCAGCTCGAGCCCTCCTGCTCTCATGCAATGACTTCTCTTTTTGGAGCTGCTCACTGTGGTGTCCCTTTCACCACTCTAGGTGAGGAGAGAGCTGCCATTAGCCTGTGGCTGGGTGGTGGCTGCTGCTTAGCCCGGCTCAGGCAGCCATTGAGGGCCATGAGTGCTTCTCACCCATGGTGCTCCCCGGACCTGGTGTGAAGCCAACCCACACCCAGCTCTCAGCCTCCCCTCAGGTGCCAGCTGCTGGCAGAAGAGACCGGTTGCAGCTCGGTGCTCAGCAGCTCTCCACGCCACACACAAGTGACCAGGGCAACCCCCAGCCCCAGACAGGCCCGGACAGGCTTGCATACACCAGCACCCTGTCCTGGCCATGGCTCTGAGCTGCCGGGCTTCCAGGATGGGCGGAGGGACACTGGCTGCTGTAGGCAGGAAGCTAAGAGGAGGCTGCTGGCCAAATGTGAAAGATGGTCTGGAAAGAGCGGGTTTCCCAAGTGCAGCTTGTCTTTGTGCTGGGTGATGGGAAGAACATGTCCCACCAGCTACCGATTTGATGCAGTGGTATCCAAGGCACCAGTGGCAGAGGCACCTGCAGTGTCTGAAGCCACGTCTGCCCATTTTACTGAGTGTCTGCCCACACCCTGGGAGTGCCGAAGAGCACAAGTCCATGATGCCAGAAATGTGTTTTGCTCATACTGGGGAAAAAAGGGGCAGATGACAGGGTTCACCATCTAGAGCTTAAAGGGAGTGAGAGGACGCATCCAGAGCCATTATACCAAGGCCCCAAACCTATAGTTGTCAGTGTTTTTTCTTTCATTGAAATTTGTGACCATCACGACTGCAAGAAGTGGCAAAACCATCACAGCAACTTCACGAATCGGGGGAGGAGGGAAGGATACTTCACAGAAGGATGTTGTCTTAATGCTCAAGACCTTTCTTCGGCTGATTGGGATAAGAAAAAAAACAAAAAAAATCCTTGTTAATAGAATTCAGGCTATCTGCCTTTAGCTTTACAAATATTTTACCAAGGTTTGCAGTGAGCAACCGAAGCTGAGCCAACTTCTTAAACCCCACTGAAAAGCCTGAGATAGATAGAGTATTCCTCCCTTGTATCTTCCTTTTGCAGCTGGTGCAAAATGTAACTTAAATTATTTTCCCCTTTATTTAAATAGGCTGTTCTCTATTTCACAAGGATTTTGAGCAAGATATAGTGAATTGATGCATGTAATTATAGCTGTCATACCTCCCTTCCTCCTAGAAACTCAGTTACCAGCCCTATCCTTGACAAAATGCTTGTGAAGAGTAATACATCTGAAGTCAAATGTTATCTGCTAATTGACAGGATGGTTTCAACAATGTAACCTTATCTTAGGTAAACAAACTTCTAAGGAAACTTTGAGCCAGAAAGGCCAAAAGAGATGTTTGAGATCCCTTTTTGCTGCAGAAGGTCTTGTTTTGATACTGCATTTCAATAGCAAAGGCTAAACGTAAAAGAGAATCTGAGAGACCAAAAAAGAGTCTCAGTTCCCTCTGTTTATATCTGCTACTAACTCAGTGTTTTTCCTAGTACAAAAAAAGCATCTTGAGGGGGTCTTTAACTATTGTGGTAGAAAAAAATTGAAAAATTATGTTTATCTGGTATCTTATTTGGAAAAAAAATTCTAATGCATCTCTAGCATTTTTTTAAATTCTTGTTTAGATTTTATAAAGTTTTTACACTTCAATAAATAATTAAAAAACAGCCTAAAATCTGCATTTTCAACATACAACAGTGTTAAGCCACAGATGTGAAAACTCTCAACAACATTCACATTAAAACATTAGATCAAAGACAGCAGGACTATACACCAAATAGGAGATTCACAGATGCGTCAAAACAGTGAGAAAGAGGAGAAGCAGTCACTTGGGGGAAGAAGGTGGTGGAGGGCTGAGAAGGCCTGTCCCATTGTGTGGATTCTGAGGAGTGAAAAGGAGTGTCCTGGAAATGACTGTAAACTTCCAACACATGCTGTCGTGCATGTGCAAGGCTCTCACTCTGCCTCTGATCAGCATTCAAAGATGTTAGAAGGCAGTGAACCTAATTAAATGCACTGCACTTCTGTAAAATTATTTGCTTTATAAAAGCATAGCTAACCTCAGAACAAATGTGGCAATAACTTAAAATGCACTCTCAACTTAAGTTTGTCTTCAGAAATTCCAGTTAGATTGATGGTCCATGTCTTTCCATGAAGATATCTGTAAGACGTGCCTACATGTGCAGAATTGTTACCTCAGCTTTCTTGAACACAAAACTTTACTCAGTACGAAGCTGCTTCCAAGGGAAAAGAGATCTTGAATCCTCACAGAAGACTGATCTTCATTGCAAAACATTAATCATATTGCAAGATGGGTTTTCAAACAGTATGAATGATAATTTTGTTATGTGATAAACTTTGCAAGAGCATGTACAGTTATGAAGACTTCGATAGGGGCGTGGGCAGAAGAGTAAACAAACACAGATATTGATGTGCTTAGCATTGACAATATCCAATTTCCAAAAGCCATGGCTTATCCTTTATCAGCCAGGCCAAATCTGATCCCTCTGGGTGGTCATAACAACTGAAGCCTGGAGCACTCTCTGGCTGAGCATCCACTTTTAGCTTCCAAAACACTTCCTTTTCTATCTCAAGCTGTGATCTGATGAAATTGTTCCAAACAGGATTACTAAAGAAGTGAGATTATTTATCTAGCGATCTTGCTAGGTCTTCTCTGAAAAGGCCTTCCTGTTTATAGGAATGGCATCCTCCTACTCTTCAAGCAGAAATACATGCTTTCCAGGTCAGATTTCAGTCATTTTTCTGACTGGCAGCTATACGACCTCTGAGCTTAAACTATGTGTCCTGTAGCCTGTCCAGCTCAATGAAAATGTCAGAAATAGAAGAAAATAAATGATGTGTGGTGCTTAGGTGATATGCCAGTTTAAGGGATCCTTAAATCCTTAAATTATGCAGTATCCTTAAATGCACACGATACCGCATTCTGAGTGGCTTGGTTTCCTAAACTGGGCATGAACTCCCCCTTTAGCTGGGCCAAATATACTTGGGAGACTACCAAGTTCCTAGTGCTGTAGTAAACCTTGTTCTGTGGCTGACTGAGCCCTTATAAATCTGTTTGGGATTCCATCCTAGTTACTGCATACAAATGCTCTTACACCATTCCGTCTAGGAGAAAGACTGGAGGGACCACACAGAAGCAATGATCCATCCCTTCCACCTAATTGTTGCTTGTGGTGAAGGGAAGACAGCCAGATAGGGTGTCACTTCTCTCAGACTGATGGCCGCAGCTTAGTAACGGTCTTGTCTTAAGACTCTTAGATTGATGACTGACTGACTCCAGATGAGGCTCACAGGACTCATGCAGTAAACCTCCACACAGAAGAGTCCTGGATCTTAGTTCCTAGTAATAATAAATAATAATAAAAAAGTCAGCAAAATAACCAAGGCCTATTCAGCATTCTACAGAAGATATTTAAAAGTGCTACTTGTAGATCAGATAATTTCAGAGATAACAGGGAGTTCACTGATGAAGGAGCAGTTGCAGGGTATAGCAAGGCAAAACAGAGAAAGGAAAAGCAAGTATCCCAGGTAAAAATTGTGTCCATTTCCTGAACAAACAAACTGAAAAAGTGTAACAGAGAGTTGTAGTAGTAGGTTTGACTCCAGGAGGAAGTTCAGGCACAGGAAGAGTGCATTTTAAGAAGACTGAAGGGAATTTTGTGTGCCAGGAAATCTATAGTCAACACAGGCAATGTTAGGTTTAAGGTAGCAGGAGGAGGAAAAGACAGGGAAACACAACAGCATCCATTTCAGTGTACCCAGTTTGTCATCACAATCTAAACCACAAATGCTCCAGGGAGGAAGAATAATACTTAAAACTGAACAATAGTGGGAAACCTACTGGGTAAAACCTGTAGTGTGAATGTATGGGAGGAAAGTCAACACAGTTTTGGAATGACAGAGAAACTGTTATTAGAATGCATTATTTACTAAGACTACTTCATCTTTAGCTTCTGACCTGTAGGGCAATAAAAGCTTGTGACAGAGCACAGGTAGAAATACCCGTACCTTTAAAACAGGTAATTGCTTTTTGAATCATTTGTAAATAGAATAAAAACGAATAACCATTTCAAAATATTTAAGGTTCTCTGCACTTTCTTTTGCATTTGAATCACAATAGTAGAGCGATTATTTTCATTAAACCAGAACTGAGATTTTAACTGAGACGCAAGAAAAAATTCACAGGACTTGATCAGAGATTTCCATACAAGATATTTTTATTATACCAGGTAAGAAAAGAATCACAGTGGCTTGCAGCCCAGAATGTGTGCTCGCAGCCCAGAAAGCTAACTGTATACTGGACTGCATCAAAAAGAGCATGACCAGCAGGTCAAAGGAGGTGATCCTGCCCCTCCGCTCTGCTCTTGTGAGACCCCACTTGAGTACTGTGTACAGTTCTGGTGTCCTCAACATAAAAAGGACATTGAGCTGTTGGACCGAGTCCAGGGGAGGGCCATGAGGATGATCAGGGGGCTTGAGCACGTCCCATGTGAAGGCAGGATGAGAAAGTTGGGGCTGTTCAGCCTGGAGAAGAGAAGGCTGTGTGGAGACCTCATAGCAGCCTTCCAGTATCTGAAGGGGGCCTACAAGGTGCTGGGGAGGGACTCTTCATTAGGGACTGTAATGATAGGACAAGGTGGAATGGGTTTAAACCTCAAACAGAGGAAGTTCAGGTTAGATATAAGGAAGAAGTTCTTTACTGTGAGGCTGGTGAGACACTGGAACAGGTTGCCCAAAGAAGTGGCAAATGCTCCATCCCCAGCAGTGTTCAAGGCCAGGCTGGACAGAGCCTTGGGCGACATGGTCTAGTGTGAGGCGTTCCTGCCCATGGCAGGGGTATTTGAACTAGATGATCTAAAGGTCCTTTCAAACCCAACCCATTCCATGATACGCTGGAGGGAAGGGATGCCATCCACAGGGACCTTGACACGCTTGTAAGGTGGCCAATGCCAAGCTCATGAAGTTCAACAATGCGAACTGCAAGGTCCTACACCTGGGCCGGGGCAATCCCAGGCACAGCTACAGGTTAGGTGGAGCAGCCCTGTGGAAAAGGACTTGGGGGTGTTGGTCAATAAGAAACTGAATATAATGATCTTACAGTCCTTTCCAGCCCTAACCATCCTATGATTCTGTAATGCTATGCTTTTATCTCTTAGCAACAGTGACCTAAGCACTATATCTTCTGAAATTACTTTCTTCTTTATACATAAACCCATCATGGCTTCAGGTAAACTTCAGATAAAACTTTTAAAGCTCAATGCGAGGAGGACATTTTATTTTTATTATTGACTGGCTGTTACTGAAATCATTCCAGGAAGTACAGGATATTTTTGCTGTCATTAATTTCATTCTTGATCTATGTTACTGCTTCGGCTAAAATATTATCTAATAATATACATGACTGTCTTCTTATTTTTTCCTTATTGTTTTTCTTATATATGACAAACATCACTGATACCAAGGACAGTATTCTAGCATAACGTATAGATGTTACTTGAAAAGAAAATCTTACATATATTTTGATGTATCTGATGAAGTAAATGTTAAGCATACAGAATTCTAGTAAGTCAGGGAATAAACAATCGTACCATGGGTATCATTCTTAAAAGCTGCAGTTTTATTTTACTAAATTATCTATGTTAAAAACAAATCTGTGCCTGGTGTGGAATTTCACTGCATCATGTGTTACAATATTTTTTGTTTTCATTACAAGCAGAAGAATGCATGTAGAACAAGTGTTAACAAACATGACAATAAATTAGAATATAATTTACAAAAGCAAAAATATAATAAAGTAACAGTGTACCACATTAATACTGAGTATAAAATAATAAGCAACTAATCACAATAATACAAAGGTAATTTCAGTCTGTATTATTAAGGATATCTATGTGACATTCACTCCATTACAAAGTTCCTAATGAAATGGACTAATTTTGGGTGAATACACCTTGAGGGGTTAATCTCTAGATTTTTATTTGTTTTGATCTTCTTCAGCTGATAGTATTGCTCAGTGGAACTACTGGCACCAGATTGATTTCTGCATGTCATATTCTATTTGATTATAGGCCTGTTATATTTATAGCCTATACAAATAGCCCTTTTGTCACTATTTAGGAATATAATATTATTTATCTTAGATTATATAGATGGCTACAGTGTCGCAGCAGCAGTGAACTGTGCTGTCAAAACCAATTATTTTTCTTTGAATTAGGTTTAATTTTCCGGTCTTAGTCTGAAGCGTTGCTTAGTTTGCAAATCCACATACATTCTGCGTTTTGTTCCCTTTAACAATACAATTCAATGTTGCTCTAGGGAGTTCTTTAAATTCCAACCTCAGTGCTGTTATGCTGCAGAGTAAACATCAGACTCCCTAGCGTTCTAGCACCAGTAAGAGAGCAAAATGTGTCTTTGGAAACACTCATTACAATTTTAATGTCCTAAGTGAGGTAAAAAAAAAAGGTTTATTTTGAATACACAGAAAACCCTTTTCTTATTAGATGAAAAGACACATTAGCTGATAAACAAAATCATGCCCTGGAGAAAACTGGACCCTGATACAAAGAGGCCTCTTGCTTAGGGAATGCTGTAGCAACCCCTTTCCCTTTCATCATATTTTTGACCTAGCCAGGGCATGCTAGCACCAAGGTGTTTTGTCAAAAGGACATAGCAAGTCCATTCACTTAACAGACAAGGACTGCATACCGCCCTTAATCACTATGTGCAACTCCCGAAGATTGGGGGGGTTTATCTACTGGTGTCAGTTTTAACAGGAATTGTTTACATGGTGATGAGAGCAGCAGAGAAGCATATGTGAATACATGCAAGCCAACTGAAAATGAATTCCACTGGTCACAGGCATACGGAAGTGGAAATACTGCAAGAGGTAGCAGATGACAGGAATTCGATGGTCATGAATACGTGGGCTGCACAAAATCCCACAGATAGATTATCAATGTGTTGGGGGTTTCATAGTATGAGTCCTGTTAACAAGTATCTGTTGTTCCATGTTAATTCACATTAGTAAATAGTGTGCAACACATTTTGCTTGTTATTGGTAAAATACACTGGTACGCTTCAAACTCATTGTATTTTGAAATTATTTTTCACTGAAGAGTCCTTTTTTTTTTTGAAAGTGCTATTTGAGAATTTGTAACACATTGTTCACTTAATTTTAATTGCATTACAACAAAGGAGGCATAGTTGGACACAAAAGCACATTCATCAAGTACCTGTTGCAAAATGCACGTGTTCAAGTACAATATATTAATATAAACAAGTACCTATTTTCCTTATCTCCTTGTTGAGTCTGTTACTGAAAAGTGAAGGGCAAGAGAAGTACAATTAACTTTTTTATGGTAGATTCTTGAATGTGACTTGCCTAAGTAGTTTGGTTTCACATTTAAAAATGGAAAGTATTTGGTGAATATTAAAAATATGGTCGTATGAAATAAATGGAGTATGGCAGCAGCATAGTTAAGGCATCTAACTACTAACCTAGAGGCATGACTTTGTTCCAGTCTCATGCTGAAAGTTGCCCCTAGCTTTAAATATGGTCCAGCTTTAAATATGTACCTGCCCATTTAGGTGAAGGTAGCTAGACTTCATTCTATCCCCTTTTTTACAGTGTGCTTTACTCCTGATAGTCCAAGACGCCTCTTGGCTCAAGCACACTTTTGACTTCTCATTTGAACAGAACCTAGATACCTCCATGAGCCATTTAACTCTTTGGTCGTAATCCTTGCCCACTCAGATGTGGTCTCCTGAACTGCACATTCACATATTCCTTCTCATAAACAAATGCCCTTCTGCTATGGTATCAAAGAAGGGACCATCTGGAATCCATTTTAACTTCGAGCTTTGCAAAGGATTGTTGCTGTTACACAGTAGGCTTACCTTTTGCACTGGAATACCCTAGTTTTGGAGAATCCAAAGTAACATGTAAACCAGATCAAGATGCCCACAAAGTTGTTTCTTCTTTGTGGTTGGTTTTGTAAACAGAAGTGAGCTGGAGTCAAAGTCTAAATTCTAAGCAACCTGTACGGTAGTAGTGAAGAAGCTGGCAATACAGTCTTCACCACTGTTGGGAGTCTGCCTCCTCCTTGATACTAAAATATGCTCCCTTTCAGTGGAAATCTCAGCTTCACTTGTACAATCATAAGATGGCTATAAACCTGCAACATAGATTGCATTTCATAGCACACTTGTATTTCATGCACCACTGCAATAACTATTGGACCTCTTAAAACTAAGTCCCTCATGGTTGTTCTATTTAGTGTAGCTTTATATATGGCTCACAGCAGTGTTCAGGAAATACGGATTACTCCAAAGGGAATTAGGTGGAATGAAGGAAAAATACTTTTTTTTTTTTTTTTTTTTTTTTTAGATTTCTGCTCCTTAAATAACAAACATTTCCAAGCTCATTTTATAATTTAAATTGTGGTGCTGTGTCGTGAGATAAAATAGTTAACATTTTTAAGCTATGACTTAACGTTTTTTTGATTCTTCTTCACTTCCATTGTCGACCAAGTCATAACAGCTACATTTTAAACAGTTTTAAATACAAATGGATTCAGTGTCATTGCTAAGTCCATAATAAAAATTATTTTAATGGTCCAAGGAGGTAAACAGACTATGTGATTTAGTCAAAAGAACACAAATGTTCCACAGTAAGCTATTCTATATGTGTTGTGTGGATCTTTCCAATTTGGCATGCCCTCCTTATACTGTGTCCAGCACTTTGGATTAATAAATCCCACTTCACAGAAGTTAAAATAATATTGAAATCCTGTCAGCTGGGGCTGACCAGTGGTTACGTTTTCCACAGGGTAATGCATTAGCAAGGACGTCAATCTCATTCCGCTGTGTGGCTCTCTTCGATGGACACTCTTCCACAACGATAATAACAAGGCACATTCTTGTGCTTTCTGTGGGTCAGTGTCCTTGGCAGGTCTTGCAGCACATCTGTCTGAAGTATGCTCGACTGCAGAACTTGAACTTCAGCACCAGTGGGCAATATGCCACTTTGTTCACATCTTTGCATTCTAATAATTAAGGGCATTAAAGAGAAAAAAATCAGAAATTAAAATCAAAGTACAAAGAAAATTCAATATTTAAATGCTTCTCTATCCATCCACCTTGCCCTCTTTATAACGACTCTTTTTAGTCCAGCCTAGTGCATACAATATATTTAAAAAGTCATAAAAATATTTGCAGGGCTTCTCTCTCAGACATTTAGAAGTGTGCCCACTTTGTCTTGGAAGAGTTATCATTTATTGGGATAAATGATCACTTTATACAGTTAGGAAATGTGAGTCATTTTTCTTACAATACTTTTATAGCTTCTTTCTCAGGAGTTATTTTATCCATCCATGAAAGGTTATCCAAAATCTAACAATTCACACTATTGGTACCATGCCTCTGCATTTGTAAGAATCCTTGAAATAGCATGTGCGTTTCAACTAACAGGGATGTAGAAAACAACGGGTGTTATGAATAAAGGCACCAGCAGAGTGAGTTCAGTGACTGGACTGAATGGTGGCTCATATTATAGGCTTAGTTCCACACATCCACAGTTTCTTTTATGCAGGAGGAAAAGCTATTTTTATGCCTGTAACAGACATGTAAGGGCTTTCTTTCACAGTTATGTTTTCCCTGTATGCTGGGCTTACTGCCTCAGCAGCCCTTGCTGGCACGTATCTCACTCTGGAAGGGAGAACAAGAGCTCTAACACACAGAGGAAGGATTTTTTCTTTTCCATCCCCCACAGGTTGTTTCTAAAGTGACTGTGAGGGTACATTACAGGAGCACTGCTAGAATCTGCTGTGGTTCTCCTCTGGCTCAGTTCCCTTTCTGTAGAAAGAAAGCAGGAATAGGGAACGGAATAGTTTGGTCCATGCCCAGTTCTTATTCTGCTACAGCTGTATCGGAGAGCACACAGGTACACTCAGGTTCTAGATCTCAGATGTTGCTGCTGCAGATTTCCTTTGCATTGGAGTGAAAATTGTGGTATATGCCTGATAGGTGATTTGTAGTTAAAAGCATTTGCATAGTTCCTTCCAGACTGGTATTAAAATAGGACTTTGGCAAGGAGCTTTGCTTCATACGTAGGAAGATGGAAGAGACGTATAAAGAGAAAAAGTAAACCACACAAGTTTGAATTACAAAAATTAAGTGATGAGAAGAATGAAATCAGATTAATTTGTCAGATAATTATTAGTCTCAAAAGAATGCTGTAAGTTTTTACTCTTTTAAGGTTGCATTGTAAGGTTGCATCTAGTATGAGGTGTCCCTGTCCATGGCAGGGGGTTGGAACTAGACGATCTTAAGGCTCTTTCCAACCCTAACCATTCTATGATTCTACAATTCTATGATTTGATACTGTCTTCCTCCTATAATCTTTCTCAAATTACAACAGCTATAAGGAAAATGTGAATAAAAAGGAGATGAACTAGCAGTACTTTCACCACTGTCTTTTTCTGTATTGATTTGGTATCTCTAAGTGAAGATGAGGCCAGGACGCTGTTGCTCCAAGGCCTGACATAACAACAGTCTTCTACTCTGAGATGTCTGCAAGCCAAATATGAAAGAGACAACAGACACACCAAACAGTTAAGAAAAGTAAAAAAGTAATAGTGAAACAAACACAGGCAGCATGTATAATCAATCAGCTACTCCTATTTGTCTTCCTTCTACACACAATCACATAGTACATTATTTTTGATCAGGAACTGGTAATTGTGGACAGCGCAGTCATGCCGCAAGCATACTGTAGTAGCAAGTTAAGTGCAGATGAGAATGTTTAGTATCTGAACCTAGGAAAGCATTAGCAAGGCTGAACTTCAGGGTCTGTACTGAACAGTACCTCTGATCATGGCAGTATGCATGGTTTTAGCTAGATAACTATAGAGGTCATGAAACGAATTAAACTTTCACTAACATGGATATAGTGCTTTCATTGTAATTTTTTATTCCATCTACCCAATGTTTTGTGTACTATTTTCTAAATTTCTAATTCTCAATTTGGAAATAGCGTTGGATGCCAGAAGAAAAGGCACTGGGGGTGGCTGGTTGAAATAGACATATTTCTCTATCAGCAACCACACACGGTCACTGCGTCTTACTGAGTTTCAAAAAACTCTTCCCAAAAGAGGTCAAATATCTTCCAGATATATTTCAGGTCTTCGTGTTTGTGAAGACTGGGAATATAGGAAAGACAGATGGTGAATTATAAATGAAGTGAGGAATAAAAAGGTTCACTTGATCTTGACGAGAAGCGAAAAGTTCACTCAACCCCAAAAGTAACCCTCATACACACTGTATTTAGTTAAATACAGGTAAAAGCCACTAATTGCATTTTTGCTAAAAGTAGGATTTGAAATTATCGTATTTCATATTTCTTTACATTATTCTTCCTCTTGACTAAAACTAGACCCTGTTCAGGCAATGCCATTTGGACAGCAGTGAGGCAATATTCTGGAAGTTGCCCACAACTTCTGTTTTAAAAATCAGTTTTGAAACAGATATGGTGGCTGATGAAGTAGCCTATTCTTCATAGGACTGTGGTTGAATGGAAGAGGTTTAGCAGAGCCCTTTTTGTTCCTAGTAACTACTATTAATATGTTTCAGTAAGCTACAGGTATCAAACTCTCCCTTCCTGAACTTCGTGGCTAGATCAGACAATATTACGATATTAACTACCACTTAACAGTAATAAAATCACAGACTGTCACTGTGCCTTCGGCTGAAGAGACTGCAAAGAAATATCATACAAAACACAAGGAAAACTAAAATGACATAAGAATAGAATAGTTTTTCAGGTGAAATTTCAGATGGCTTTTAGCAGTCTAGATTCAGCAGACATATATATACTTAAGAGAATAAAATAATTCTGAACACATTTGAAATCATGTGGTCCTTGCTGCCTGTAGTTCACTTCCAACAAATGCAATGTTATCCTCATCAGAGGCAGCCCATCAAAACCCCATCTGCAATATTCTAAATCACCAATCAAGAGTTTAAAGAAAACAAAGACCTAAAGTAGATGTAAAATGTGAGAAGATACATCATAATTTTCTTCTATTATTTCTGTATCCCCCAAATTTTGACTCTTATTTTATATAAAAAACCTGTACTGATCCCAGGAAAGTGCTTCCATACTTTAGCAACATGATCATTGTGCAGAAGTTGTTGAAAGGGTTCTATAGGTTGCTAGCACTGGAGCTGGACAAATGAAAGCAATCGGGAGGTTTGCTGGGGTTTGAAACCAGAGAGGAATCCCCTCAGCCAGTCTCACTCTGTTGCTGA